>NW_027194367.1:0-339130 GCF_032444005.1 Ranitomeya imitator | reverse complement strand
TAACAGTCAATCGTTCTCACAACACTGAGGACCAGTCCAATCGAAATGACTACTCCATGCATTTTATGCATTGGTAAATGCACTATGATGAAAAGTGTGTTATGTTTTCAGGTATTCCTATACTAATAGAGCCACATTGCTCACTGGTTTGCCACATGATGTAGGCCCTATGGACTCTGAACAAGAAACCACCAAAAATTTTAACCAGTCATCAGTTCTCACAACACTGAGGACCAGTCATTCGAAATGACTTCTCCATGCATTTTATGCATTGTAAAAGCACTATGATGAAAAGTGTGATATGTTTTCAGGTATCTCCTATACTAATAGAGCCACATGCTCACCGGTTTGCCACATGATGTAGGCCTATGGACTGAACAAGAAACCACCAAAAATTTTAACCAGTCATCGTTCTCACAACACTGAGGACCAGTCATTCGAAATGACTTCTCCATGCATTTTATGCATTGGTAAAAGCACTATGATGAAAAGTGTGATATGTTTTCAGGTATCTCCTATACTAATAGAGCCACATGCTCACCGGTTTGCCACATGATGTAGGCCTATGGACTGAACAAGAAACCACCAAAAATTTTAACCAGTCATCGTTCTCACAACACTGAGGACCAGTCATTCGAAATGACTTCTCCATGCATTTTATGCATTGGTAAAAGCACTATGATGAAAAGTGTGATATGTTTTCAGGTATCTCCTATACTAATAGAGCCACATGCTCACCGGTTTGCCACATGATGTAGGCCTATGGACTGAACAAGAAACCACCAAAAATTTTAACCAGTCATCGTTCTCACAACACTGAGGACCAGTCATTCGAAATGACTTCTCCATGCATTTTATGCATTGGTAAAAGCACTATGATGAAAAGTGTGATATGTTTTCAGGTATCTCCTATACTAATAGAGCCACATGCTCACCGGTTTGCCACATGATGTAGGCCTATGGACTGAACAAGAAACCACCAAAAATTTTAACGAGTCATCGTTCTCACAACACTGAGGACCAGTCATTCGAAATGACTTCTCCATGCATTTTATGCATTGGTAAAAGCACTATGATGAAAAGTGTGATATGTTTTCAGGTATCTCCTATACTAATAGAGCCACATGCTCACCGGTTTGCCACATGATGTAGGCCTATGGACTGAACAAGAAACCACGAAAAATTTTAACCAGTCATCGTTCTCACAACACTGAGGACCAGTCATTCGAAATGACTTCTCCATGCATTTTATGCATTGGTAAAAGCACTATGATGAAAAGTGTGATATGTTTTCAGGTATCTCCTATACTAATAGAGCCACATGCTCACCGGTTTGCCACATGATGTAGGCCTATGGACTGAACAAGAAACCACCAAAAATTTTAACCAGTCATCGTTCTCACAACACTGAGGACCAGTCATTCGAAATGACTTCTCCATGCATTTTATGCATTGGTAAAAGCACTATGATGAAAAGTGTGATATGTTTTCAGGTATCTCCTATACTAATAGAGCCACATGCTCACCGGTTTGCCACATGATGTAGGCCTATGGACTGAACAAGAAACCACCAAAAATTTTAACCAGTCATCGTTCTCACAACACTGAGGACCAGTCATTCGAAATGACTTCTCCATGCATTTTATGCATTGGTAAAAGCACTATGATGAAAAGTGTGATATGTTTTCAGGTATCTCCTATACTAATAGAGCCACATGCTCACCGGTTTGCCACATGATGTAGGCCTATGGACTGAACAAGAAACCACCAAAAATTTTAACCAGTCATCGTTCTCACAACACTGAGGACCAGTCATTCGAAATGACTTCTCCATGCATTTTATGCATTGGTAAAAGCACTATGATGAAAAGTGTGATATGTTTTCAGGTATCTCCTATACTAATAGAGCCACATGCTCACCTGGTTTGCCACATGATGTAGGCCTATGGACTGAACAAGAAACCACCAAAAATTTTAACCAGTCATCGTTCTCACAACACTGAGGACCAGTCATTCGAAATGACTTCTCCATGCATTTTATGCATTGGTAAAAGCACTATGATGAAAAGTGTGATATGTTTTCAGGTATCTCCTATACTAATAGAGCCACATGCTCACCGGTTTGCCACATGATGTAGGCCTATGGACTGAACAAGAAACCACAAAAATTTTAACCAGTCATCGTTCTCACAACACTGAGGACCAGTCATTCGAAATGACTTCTCCATGCATTTTATGCATTGGTAAAAGCACTATGATGAAAAGTGTGATATGTTTTCAGGTATCTCCTATACTAATAGAGCCACATGCTCACCGGTTTGCCACATGATGTAGGCCTATGGACTGAACAAGAAACCACCAAAAATTTTAACCAGTCATCGTTCTCACAACACTGAGGAGCAGTCATTCGAAATGACTTCTCCATGCATTTTATGCATTGGTAAAAGCACTATGATGAAAAGTGTGATATGTTTTCAGGTATCTCCTATACTAATAGAGCCACATGCTCACCGGTTTGCCACATGCTGTAGGCCTATGGACTGAACAAGAAACCACCAAAAATTTTAACCAGTCATCGTTCTCACAACACTGAGGACCAGTCATTCGAAATGACTTCTCCATGCATTTTTCATGCATTGGTAAAAGCACTATGATGAAAAGTGTGATATGTTTTCAGGTATCTCCTATACTAATAGAGCCACATGCTCACCGGTTTGCCACATGATGTAGGCCTATGGACTGAACAAGAAACCACCAAAAATTTTAACCAGTCATCGTTCTCACAACACTGAGGACCAGTCATTCGAAATGACTTCTCCATGCATTTTATGCATTGGTAAAAGCACTATGATGAAAAGTGTGATATGTTTTCAGGTATCTCCTATACTAATAGAGCCACATGCTCACCGGTTTGCCACATGATGTAGGCCTATGGACTGAACAAGAAACCACCAAAAATTTTAACCAGTCATCGTTCTCACAACACTGAGGACCAGTCATTCGAAATGACTTCTCCATGCATTTTATGCATTGGTAAAAGCACTATGATGAAAAGTGTGGTATGTTTTCAGGTATCTCCTATACTAATAGAGCCACATGGCTCACCGGTTTGCCACATGATGTAGGCCTATGGACTGAACAAGAAACCACCAAAAATTTTAACCAGTCATCGTTCTCACAACACTGAGGTCCAGTCATTCGAAATGACTTCTCCATGCATTTTATGCATTGGTAAAAGCACTATGATGAAAAGTGTGATATGTTTTCAGGTATCTCCTATACTAATAGAGCCCCATGCTCACCGGTTTGCCACATGATGTAGGCCTATGGACTGAACAAGAAACCACCAAAAATTTTAACCAGTCATCGTTCTCACAACACTGAGGACCAGTCATTCGAAATGACTTCTCCATGCATTTTATGCATTGGTAAAAGCACTATGATGAAAAGTGTGATATGTTTTCAGGTATCTCCTATACTAATAGAGCCACATGCTCACCGGTTTGCCACATGATGTAGGCCTATGGACTGAACAAGAAACCACCAAAAATTTTAACCAGTCATCGTTCTCACAACACTGAGGACCAGTCATTCGAAATGACTTCTCCATGCATTTTATGCATTGGTAAAAGCACTATGATGAAAAGTGTGATATGTTTTCAGGTATCTCCTATACTAATAGAGCCACATGCTCACCGGTTTGCCACATGATGTAGGCCTATGGACTGAACAAGAAACCACCAAAAATTTTAACCAGTCATCGTTCTCACAACACTGAGGACCAGTCATTCGAAATGACTTCTCCATGCATTTTATGCATTGGTAAAAGCACTATGATGAAAAGTGTGATATGTTTTCAGGTATCTCCTATACTAATAGAGCCACATGCTCACCGGTTTGCCACATGATGTAGGCCTATGGACTGAACAAGAAACCACCAAAAATTTTAACCAGTCATCGTTCTCACAACACTGAGGACCAGTCATTCGAAATGACTTCTCCATGCATTTTATGCATTGGTAAAAGCACTATGATGAAAAGTGTGATATGTTTTCAGGTATCTCCTATACTAATAGAGCCACATGCTCACCGGTTTGCCACATGATGTAGGCCTATGGACTGAACAAGAAACCACCAAAAATTTTAACCAGTCATCGTTCTCACAACACTGAGGACCAGTCATTCGAAATGACTTCTCCATGCATTTTATGCATTGGTAAAAGCACTATGATGAAAAGTGTGATATGTTTTCAGGTATCTCCTATACTAATAGAGCCACATGCTCACCGGTTTGCCACATGATGTAGGCCTATGGACTGAACAAGAAACCACCAAAAATTTTAACCAGTCATCGTTCTCACAACACTGAGGACCAGTCATTCGAAATGACTTCTCCATGCATTTTATGCATTGGTAAAAGCACTATGATGAAAAGTGTGATATGTTTTCAGGTATCTCCTATACTAATAGAGCCACATGCTCACCGGTTTGCCACATGATGTAGGCCTATGGACTGAACAAGAAACCACCAAAAATTTTAACCAGTCATCGTTCTCACAACACTGAGGACCAGTCATTCGAAATGACTTCTCCATGCATTTTATGCATTGGTAAAAGCACTATGATGAAAAGTGTGATATGTTTTCAGGTATCTCCTATACTAATAGAGCCACATGCTCACCGGTTTGCCACATGATGTAGGCCTATGGACTGAACAAGAAACCACCAAAAATTTTAACCAGTCATCGTTCTCACAACACTGAGGACCAGTCATTCGAAATGACTTCTCCATGCATTTTATGCATTGGTAAAAGCACTATGATGAAAAGTGTGATATGTTTTCAGGTATCTCCTATACTAATAGAGCCACATGCTCACCGGTTTGCCACATGCTGTAGGCCTATGGACTGAACAAGAAACCACCAAAAATTTTAACCAGTCATCGTTCTCACAACACTGAGGACCAGTCATTCGAAATGACTTCTCCATGCATTTTTCATGCATTGGTAAAAGCACTATGATGAAAAGTGTGATATGTTTTCAGGTATCTCCTATACTAATAGAGCCACATGCTCACCGGTTTGCCACATGCTGTAGGCCTATGGACTGAACAAGAAACCACCAAAAATTTTAACCAGTCATCGTTCTCACAACACTGAGGACCAGTCATTCGAAATGACTTCTCCATGCATTTTTCATGCATTGGTAAAAGCACTATGATGAAAAGTGTGATATGTTTTCAGGTATCTCCTATACTAATAGAGCCACATGCTCACCGGTTTGCCACATGATGTAGGCCTATGGACTGAACAAGAAACCACCAAAAATTTTAACCAGTCATCGTTCTCACAACACTGAGGACCAGTCATTCGAAATGACTTCTCCATGCATTTTATGCATTGGTAAAAGCACTATGATGAAAAGTGTGATATGTTTTCAGGTATCTCCTATACTAATAGAGCCACATGCTCACCGGTTTGCCACATGATGTAGGCCTATGGACTGAACAAGAAACCACCAAAAATTTTAACCAGTCATCGTTCTCACAACACTGAGGACCAGTCATTCGAAATGACTTCTCCATGCATTTTATGCATTGGTAAAAGCACTATGATGAAAAGTGTGGTATGTTTTCAGGTATCTCCTATACTAATAGAGCCACATGGCTCACCGGTTTGCCACATGATGTAGGCCTATGGACTGAACAAGAAACCACCAAAAATTTTAACCAGTCATCGTTCTCACAACACTGAGGTCCAGTCATTCGAAATGACTTCTCCATGCATTTTATGCATTGGTAAAAGCACTATGATGAAAAGTGTGATATGTTTTCAGGTATCTCCTATACTAATAGAGCCCCATGCTCACCGGTTTGCCACATGATGTAGGCCTATGGACTGAACAAGAAACCACCAAAAATTTTAACCAGTCATCGTTCTCACAACACTGAGGACCAGTCATTCGAAATGACTTCTCCATGCATTTTATGCATTGGTAAAAGCACTATGATGAAAAGTGTGATATGTTTTCAGGTATCTCCTATACTAATAGAGCCACATGCTCACCGGTTTGCCACATGATGTAGGCCTATGGACTGAACAAGAAACCACCAAAAATTTTAACCAGTCATCGTTCTCACAACACTGAGGACCAGTCATTCGAAATGACTTCTCCATGCATTTTATGCATTGGTAAAAGCACTATGATGAAAAGGGTGATATGTTTTCAGGTATCTCCTATACTAATAGAGCCACATGCTCACCGGTTTGCCACATGATGTAGGCCTATGGACTGAACAAGAAACCACCAAAAATTTTAACCAGTCATCGTTCTCACAACACTGAGGACCAGTCATTCGAAATGACTTCTCCATGCATTTTATGCATTGGTAAAAGCACTATGATGAAAAGTGTGATATGTTTTCAGGTATCTCCTATACTAATAGAGCCACATGCTCACCGGTTTGCCACATGATGTAGGCCTATGGACTGAACAAGAAACCACCAAAAATTTTAACCAGTCATCGTTCTCACAACACTGAGGACCAGTCATTCGAAATGACTTCTCCATGCATTTTATGCATTGGTAAAAGCACTATGATGAAAAGTGTGATATGTTTTCAGGTATCTCCTATACTAATAGAGCCACATGCTCACCGGTTTGCCACATGATGTAGGCCTATGGACTGAACAAGAAACCACCAAAAATTTTAACCAGTCATCGTTCTCACAACACTGAGGACCAGTCATTCGAAATGACTTCTCCATGCATTTTATGCATTGGTAAAAGCACTATGATGAAAAGTGTGATATGTTTTCAGGTATCTCCTATACTAATAGAGCCACATGCTCACCGGTTTGCCACATGATGTAGGCCTATGGACTGAACAAGAAACCACCAAAAATTTTAACCAGTCATCGTTCTCACAACACTGAGGACCAGTCATTCGAAATGACTTCTCCATGCATTTTATGCATTGGTAAAAGCACTATGATGAAAAGTGTGATATGTTTTCAGGTATCTCCTATACTAATAGAGCCACATGCTCACCGGTTTGCCACATGATGTAGGCCTATGGACTGAACAAGAAACCACCAAAAATTTTAACCAGTCATCGTTCTCACAACACTGAGGACCAGTCATTCGAAATGACTTCTCCATGCATTTTATGCATTGGTAAAAGCACTATGATGAAAAGTGTGATATGTTTTCAGGTATCTCCTATACTAATAGAGCCACATGCTCACCGGTTTGCCACATGATGTAGGCCTATGGACTGAACAAGAAACCACCAAAAATTTTAACCAGTCATCGTTCTCACAACACTGAGGACCAGTCATTCGAAATGACTTCTCCATGCATTTTATGCATTGGTAAAAGCACTATGATGAAAAGTGTGATATGTTTTCAGGTATCTCCTATACTAATAGAGCCACATGCTCACCGGTTTGCCACATGATGTAGGCCTATGGACTGAACAAGAAACCACCAAAAATTTTAACCAGTCATCGTTCTCACAACACTGAGGACCAGTCATTCGAAATGACTTCTCCATGCATTTTATGCATTGGTAAAAGCACTATGATGAAAAGTGTGATATGTTTTCAGGTATCTCCTATACTAATAGAGCCACATGCTCACCGGTTTGCCACATGCTGTAGGCCTATGGACTGAACAAGAAACCACCAAAAATTTTAACCAGTCATCGTTCTCACAACACTGAGGACCAGTCATTCGAAATGACTTCTCCATGCATTTTATGCATTGGTAAAAGCACTATGATGAAAAGTGTGATATATTTTCAGGTATCTCCTATACTAATAGAGCCACATGCTCACCGGTTTGCCACATGCTGTAGGCCTATGGACTGAACAAGAAACCACCAAAAATTTTAACCAGTCATCGTTCTCACAACACTGAGGACCAGTCATTCGAAATGACTTCTCCATGCATTTTATGCATTGGTAAAAGCACTATGATGAAAAGTGTGATATGTTTTCAGGTATCTCCTATACTAATAGAGCCACATGCTCACCGGTTTGCCACATGATGTAGGCCTGTGGACTGAACAAGAAACCACCAAAAATTTTAACCAGTCATCGTTCTCACAACACTGAGGACCAGTCATTCGAAATGACTTCTCCATGCATTTTATGCATTGGTAAAAGCACTATGATGAAAAGTGTGATATGTTTTCAGGTATCTCCTATACTAATAGAGCCACATGCTCACCGGTTTGCCACATGATGTAGGCCTATGGACTGAACAAGAAACCACCAAAAATTTTAACCAGTCATCGTTCTCACAACACTGAGGACCAGTCATTCGAAATGACTTCTCCATGCATTTTATGCATTGGTAAAAGCACTATGATGAAAAGTGTGATATGTTTTCAGGTATCTCCTATACTAATAGAGCCACATGCTCACCGGTTTGCCACATGATGTAGGCCTATGGACTGAACAAGAAACCACCAAAAATTTTAACCAGTCATCGTTCTCACAACACTGAGGACCAGTCATTCGAAATTACTTCTCCATGCATTTTATGGATTGGTAAAAGCACTATGATGAAAAGTGTGATATGTTTTCAGGTATCTCCTATACTAATAGAGCCACATGCTCACCGGTTTGCCACATGATGTAGGCCTATGGACTGAACAAGAAACCACCAAAAATTTTATCCAGTCATCGTTCTCACAACACTGAGGACCAGTCATTCGAAATGACTTCTCCATGCATTTTATGCATTGGTAAAAGCACTATGATGAAAAGTGTGATATGTTTTCAGGTATCTCCTATACTAATAGAGCCACATGCTCACCGGTTTGCCACATGATGTAGGCCTATGGACTGAACAAGAAACCACCAAAAATTTTAACCAGTCATCGTTCTCACAACACTGAGGACCAGTCATTCGAAATGACTTCTCCATGCATTTTATGCATTGGTAAAAGCACTATGATTGAAAAGTGTGATATGTTTTCAGGTATCTCCTATACTAATAGAGCCACATGCTCACCGGTTTGCCACATGATGTAGGCCTATGGACTGAACAAGAAACCACCAAAAATTTTAACCAGTCATCGTTCTCACAACACTGAGGACCAGTCATTCGAAATGACTTCTCCATGCATTTTATGCATTGGTAAAAGCACTATGATGAAAAGTGTGATATGTTTTCAGGTATCTCCTATACTAATAGAGCCACATGCTCACCGGTTTGCCACATGATGTAGGCCTATGGACTGAACAAGAAACCACCAAAAATTTTAACCAGTCATCGTTCTCACAACACTGAGGACCAGTCATTCGAAATGACTTCTCCATGCATTTTATGCATTGGTAAAAGCACTATGATGAAAAGTGTGATATGTTTTCAGGTATCTCCTATACTAATAGAGCCACATGCTCACCGGTTTGCCACATGATGTAGGCCTATGGACTGAACAAGAAACCACCAAAAATTTTAACCAGTCATCGTTCTCACAACACTGAGGACCAGTCATTCGAAATGACTTCTCCATGCATTTTATGCATTGGTAAAAGCACTATGATGAAAAGTGTGATATGTTTTCAGGTATCTCCTATACTAATAGAGCCACATGCTCACCGGTTTGCCACATGATGTAGGCCTATGGACTGAACAAGAAACCACCAAAAATTTTAACCAGTCATCGTTCTCACAACACTGAGGACCAGTCATTCGAAATGACTTCTCCATGCATTTTAAGCATTGGTAAAAGCACTATGATGAAAAGTGTGATATGTTTTCAGGTATCTCCTATACTAATAGAGCCACATGCTCACCGGTTTGCCACATGATGTAGGCCTATGGACTGAACAAGAAACCACCAAAAATTTTAACCAGTCATCGTTCTCACAACACTGAGGACTAGAGTTGAGCGACCTTGACCTTTTTAGAGTCGAGCCGGGTTTTGCGAAACCCGACTATGTCCAAAGTCGGGTCGAGTGAAATCGGCCGATTATGACGTAAAGTCGGGATCGACCGAAACACGAAACCCAATGCAAGTCAATGGGGCAGCATAGTCGGCAGTGAGTGGGGGCCAGGAAAACACCTAGAGTGGCCATTTTAATGTCAAAACCATCCATTCTTCTTAATGAAGCTTGTCAAGCGTAATTTACCTTATAATAATTGGAAGGCATTTGAAATTGGGGGTCATTTGGCTAAAGTTGTGGGGGGTAGGGCTGGTTCAAGTAATTAGTGGGCCCAGGAAATCTGGACCACGTCACGGCAGTGGAGCAGGGAGAGGTAAGTATTTCAACTTTGCAAGTGCTGTGAACCTGAGCAAGCAGGGGGGGCCCACTCGTTGGCATTGGCACTGGCACAGGGCCCCTCAAAGTACAGCGGTGTGTTTGCACGGCGGGGGCGCCTCCCACCGGCAGCAACACTTTTGCGTACTATGAGAGGCCCTGTGCCAGTGACGTCGCCAACTAGTATTCCTCCCCCCACCTGATGAAGGAACCTGCACTTTCATCTGCACCTTCCTCTTTGTCCCCGTGTAAGGTGGTATGGTATGCGGGAAGAGCAACCTGACTTTCAGCAGGGTCACAATGTTGTTGTGTAGCGTGCACGGGGAATGTTGCGTTATGGGTCAATGTACCAGCAGACTCATCTATCACTGGCTGGGCAATGGGCACGATGAAGTGGAAACACAGATATAGGCCCAAAGAAGAAAGTGGGCTAAATGCAGTTCAAAATTGGTAACACAGGAATAACCAGGGGGCATTGCAGTGGAGGACAACTGGAATGAGAGGCTGACACAGAGAGTAGGGCCAAATCAGTAAGTAGTCGAAATGCAGTTCAAAATTGGCAACCGTAGTAAACAGGCGGCACAGCTTTGTTCAGTGGAGGAGAACAGCAAGGAGTGGCAGACACCGATAGTAGGCCCCAAACCAACTAGTACGCCAAATGCAGTTGTTCCATTTAACCACAATTTAATGAGAGCCTGAAGATAGAAGCTCAGGAAAGGCAACCTGGGGAACACCTTGGAGTGTAACACACCATCTCTCTCCACCCCATACCCATTTTGTATGGCCTAATGCAGTGTACTTTTCTACAACTACTAAACGAGAGTCGGAAGACCGAAGCAATGGCAAGGAAACCTGGGGAACACCTTAGAGTGTAACACACCCTCTCTCTACACCCCATACCCAATTTGAAGGCCTAATGCAGTGTAGTTTCCAAGAACTACTAAACGAGAGCCGGAAGATCGAAGCTCAGGAAAGGCAACCTGGGGAACACCTTGGAGTGTAACACACCCTCTCGCTACACCCCATACCCAATTTGAAGGCCTAATGCAGCGTAGTTTCCAACAACTACTAAACGAGAGCCGGAAGATCGAAGCTCAGGAAAGGCAACCTGGGGAACACCTTGGAGTGGAACACACCATCTCTCTACACCCCATACCCAATTTGAAGGCCTAATGCAGAGTAGTTTCCAAGAACTACTAAACGAGAGCCGGAAGATCGAAGCTCAGGAAAGGCAACCTGGGGAACACCTTGGAGTGTAACACAACGTCTCTCTACACGACGGAAGGGCTGATTCTTAGGAAGGAAGGCTGTTGGAAATAAGCATTGCGCGTCCGAGGGTGATTATATTCTTATTAGGTATATACTCACCCTCGGACGCGCCCTGCTTCTTTATTTGGAATGAATGTTTATTTGCAATGTGGTGTTGACTTTCTCTATTATTTTGGTAATTAATGATTTTATTATTTTCATTATTTTGCATCTTCTCGGCAATAATATAAAGAAGACGCGACAGGACAACACTCGGTGGATGCCATATGTGTGTTTTCAATTTAAAAAAACTTTCAGTTAACTACTTGCAGGAGAAAGTAATTGTAGCTGGTGGCCATTTTTAGTACTGTACCAGATTAGAGTTGTGTGTTTGTTTTTAATGTTAAAATGTCTGCATTTGATATCTCACCAGTATTTTCTTTTTTATAAGCAAAATACTTATTTTTATATTTTCTGATGTTGGTTCCAGGGGTACACGGCCAGCAGTGCCCTGGTCAGTGTAGTAGTAGTTGAAAGAATGGACCGCAGACAGGCATCGAAGGCCTAAAATAATAACACATGGCTGTAGGCAATTTTAAATTGGTTCCAGGGGTACACGGACAGCAGTGGTGTGGTCAGTGGAGGCCTAGTGGAAGGAGTGACCGCAGACAGGCATCGAAGGCCTAAAATAATAACACATGGCTGTAGGCAATTTTAAATTGGTTCCAGGGGTACACGGACAGCAGTGGTGTGGTCAGTGGAGGCCTAGTGGAAGGAGTGACCGCAGACAGGCATCGAAGGCCTAAAATAATAACACATGGCTGTAGGCAATTTTAAATTGGTTCCAGGGGTACACGGGCAGCAGTGACCTGGTCAGTGTAGTAGTAGTTGAAAGAATGGACCGCAGACAGGCATCGAAGGCCTAAAATAAAAAAATTGGGCTGGCTGTAGGCAATTTTAAATTGGTTCCAGGGGTACACGGGCAGCAGTGGTGTGGTCAGTGGAGGCCTAGTGGAAGGAGTGACCGCAGACAGGCATCGAAGGCCTAAAATAATAACACATGGCTGTAGGCACTTTTAAATTGGTTCCAGGGGTACACGGGCAGCAGTGGTCTGGTCAGTGGAAGTCTAGTGGAAGGAGTGACCGCAGACAGGCTTCGAAGGCCTAACATAACAAAATTGGGCTGGCTGTAGGCACTTTAAATTGGTTCCAGGGGTACATGGGCAGCAGTGTATGGTCAGTGGAAGTCTAGTGGAAGGAGTGACGGCAGACAGTCTTCGAAGGCCTAACATAACAAAATTGGGCTGACTGTAGGCACTTTTAAATTGGTTCCAGGGTAACACGGCCAGCAGTGGCCTGGTCAGTGTAGTAGTTGTAGAAAGAAGGGACCGCAGACAGGCTTCGAAGGCCTAACATAACAAAAATGTCAAAACAATGGTATTGTCAGTGCCAGGCATTGAAGGATGTCAGCGGCTAGACTACACATTGGTGAAGCTGTGAGAGATAATTTTGCTAGTGGTAGAGCACTGTTTGAGCTGGGGGGGGGAACTGTCTTGTGGCCGGCGGTACAGGCACAGGGCCCCTCATATTACAACGGTGTGTCTGACGTTGGGTGCGCACCACCACCGCCAGAGACACTTTATTGTACTATGAGGGACCCAGTGGCAGTGCCGTCGACCAAAAGCGGCCACACCCACCTCTTCAGACAAACAGCACTCTCAAGGGTCCAAGCGCAAAGTGGCGATAGCACGGCCCCGTGTGGGGAGTTTGGCCATTTCGTGAGGTGGAAACATGTCGTATGCTGGACAATCAGGTGAAGAAAATTACGAGATTGGAAAAGTCATTCAGAATAGTCCACAGGCAAGACCTTTTCATAGGAAAGCTAGGTGTCAGCCGGGCAGGGTGGGGCAAAAGATTTTGAAATCCAGTTGTGGTTCATTTTAATGAAGGTTAGATCATCTACATTTTGGGTAGCCAGACGAGTCCTTTTTTCTGTTAGTATTGAACCTGCAGCACTGAATACTCTTTCTGATAGGACACTAGCTGCCGGGCAAGCAAGCTCCTGCAATGCATATTCTGCCAATTCTGGCCAGGTGTCTAATTTGGATGCCCAGTAATCAAATGGGAATGACGGTTGAGGGAGAACGTCGATAAGGGATGAAAAATAGTTTGTAACCATACTGGACAAATGTTGTCTCCTGTCACTTTGAATTGATGCTGCAGTACCTGTCCTGTCTGCGGTCATAGAAAAATCACTCCACAACCTGGTCAGAAAACCCCTCTGTCCAACGCCACTTCTGATTTCTGCCCCTCTAACACCTCTGGTCTGCTGGCCCCTGGAGCTCGTGTGAGAACGATCACGGGCGCTGTGTGCAGGGAATGCCAGAAGCAAACGGTCAACAAGAGTTGATTGTTTTGTTGCTAATATTAGTTCCAAGTTCTCATGTGGCATAATATTTTGCAATTTGCCTTTATAGCGAGGATCAAGGAGGCAGGCCAACCAGTAATCGTCATCGTTCATCATTTTTGTAATGCGTGTGTCCCTTTTGAGGATACGCAAGGCATAATCCGCCATGTGGGCCAAAGTTCCCGTTGTCAAATCTGCGGTTGTGCTTGGTTGAGGGGCAGTTGCAGGCAAATCTACGTCACTTGTGTCCCTCAAAAAACCAGAACCCGGCCTTGCCACGCCACCAATTTCCCGTGCCCCCGGGAAAGCTTCCTCATTAAAAATATACTCATCCCCATCATCCTCCTCATCCTCCACCTCCTCTTCGCCCGGTACCTCGTCATGTACACTGCCCTGACCAGACAATCGCTGACTGTCATCAAGGCTTTCCTCTTCCTCTGGTGCAGACGCCTGATCCTTTATGTGCGTCAAACTTTGCATCAGCAGACGCATTAGGGGGATGCTCATGCTTATTATGGCGTTGTCTGCACTAACCAGCCGTGTGCATTCCTCAAAACACTGAAGGACTTGACACATGTCTTGAATCTTCGACCACTGCACACCTGACAACTCCATGTCTGCCATCCTACTGCCTGCCCGTGTATGTGTATCCTCCCACAAAAACATAACAGCCCGCCTCTGTTCGCACAGTCTCTGAAGCATGTGCAGTGTTGAGTTCCACCTTGTTGCAACGTCTATGATTAGGCGATGCTGGGGAAGGTTCAAAGAACGCTGATAGGTCTGCATACGGCTGGAGTGTACAGGCGAACGGCGGATATGTGCGCAAAGTCCACGCACTTTGAGGAGCAGGTCGGATAACCCCGGATAACTTTTCAGGAAGCACTGCACCACCAGGTTTAAGGTGTGAGCCAGGCAAGGAATGTGTTTCAGTTGGGAAAGGGAGATGGCAGCCATGAAATTCCTTCCGTTATCACTCACTACCTTGCCTGCCTCAAGATCTACAGTGCCCAGCCACGACTGCGTTTCTTGCTGCAAGAACTCGGACAGAACTTCCGCGGTGTGTCTATTGTCGCCCAAACACTTCATAGCCAATACAGCCTGCTGACGTATGCCAGTAGCTGCCCCATAATGGGAGACCTGGTGTGCAACAGTGGCAGGTGCGGATGGAGTGTTTGTGCGACTGCGGTCTGTGGACGAGCTCTTGCTTCTGCAGGAGGACGAGGAGGAGGAGGAGGAGGGGGTGCGAACGGCTACAGACAACTGTTTACTAGACCGTGGGCTAGGCAGAACTGTCCCAAACTTGCTGTCCCCTGTGGACCCTGAATCCACCACATTTACCCAGTGTGCCGTGATGGACACGTAACGTCCCTGGCCATGCCTACTGGTCCATGCATCTGTTGTCAGGTGCACCTTTGTGCTCACAGATTGCCTGAGTGCATGGACGATGCGCTCTTTAACATGCTGGTGGAGGGCTGGGATGGCTTTTCTGGAAAAAAAGTGTCGACTGGGTAGCTCGTAGCGTGGTACAGCGTAGTCCATCAGGTCTTTGAAAGCTTCGCTTTCAACTAACCGGTAGGGCATCATCTCTAACGAGATTAGTCTAGCTATGTGGGCGTTCAAACCCTGTGTACGCGGATGCGAGGCTAAGTATTTCCTTTTTCTAACCATAGTCTCATGTAGGGTGAGCTGGACTGGAGAGCTGGAGATCGTGGAACTAGCGGGGGTGCCGGTGGACATGGCAGACTGAGAGACGGTGGGAGATGGTATTGTTGCCGCCGGTGCCCTAGATGCAGTGTTTCCTACTACGAAACTGGTGATTCCCTGACCCTGACTGCTTTGGCCTGGCAAAGATACCTGCACAGATACAGCAGGTGGTGCGCTAAATGGTGGTCCTACACTGCCGGAAGGGATGTTGCGTTGATGACTAGCTTCATTGGCCGAGGGTGCAACAACCTTAAGGGACGTTTGGTAGTTAGTCCAAGCTTTCAAATGCATGGTGGTTAAATGTCTATGCATGCAACTAGTATTGAGACTTTTCAGATTCTGACCTCTGCTTAAGGAAGTAGAACATTTTTGACAGATGACTTTGCGCTGATCAATTGGATGTTGTTTAAAAAAATGCCAGACTGCACTCTTTCTAGCATCGGATACCTTTTCAGGCATTGCAGACTGAGCTTTAACCGGATGGCCACGCTGTCCTCCACCAGGTTTTGGCTTTGCCACGCGTTTTGGGCAAGATACGGGCCCGGCAGATGGAACCTGTGGCGATGTTGATGCCTGCTGCGGCCCCTCCTCCTCCTCTGCTTCAGAACTGCTGCCGCCTGCACCCTGTTCCCCCAATGGCTGCCAATCGGGGTCAAGAACTGGGTCATCTAATAACTCTTCTTGTACCTCCTGCGCAACTTCGTCTGTGTCACCGTGTCGTTCGGTGGTATAGCGTTCGTGATGGGGCAACATAGTCTCATCAGGGTCTGATTCTTGATCAGCACCCTGCGAGGGCAATGTTGTGGTCTGAGTCAAAGGACCAGCATAGTAGTCTGGCTGTGGCTGTGCGTCAGTGCACTCCATGTCAGATTCAATTTGTAATGGGCATGGACTGTTAACTGCTTCACTTTCTAAGCCAGGGACGGTATGTGTAAAGAGCTCCATGGAGTAACCCGTTGTGTCGCCTGCTGCATTCTTCTCTGTTGTTGTTTTTGCTGAAGAGGACAAGGAAGTGACTTGTCCCTGACCGTGAACATCCACTAACGACGCGCTGCTTTTACTTTTACCAGTTTCACGAGATGAGGCAAAAGAGCTAGAGGCTGAGTCAGCAAGATAAGCCAAAACTTGCTCTTGCTGCTCCGGCTTTAAAAGCGGTTTTCCTAATCCCAGAAAAGGGAGCGTTCGAGGCCTTGTGTAGCCGGACGACGAACCTGGCTCCACAGCTCCAGACTTAGGTGCAATATTTTTTCCCCCACGACCACCTGATGCTCCACCACTACCACTACCCTCATTACCAGCTGACAATGAACGCCCCCGGCCACGACCTCTTCCACTAGACTTCCTCATTGTTTTAAAAACGTAACCAAACTAACGTTATTTGTTGCAGTCACACAACTTACACGGTGAGCTATAACTTCTGTATGATTTAGCTACCCCTTTACAGGTTGGTGAGACCACAGCGAAAATCAGGCCCAATGTTACACACTCTTTTTTTGGTGGCTGCAAATTAGAGAGATGCCCCACACGCAGGACTGTCACTGAAGCACAAATGTTAATATTAATGTCACACTATTATTTTTTTTTTATTTTTATTTTTTTCAGGAACACTTTAGAAACCCCCCAAAAAAAAAAAAATAGATTTTTGCAGGGAGAATTTAGAAAACAAATGTAACAAACTATATGCTTTCTATGGGCCACTGAGTGAGAGATGACGCACACAGGAATCAGGAGTGGCACACAAGCCCAGAGGCCAATATTTTTCTACCAATGATTGATGGAGTTATTTTCTCTGGTAGATTTTGGAACCCAAATCAAGGAAAAAAAATGTAGGCTTTCTATGGACCACAATTGGAGAGAGAGAGAGAGAGAGATGGCACACCCAGGAGTCAAGACTGGCACACAAGCAGAAAGGCCAATATTAATCTCCCACTGTTTTTTTTGGTTGTTTTTTTTTTTTTTTTTTTCAGGGAGACTTTAGAAAAAAAAATAATAAAAAAAATATGATTTTATCAGGAAGAATTTAGAAACCAAATAAAATAAAATGATTTTTTCAGGGAGAATTTAGAAAACAAATAAAACCAAAAATAGGCGTTCTATGGCCCACTGACTGAGAGATGACGCACCCAGGAGTCAAGACTGGCACACAAGCAGAAAGGCCAATATTAATCTCCCACTGTTTTTTTTGGTTGTTTTTTTTTTTTTTTTTTTCAGGGAGACTTTAGAAAAAAAAATAATAAAAAAAATATGATTTTATCAGGAAGAATTTAGAAACCAAATAAAATAAAATGATTTTTTCAGGGAGAATTTAGAAAACAAATAAAACCAAAAATAGGCGTTCTATGGCCCACTGACTGAGAGATGACGCACCCAGGAGTCAAGACTGGCACACAAGCAGAAAGGCCAATATTAATCTCCCACTGTTTTTTTTGGTTGTTTTTTTTTTTTTTTTTTCAGGGAGACTTTAGAAAAAAAAATAATAAAAAAAATATGATTTTATCAGGAAGAATTTAGAAACCAAATAAAATAAAATGATTTTTTCAGGGAGAATTTATAAAACAAATAAAACCAAAAATAGGCGTTCTATGGCCCACTGACTGAGAGATGACGCACCCAGGAGTCAAGACTGGCACACAAGCAGAAAGGCCAATATTAATCTCCCACTGTTTTTTTTTTTTTTTTTCAGGGAGACTTTAGAAAAAAAAATAATAAAAAAAATATGATTTTATCAGGAAGAATTTAGAAACCAAATAAAATAAAATAATTTTTTCAGGGAGAATTTAGAAAACAAATAAAACCAAAAATAGGCGTTCTATGGCCCACTGACTGAGAGATGACGCACACAGGAGTCAGGAGTGGCACACAAACCCAGAGGCCAATATTTTTCTACCAATGATTGATGTAGTTATTTTCTCTGGTAGATTTTAGAACCCAAATCAAGGAAAAAAAATATAGGCTTTCTATGGACCACAATTGGAGAGAGAGAGAGAGAGAGAGAGAGAGAGAGAGAGAGAGAGAGAGAGAGATGGCACACCCAGGAGTCAAGACTGGCACACAAGCAGAAAGGCCAATATTAATCTCCCACTGTTTTTTTGGTTGTTTTTTTTTTTTTTTTTTTTCAGGGAGACTTTAGAAATAAAAATAATAAAAAAAATATGATTTTATCAGGAAGAATTTAGAAACCAAATAAAATAAAATGATTTTTTCAGGGAGAATTTAGAAAACAAATAAAACCAAAAATATGCGTTCTATGGCCCACTGACTGAGAGAGAGAGAGAGATGGAACGCTTAGTACTGGCACACAAGCCCAAAGGGCAATATTAATCTCCCTTTTTTTTTCCAGGGAGAATTTCTGAAACCCAAAAAAAAAATAAAATAGGCTTTCTATGGCCCACTATTTGTGAGAGAGATGGGACGCTCAGGACTGGCACAGATGGCACGCTCAGGACTGGCACAGAAGCCCAGAGGCCAATATTAATCTCCCTTTTTTTCTGGGAGAATTTATAAAACCAAAAAAATATTTAAATAGGCTTTCTATGGCCCACTATTTGTGAGAGAGATGGCACGCTCAGGACTGGCACAGATGGCACGCTCACAACTGGCACAGAAGCCCAGAGGCCAATATTAATCTCCCTTTTTTTCTGGGAGAATTTATAAAACCAAAAAAATATTTAAATAGGCTTTCTATGGCCCACTATTTGTGAGAGAGATGGCACGCTCAGGACTGGCACAGATGGCACGCTCACAACTGGCACACAAGCCCAGAGGCCAATATTAATCTCCCTTTTTTCAGGGAAAATTTATAAAACCAAAAAAAAAATTAAATAGGCTTTCTATGGCCCACTATTTGTGAGAGAGATGGCACGCTCAGGACTGGCACAGATGGCACGCTCACAACTGGCACACAAGCCCAGAGGCCAATATTAATCTCCCTTTTTTCAGGGAAAATTTATAAAACCAAAAAAAAAATTAAATAGGCTTTCTATGGCCCACTATTTGTGAGAGAGATGGCACGCTCAGGACTGGCACAGATGGCACGCTCACAACTGGCACACAAGCCCAGAGGCCAATATTAATCTCCCTTTTTTCAGGGAAAATTTATAAAACCAAAAAAAAAATTAAATAGGCTTTCTATGGCCCACTATTTGTGAGAGAGATGGGACGCTCAGGACTGGCACAGATGGCACGCTCAGGACTGGCACAGAAGCCCAGAGGCCAATATTAATCTCCCTTTTTTTCAGGGAGAATTTATAAAACCCAAAAAAAAATAAAATAGGCTTTCTATGGCCCACTATTTGTGAGAGAGATGGCACACTCAGGACTGGCACACAAGCCCAAAGGCCAATATTAATCTCCCACTGTATTTTTATCAGGGAGAATTTATACACCCCACAAAAAAAAATACAGAAAAATGAAAAGGCTTTCTATGGCCCACTATGTGAGAGAGATGGCACACACAGGGATGGCACTCTAGCAGAAATGCCAAATTGCCAATCTTAATCTCCCACCAAAAAAAAAAAAAAAAAAAAAACAGGGAATGTCCTACAATTACTATCTCCCTGCCTGCAGTAATCTCAGCCAGGTATGGCAGGCAGCTACTATCTCCCTGCCTGCAGTAATCTCAGCCAGGTATGGCAGGCAGCAATAAGGAGTGGACTGATGCACAAATGAAATAAAAAGTGTGGACAAACAAAAAAGATAGCTGTGCAGAAAGGAAGGAACAAGAGGATTTGTGCTTTGAAAAAAGCAGTTGGTTTGCACAGCGGCGTACACACAGCAATGCAGCTATCAGGGAGCCTTCTAGGGCAGCCCAATGAGCTACAGCGCTGAGGGGAAAAAAAAAAAAAAAAAAAATTCCACTGTCCCTGCACACCGAGGGTGGTGTTGGACAGTGCAAATCGCTGCAGCACAAGCGGTTTTGTGGTTAATGGACCCTGCCTAACGCTATCCCTGCTTCTGACAAAGCGGCAGCAACCTCTCCCTAAGCTCAGATCAGCAGCAGTAAGATGGCGGTCGGCGGGAACGCCTCTTTATAGCCCCTGTGACGTCGCAGACAGCAAGCCAATCACTGCAATGCCCTTCTCTAAGATGGTGGGGACCAGGACCTATGTCATCACGCTGCCCACACTCTGCGTTTACCTTCATTGGCTGAGAAATGGCGCTTTTCGCGTCATTGAAACGCGACTTTGGCGCGAAAGTCGCGTACCGCATGGCCGACCCCGCACAGGGGTCGGATCGGGTTTCATGAAACCCCGACTTAGCCAAAAGTCGGCGACTTTTGAAAATGTTCGACCCGTTTCGCTCAACCCTACTGAGGACCAGTCATTCGAAATGACTTCTCCATGCATTTTATGCATTGGTAAAAGCACTATGATGAAAAGTGTGATATGTTTTCAGGTATCTCCTATACTAATAGAGCCACATGCTCACCGGTTTGCCACATGATGTAGGCCTATGGACTGAACAAGAAACCACCAAAAATTTTAACCAGTCATCGTTCTCACAACACTGAGGACCAGTCATTCGAAATGACTTCTCCATGCATTTTATGCATTGGTAAAAGCACTATGATGAAAAGTGTGATATGTTTTCAGGTATCTCCTATACTAATAGAGCCACATGCTCACCGGTTTGCCACATGATGTAGGCCTATGGACTGAACAAGAAACCACCAAAAATTTTAACCAGTCATCGTTCTCACAACACTGAGGACCAGTCATTCGAAATGACTTCTCCATGCATTTTATGCATTGGTAAAAGCACTATGATGAAAAGTGTGATATGTTTTCAGGTATCTCCTATACTAATAGAGCCACATGCTCACCGGTTTGCCACATGATGTAGGCCTATGGACTGAACAAGAAACCACCAAAAATTTTAACCAGTCATCGTTCTCACAACACTGAGGACCAGTCATTCGAAATGACTTCTCCATGCATTTTATGCATTGGTAAAAGCACTATGATGAAAAGTGTGATATGTTTTCAGGTATCTCCTATACTAATCGAGCCACATGCTCACCGGTTTGCCACATGATGTAGGCCTATGGACTGAACAAGAAACCACCAAAAATTTTAACCAGTCATCGTTCTCACAACACTGAGGACCAGTCATTCGAAATGACTTCTCCATGCATTTTATGCATTGGTAAAAGCACTATGATGAAAAGTGTGATATGTTTTCAGGTATCTCCTATACTAATAGAGCCACATGCTCACCGGTTTGCCACATGATGTAGGCCTATGGACTGAACAAGAAACCACGAAAAATTTTAACCAGTCATCATTCTCACAACACTGAGGACCAGTCATTCGAAATGACTTCTCCATGCATTTTATGCATTGGTAAAAGCACTATGATGAAAAGTGTGATATGTTTTCAGGTATCTCCTATACTAATAGAGCCACATGCTCACCGGTTTGCCACATGATGTAGGCCTATGGACTGAACAAGAAACCACCAAAAATTTTATCCAGTCATCGTTCTCACAACACTGAGGACCAGTCATTCGAAATGACTTCTCCATGCATTTTATGCATTGGTAAAAGCACTATGATGAAAAGTGTGATATGTTTTCAGGTATCTCCTATACTAATAGAGCCACATGCTCACCGGTTTGCCACATGATGTAGGCCTATGGACTGAACAAGAAACCACCAAAAATTTTAACCAGTCATCGTTCTCACAACACTGAGGACCAGTCATTCGAAATGACTTCTCCATGCATTTTATGCATTGGTAAAAGCACTATGATGAAAAGTGTGATATGTTTTCAGGTATCTCCTATACTAATAGAGCCACATGCTCACCGGTTTGCCACATGATGTAGGCCTATGGACTGAACAAGAAACCACCAAAAATTTTAACCAGTCATCGTTCTCACAACACTGAGGACCAGTCATTCGAAATGACTTCTCCATGCATTTTATGCATTGGTAAAAGCACTATGATGAAAAGTGTGATATGTTTTCAGGTATCTCCTGTACTAATAGAGCCACATGCTCACCGGTTTGCCGCATGATGTAGGCCTATGGACTGAACAAGAAACCACCAAAAATTTTAACCAGTCATCGTTCTCACAACACTGAGGACCAGTCATTCGAAATGACTTCTCCATGCATTTTATGCATTGGTAAAAGCACTATGATGAAAAGTGTGATATGTTTTCAGGTATCTCCTATACTAATAGAGCCACATGCTCACCGGTTTGCCACATGATGTAGGCCTATGGACTGAACAAGAAACCACCAAAAATTTTAACCAGTCATCGTTCTCACAACACTGAGGACCAGTCATTCGAAATGACTTCTCCATGCATTTTATGCATTGGTAAAAGCACTATGATTGAAAAGTGTGATATGTTTTCAGGTATCTCCTATACTAATAGAGCCACATGCTCACCGGTTTGCCACATGATGTAGGCCTATGGACTGAACAAGAAACCACCAAAAATTTTAACCAGTCATCGTTCTCACAACACTGAGGACCAGTCATTCGAAATGACTTCTCCATGCATTTTATGCATTGGTAAAAGCACTATGATGAAAAGTGTGATATGTTTTCAGGTATCTCCTATACTAATAGAGCCACATGCTCACCGGTTTGCCACATGATGTAGGCCTATGGACTGAACAAGAAACCACCAAAAATTTTAACCAGTCATCGTTCTCACAACACTGAGGACCAGTCATTCGAAATGACTTCTCCATGCATTTTATGCATTGGTAAAAGCACTATGATGAAAAGTGTGATATGTTTTCAGGTATCTCCTATACTAATAGAGCCACATGCTCACCGGTTTGCCACATGATGTAGGCCTATGGACTGAACAAGAAACCACCAAAAATTTTAACCAGTCATCGTTCTCACAACACTGAGGACCAGTCATTCGAAATGACTTCTCCATGCATTTTATGCATTGGTAAAAGCACTATGATGAAAAGTGTGATATGTTTTCAGGTATCTCCTATACTAATAGAGCCACATGGTCACCGGTTTGCCACATGATGTAGGCCTATGGACTGAACAAGAAACCACCAAAAATTTTAACCAGTCATCGTTCTCACAACACTGAGGACCAGTCATTCGAAATGACTTCTCCATGCATTTTATGCATTGGTAAAAGCACTATGATGAAAAGTGTGATATGTTTTCAGGTATCTCCTATACTAATAGAGCCACATGCTCACCGGTTTGCCACATGATGTAGGCCTATGGACTGAACAAGAAACCACCAAAAATTTTAACCAGTCATCGTTCTCACAACACTGAGGACCAGTCATTCGAAATGACTTCTCCATGCATTTTATGCATTGGTAAAAGCACTATGATGAAAAGTGTGATATGTTTTCAGGTATCTCCTATACTAATAGAGCCACATGCTCACCGGTTTGCCACATGCTGTAGGCCTATGGACTGAACAAGAAACCACCAAAAATTTTATCCAGTCATCGTTCTCACAACACTGAGGACCAGTCATTCGAAATGACTTCTCCATGCATTTTATGCATTGGTAAAAGCACTATGATGAAAAGTGTGATATGTTTTCAGGTATCTCCTATACTAATAGAGCCACATGCTCACCGGTTTGCCACATGATGTAGGCCTATGGACTGAACAAGAAACCACCAAAAATTTTAACCAGTCATCGTTCTCACAACACTGAGGACCAGTCATTCGAAATGACTTCTCCATGCATTTTATGCATTGGTAAAAGCACTATGATGAAAAGTGTGATATGTTTTCAGGTATCTCCTATACTAATAGAGCCACATGCTCACCGGTTTGCCACATGCTGTAGGCCTATGGACTGAACAAGAAACCACCAAAAATTTTAACCAGTCATCGTTCTCACAACACTGAGGACCAGTCATTCGAAATGACTTCTCCATGCATTTTATGCATTGGTAAAAGCACTATGATGAAAAGTGTGATATATTTTCAGGTATCTCCTATACTAATAGAGCCACATGCTCACCGGTTTGCCACATGCTGTAGGCCTATGGACTGAACAAGAAACCACCAAAAATTTTAACCAGTCATCGTTCTCACAACACTGAGGACCAGTCATTCGAAATGACTTCTCCATGCATTTTATGCATTGGTAAAAGCACTATGATGAAAAGTGTGATATGTTTTCAGGTATCTCCTATACTAATAGAGCCACATGCTCACCGGTTTGCCACATGATGTAGGCCTGTGGACTGAACAAGAAACCACCAAAAATTTTAACCAGTCATCGTTCTCACAACACTGAGGACCAGTCATTCGAAATGACTTCTCCATGCATTTTATGCATTGGTAAAAGCACTATGATGAAAAGTGTGATATGTTTTCAGGTATCTCCTATACTAATAGAGCCACATGCTCACCGGTTTGCCACATGATGTAGGCCTATGGACTGAACAAGAAACCACCAAAAATTTTAACCAGTCATCGTTCTCACAACACTGAGGACCAGTCATTCGAAATGACTTCTCCATGCATTTTATGCATTGGTAAAAGCACTATGATGAAAAGTGTGATATGTTTTCAGGTATCTCCTATACTAATAGAGCCACATGCTCACCGGTTTGCCACATGATGTAGGCCTATGGACTGAACAAGAAACCACCAAAAATTTTAACCAGTCATCGTTCTCACAACACTGAGGACCAGTCATTCGAAATTACTTCTCCATGCATTTTATGCATTGGTAAAAGCACTATGATGAAAAGTGTGATATGTTTTCAGGTATCTCCTATACTAATAGAGCCACATGCTCACCGGTTTGCCACATGATGTAGGCCTATGGACTGAACAAGAAACCACCAAAAATTTTATCCAGTCATCGTTCTCACAACACTGAGGACCAGTCATTCGAAATGACTTCTCCATGCATTTTATGCATTGGTAAAAGCACTATGATGAAAAGTGTGATATGTTTTCAGGTATCTCCTATACTAATAGAGCCACATGCTCACCGGTTTGCCACATGATGTAGGCCTATGGACTGAACAAGAAACCACCAAAAATTTTAACCAGTCATCGTTCTCACAACACTGAGGACCAGTCATTCGAAATGACTTCTCCATGCATTTTATGCATTGGTAAAAGCACTATGATTGAAAAGTGTGATATGTTTTCAGGTATCTCCTATACTAATAGAGCCACATGCTCACCGGTTTGCCACATGATGTAGGCCTATGGACTGAACAAGAAACCACCAAAAATTTTAACCAGTCATCGTTCTCACAACACTGAGGACCAGTCATTCGAAATGACTTCTCCATGCATTTTATGCATTGGTAAAAGCACTATGATGAAAAGTGTGATATGTTTTCAGGTATCTCCTATACTAATAGAGCCACATGCTCACCGGTTTGCCACATGATGTAGGCCTATGGACTGAACAAGAAACCACCAAAAATTTTAACCAGTCATCGTTCTCACAACACTGAGGACCAGTCATTCGAAATGACTTCTCCATGCATTTTATGCATTGGTAAAAGCACTATGATGAAAAGTGTGATATGTTTTCAGGTATCTCCTATACTAATAGAGCCACATGCTCACCGGTTTGCCACATGCTGTAGGCCTATGGACTGAACAAGAAACCACCAAAAATTTTAACCAGTCATCGTTCTCACAACACTGAGGACCAGTCATTCGAAATGACTTCTCCATGCATTTTATGCATTGGTAAAAGCACTATGATGAAAAGTGTGATATGTTTTCAGGTATCTCCTATACTAATAGAGCCACATGCTCACCGGTTTGCCACATGATGTAGGCCTATGGACTGAACAAGAAACCACCAAAAATTTTAACCAGTCATCGTTCTCACAACACTGAGGACCAGTCATTCGAAATGACTTCTCCATGCATTTTATGCATTGGTAAAAGCACTATGATGAAAAGTGTGATATGTTTTCAGGTATCTCCTATACTAATAGAGCCACATGCTCACCGGTTTGCCACATGCTGTAGGCCTATGGACTGAACAAGAAACCACCAAAAATTTTATCCAGTCATCGTTCTCACAACACTGAGGACCAGTCATTCGAAATGACTTCTCCATGCATTTTATGCATTGGTAAAAGCACTATGATGAAAAGTGTGATATGTTTTCAGGTATCTCCTATACTAATAGAGCCACATGCTCACCGGTTTGCCACATGATGTAGGCCTATGGACTGAACAAGAAACCACCAAAAATTTTAACCAGTCATCGTTCTCACAACACTGAGGACCAGTCATTCGAAATGACTTCTCCATGCATTTTATGCATTGGTAAAAGCACTATGATTGAAAAGTGTGATATGTTTTCAGGTATCTCCTATACTAATAGAGCCACATGCTCACCGGTTTGCCACATGATGTAGGCCTATGGACTGAACAAGAAACCACCAAAAATTTTAACCAGTCATCGTTCTCACAACACTGAGGACCAGTCATTCGAAATGACTTCTCCATGCATTTTATGCATTGGTAAAAGCACTATGATGAAAAGTGTGATATGTTTTCAGGTATCTCCTATACTAATAGAGCCACATGCTCACCGGTTTGCCACATGATGTAGGCCTATGGACTGAACAAGAAACCACCAAAAATTTTAACCAGTCATCGTTCTCACAACACTGAGGACCAGTCATTCGAAATGACTTCTCCATGCATTTTATGCATTGGTAAAAGCACTATGATGAAAAGTGTGATATGTTTTCAGGTATCTCCTATACTAATAGAGCCACATGCTCACCGGTTTGCCACATGATGTAGGCCTATGGACTGAACAAGAAACCACCAAAAATTTTAACCAGTCATCGTTCTCACAACACTGAGGACCAGTCATTCGAAATGACTTCTCCATGCATTTTATGCATTGGTAAAAGCACTATGATGAAAAGTGTGATATGTTTTCAGGTATCTCCTATACTAATAGAGCCACATGCTCACCGGTTTGCCACATGATGTAGGCCTATGGACTGAACAAGAAACCACCAAAAATTTTAACCAGTCATCGTTCTCACAACACTGAGGACCAGTCATTCGAAATGACTTCTCCATGCATTTTATGCATTGGTAAAAGCACTATGATGAAAAGTGTGATATGTTTTCAGGTATCTCCTATACTAATAGAGCCACATGCTCACCGGTTTGCCACATGATGTAGGCCTATGGACTGAACAAGAAACCACCAAAAATTTTAACCAGTCATCGTTCTCACAACACTGAGGACCAGTCATTCGAAATGACTTCTCCATGCATTTTAAGCATTGGTAAAAGCACTATGATGAAAAGTGTGATATGTTTTCAGGTATCTCCTATACTAATAGAGCCACATGCTCACCGGTTTGCCACATGATGTAGGCCTATGGACTGAACAAGAAACCACCAAAAATTTTAACCAGTCATCGTTCTCACAACACTGAGGACCAGTCATTCGAAATGACTTCTCCATGCATTTTATGCATTGGTAAAAGCACTATGATGAAAAGTGTGATATGTTTTCAGGTATCTCCTATACTAATAGAGCCACATGCTCACCGGTTTGCCACATGATGTAGGCCTATGGACTGAACAAGAAACCAACAAAAATTTTAACCAGTCATCGTTCTCACAACACTGAGGACCAGTCATTCGAAATGACTTCTCCATGCATTTTATGCATTGATAAAAGCACTATGATGAAAAGTGTGATATGTTTTCAGGTATCTCCTATACTAATAGAGCCACATGCTCACCGGTTTGCCACATGATGTAGGCCTATGGACTGAACAAGAAACCACCAAAAATTTTAACCAGTCATCGTTCTCACAACACTGAGGACCAGTCATTCGAAATGACTTCTCCATGCATTTTATGCATTGGTAAAAGCACTATGATGAAAAGTGTGATATGTTTTCAGGTATCTCCTATACTAATAGAGCCACATGCTCACCGGTTTGCCACATGATGTAGGCCTATGGACTGAACAAGAAACCACCAAAAATTTTAACCAGTCATCGTTCTCACAACACTGAGGACCAGTCATTCGAAATGACTTCTCCATGCATTTTATGCATTGGTAAAAGCACTATGATGAAAAGTGTGATATGTTTTCAGGTATCTCCTATACTAATCGAGCCACATGCTCACCGGTTTGCCACATGATGTAGGCCTATGGACTGAACAAGAAACCACCAAAAATTTTAACCAGTCATCGTTCTCACAACACTGAGGACCAGTCATTCGAAATGACTTCTCCATGCATTTTATGCATTGGTAAAAGCACTATGATGAAAAGTGTGATATGTTTTCAGGTATCTCCTATACTAATAGAGCCACATGCTCACCGGTTTGCCACATGATGTAGGCCTATGGACTGAACAAGAAACCACGAAAAATTTTAACCAGTCATCATTCTCACAACACTGAGGACCAGTCATTCGAAATGACTTCTCCATGCATTTTATGCATTGGTAAAAGCACTATGATGAAAAGTGTGATATGTTTTCAGGTATCTCCTATACTAATAGAGCCACATGCTCACCGGTTTGCCACATGATGTAGGCCTATGGACTGAACAAGAAACCACCAAAAATTTTATCCAGTCATCGTTCTCACAACACTGAGGACCAGTCATTCGAAATGACTTCTCCATGCATTTTATGCATTGGTAAAAGCACTATGATGAAAAGTGTGATATGTTTTCAGGTATCTCCTATACTAATAGAGCCACATGCTCACCGGTTTGCCACATGATGTAGGCCTATGGACTGAACAAGAAACCACCAAAAATTTTAACCAGTCATCGTTCTCACAACACTGAGGACCAGTCATTCGAAATGACTTCTCCATGCATTTTATGCATTGGTAAAAGCACTATGATGAAAAGTGTGATATGTTTTCAGGTATCTCCTATACTAATAGAGCCACATGCTCACCGGTTTGCCACATGATGTAGGCCTATGGACTGAACAAGAAACCACCAAAAATTTTAACCAGTCATCGTTCTCACAACACTGAGGACCAGTCATTCGAAATGACTTCTCCATGCATTTTATGCATTGGTAAAAGCACTATGATGAAAAGTGTGATATGTTTTCAGGTATCTCCTATACTAATAGAGCCACATGCTCACCGGTTTGCCGCATGATGTAGGCCTATGGACTGAACAAGAAACCACCAAAAATTTTAACCAGTCATCGTTCTCACAACACTGAGGACCAGTCATTCGAAATGACTTCTCCATGCATTTTATGCATTGGTAAAAGCACTATGATGAAAAGTGTGATATGTTTTCAGGTATCTCCTATACTAATAGAGCCACATGCTCACCGGTTTGCCACATGATGTAGGCCTATGGACTGAACAAGAAACCACCAAAAATTTTATCCAGTCATCGTTCTCACAACACTGAGGACCAGTCATTCGAAATGACTTCTCCATGCATTTTATGCATTGGTAAAAGCACTATGATTGAAAAGTGTGATATGTTTTCAGGTATCTCCTATACTAATAGAGCCACATGCTCACCGGTTTGCCACATGATGTAGGCCTATGGACTGAACAAGAAACCACCAAAAATTTTAACCAGTCATCGTTCTCACAACACTGAGGACCAGTCATTCGAAATGACTTCTCCATGCATTTTATGCATTGGTAAAAGCACTATGATGAAAAGTGTGATATGTTTTCAGGTATCTCCTATACTAATAGAGCCACATGCTCACCGGTTTGCCACATGATGTAGGCCTATGGACTGAACAAGAAACCACCAAAAATTTTAACCAGTCATCGTTCTCACAACACTGAGGACCAGTCATTCGAAATGACTTCTCCATGCATTTTATGCATTGGTAAAAGCACTATGATGAAAAGTGTGATATGTTTTCAGGTATCTCCTATACTAATAGAGCCACATGCTCACCGGTTTGCCACATGATGTAGGCCTATGGACTGAACAAGAAACCAACAAAAATTTTAACCAGTCATCGTTCTCACAACACTGAGGACCAGTCATTCGAAATGACTTCTCCATGCATTTTATGCATTGGTAAAAGCACTATGATGAAAAGTGTGATATGTTTTCAGGTATCTCCTATACTAATAGAGCCACATGGTCACCGGTTTGCCACATGATGTAGGCCTATGGACTGAACAAGAAACCACCAAAAATTTTAACCAGTCATCGTTCTCACAACACTGAGGACCAGTCATTCGAAATGACTTCTCCATGCATTTTATGCATTGGTAAAAGCACTATGATGAAAAGTGTGATATGTTTTCAGGTATCTCCTATACTAATAGAGCCACATGCTCACCGGTTTGCCACATGATGTAGGCCTATGGACTGAACAAGAAACCACCAAAAATTTTAACCAGTCATCGTTCTCACAACACTGAGGACCAGTCATTCGAAATGACTTCTCCATGCATTTTATGCATTGGTAAAAGCACTATGATGAAAAGTGTGATATGTTTTCAGGTATCTCCTATACTAATAGAGCCACATGCTCACCGGTTTGCCACATGCTGTAGGCCTATGGACTGAACAAGAAACCACCAAAAATTTTAACCAGTCATCGTTCTCACAACACTGAGGACCAGTCATTCGAAATGACTTCTCCATGCATTTTATGCATTGGTAAAAGCACTATGATGAAAAGTGTGATATATTTTCAGGTATCTCCTATACTAATAGAGCCACATGCTCACCGGTTTGCCACATGCTGTAGGCCTATGGACTGAACAAGAAACCACCAAAAATTTTAACCAGTCATCGTTCTCACAACACTGAGGACCAGTCATTCGAAATGACTTCTCCATGCATTTTATGCATTGGTAAAAGCACTATGATGAAAAGTGTGATATGTTTTCAGGTATCTCCTATACTAATAGAGCCACATGCTCACCGGTTTGCCACATGATGTAGGCCTGTGGACTGAACAAGAAACCACCAAAAATTTTAACCAGTCATCGTTCTCACAACACTGAGGACCAGTCATTCGAAATGACTTCTCCATGCATTTTATGCATTGGTAAAAGCACTATGATGAAAAGTGTGTTATGTTTTCAGGTATCTCCTATACTAATAGAGCCACATGCTCACCGGTTTGCCACATGATGTAGGCCTATGGACTGAACAAGAAACCACCAAAAATTTTAACCAGTCATCGTTCTCACAACACTGAGGACCAGTCATTCGAAATGACTTCTCCATGCATTTTATGCATTGGTAAAAGCACTATGATGAAAAGTGTGATATGTTTTCAGGTATCTCCTATACTAATAGAGCCACATGCTCACCGGTTTGCCACATGATGTAGGCCTATGGACTGAACAAGAAACCACCAAAAATTTTATCCAGTCATCGTTCTCACAACACTGAGGACCAGTCATTCGAAATGACATCTCCATGCATTTTATGCATTGGTAAAAGCACTATGATGAAAAGTGTGATATGTTTTCAGGTATCTCCTATACTAATAGAGCCACATGCTCACCGGTTTGCCACATGATGTAGGCCTATGGACTGAACAAGAAACCACCAAAAATTTTAACCAGTCATCGTTCTCACAACACTGAGGACCAGTCATTCGAAATGACTTCTCCATGCATTTTATGCATTGGTAAAAGCACTATGATGAAAAGTGTGATATGTTTTCAGGTATCTCCTATACTAATAGAGCCACATGCTCACCGGTTTGCCACATGATGTAGGCCTATGGACTGAACAAGAAACCACCAAAAATTTTAACCAGTCATCGTTCTCACAACACTGAGGACCAGTCATTCGAAATGACTTCTCCATGCATTTTATGCATTGGTAAAAGCACTATGATGAAAAGTGTGATATGTTTTCAGGTATCTCCTATACTAATAGAGCCACATGCTCACCGGTTTGCCACATGATGTAGGCCTATGGACTGAACAAGAAACCACCAAAAATTTTAACCAGTCATCGTTCTCACAACACTGAGGACCAGTCATTCGAAATGACTTCTCCATGCATTTTATGCATTGGTAAAAGCACTATGATGAAAAGTGTGATATGTTTTCAGGTATCTCCTATACTAATAGAGCCACATGGTCACCGGTTTGCCACATGATGTAGGCCTATGGACTGAACAAGAAACCACCAAAAATTTTAACCAGTCATCGTTCTCACAACACTGAGGACCAGTCATTCGAAATGACTTCTCCATGCATTTTATGCATTGGTAAAAGCACTATGATGAAAAGTGTGATATGTTTTCAGGTATCTCCTATACTAATAGAGCCACATGCTCACCGGTTTGCCACATGATGTAGGCCTATGGACTGAACAAGAAACCACCAAAAATTTTAACCAGTCATCATTCTCACAACACTGAGGACCAGTCATTCGAAATGACTTCTCCATGCATTTTATGCATTGGTAAAAGCACTATGATGAAAAGTGTGATATGTTTTCAGGTATCTCCTATACTAATAGAGCCACATGCTCACCGGTTTGCCACATGATGTAGGCCTATGGACTGAACAAGAAACCACCAAAAATTTTAACCAGTCATCGTTCTCACAACACTGAGGACCAGTCATTCGAAATGACTTCTCCATGCATTTTATGCATTGGTAAAAGCACTATGATGAAAAGTGTGATATGTTTTCAGGTATCTCCTATACTAATAGAGCCACATGCTCACCGGTTTGCCACATGATGTAGGCCTATGGACTGAACAAGAAACCACCAAAAATTTTAACCAGTCATCGTTCTCACAACACTGAGGACCAGTCATTCGAAATGACTTCTCCATGCATTTTATGCATTGGTAAAAGCACTATGATGAAAAGTGTGATGTTTTCACGTATCTCATATACTAATACAGCCACATGCTCACCGGTTTGCCACATGATGTAGGCCTATGGACTGAACAAGAAACCACCAAAAATTTTAACCAGTCATCGTTCTCACAACACTGAGGACCAGTCATTCGAAATGACTTCTCCATGCATTTTATGCATTGGTAAAAGCACTATGATGAAAAGTGTGATATGTTTTCAGGTATCTCCTATACTAATAGAGCCACATGCTCACCGGTTTGCCACATGATGTAGGCCTATGGACTGAACAAGAAACCACCAAAAATTTTAACCAGTCATCGTTCTCACAACACTGAGGACCAGTCATTCGAAATGACTTCTCCATGCATTTTATGCATTGGTAAAAGCACTATGATGAAAAGTGTGATATGTTTTCAGGTATCTCCTATACTAATAGAGCCACATGCTCACCGGTTTGCCACATGATGTAGGCCTATGGACTGAACAAGAAACCACCAAAAATTTTAACCAGTCATCGTTCTCACAACACTGAGGACCAGTCATTCGAAATGACTTCTCCATGCATTTTATGCATTGGTAAAAGCACTATGATGAAAAGTGTGATATGTTTTCAGGTAGGGTATAGAGTGTAGGGTATAGACTGTAGGGTATAGAGTGTAGGGTATAGAGTGTAGGGTATAGATTGTAGAGTGTAGGCTATAGAGTGTAGGGTATAGAGTGTATAGTGTAGGGTATTGAGTGTAGGGTATAGAGTGTAGGGTATAGAGTGTAGGGTATAGAATGTAGAGTGTAGGGTATAGAGTGTATGCCATAGAGTGTATGGTGTAGAGAGTATGGTATAGAGTGTAGGGTATAGAGTGTAGAGTGTATGATATAGAGTGTAGGGTATAGTGTGTAGGGTATAGAGTGCATGTTATAGAATGTAGGGTATAGATTGTAGGGTAGAGAGTGTAGAGTGTAGGGTATAGAGTGTAGGGTATAGAGTGTAGGGTATAGAGTGTAGAGTGTCGGGATTAGAGTGTAGGGTATAGAGTGTGGGATGTAGAGTGTAGGGTATAGAGTGTAGAGTGTAGGGTATAGAGTGTATGGTATAGAGTGTAGGGTATAGAGTGTAGGGTATAGAGTGTAGGGAATAGAGTGTAGAGTGTAGGGTATAGAGTGTAGGGTATAGAGTGTAGGGTATAGAGTGTAGGGCATAGAGTGTAGGGTATAGAGCGTAGGGTATAGAGTGTAGAGTGTAGGGTATAGAGTGTAGGGTATAGAGTGTAGGGTATAGAGTGTAGAGTGTAGGGTATAGAGTGTAGGGTATAGAGTGTAGGGTATAGAGTGTAGGGTATAGAGTGTAGAGTGTAGGGAATAGAGTGTAGAGTGTAGGGTATAGAGTGTAGAGTGTAGGGATTAGAGTGTAGGGTATAGAGTGTAGGGTATAGAGTGTAGGGTATAGAGTGTAGAGTGTAGGGTATAGAGTGTAGGGTATAGAGTGTAGGGTATAGAGTGTAGAGCATAGAGTGTAGGGTATAGAGTGTAGGGTATAGAGTGTAGAGTGTAGGGTATAGAGTGTAGGGTATAGAGTGTAGGGTATAGAGTGTAGAGTGTAGGGTATAGAGTGTAGGGTATAGAGTGTAGGGTATAGAGTGTAGGGCATAGAGTGTAGGGTATAGAGTGTAGGGTATAGAGTGTAGAGTGTAGGGTATAGAGTGTAGGGTATAGAGTGTAGGGATTAGAGTGTAGGGTATAGAGTGTAGGGTATAGAGTGTAGGGTATAGAGTGTAGAGTGTAGGGTATAGAGTGTAGGGTATAGAGTGTAGGGTATAGAGTGTAGAGCATAGAGTGTAGGGTATAGAGTGTAGGGTATAGAGTGTAGAGTGTAGGGTATAGAGTGTAGGGTATAGAGTGTAGGGTATAGAGTGTAGAGTGTAGGGTATAGAGTGTAGGGTATAGAGTGTAGGGTATAGAGTGTAGGGCATAGAGTGTAGGGTATAGAGTGTAGGGTATAGAGTGTAGAGTGTAGGGTATAGAGTGTAGGGTATAGAGTGTAGGGTATAGAGTGTAGAGTGTAGGGTATAGAGTGTAGGGTATAGAGTGTAGAGTGTAGGGTATAGAGTGTAGGGTATAGAGTGTAGGGTATAGAGTGTAGGGTATAGAGTGTAGGGTATAGAGTGTTGAGTGTAGGGTATAGAGTGTAGGGTATAGAGTGTAGGGTATAGAGTGTAGAGTGTAGGGTATAGAGTGTAGAGTGTAGGGTATAGAGTGTAGGGTATAGAGTGTAGGGTAGAGAGTGTAGGGTAGAGAGTGTAGAGTGTAGGGTATAGAGTGTAGGGTATAGAGTGTAGGGTATAGAGTGTAGAGTGTAGGGATTAGAATGTAGGGTATAGAGTGTAGGGTGTAGAGTGTAGGGCATAGAGTGTAGAGTGTAGGGTATAGAGTGTATGGTATAGAGTGTAGGGTATAGAGTGTAGGGTGTAGAGTGTAGGGTATAGAATGTAGGGTATAGAGTGTAGGGTATAGAGTGTAGGGTATAGAGTGTAGGGAATAGAGTGTTGAGTGTAAGGTATAGAGTGTAGAGTGTAGGGCATAGAGTGTAGAGTGTAGGGTATAGAGTGTAGGGTATAGAGTAAAGGGTATAGAGTGTAGGGTATAGAGTGTAGAGTGTAGGGTATAGAGTGTAGAGTGTAGGGTATAGAGTGTAGAGTGTAGGGCATAGAGTGTAGAGTGTAGGGTATAGAGTGTAGGGTATAGAGTGTAGGGTATAGAGTGTAGGGTATAGAGTGTAGGGTATAGAGTGTAGAGTGTAGGGTATAGAGTGTAGAGTGTAGGGTATAGAGTGTAGGGTATAGAGTGTAGGGTTTAGAGTGTAGAGTGTAGGGATTAGAGTGTAGGGTATAGAGTGTAGGGTGTAGAGTGTAGGGCATAGAGTGTAGAGTGTAGGGTGTAGAGTGTATGGTATAGAGTGTAGGGTGTAGAGTGTAGGGTGTAGAGTGTAGGGTATAGAGTGTAGGGTATAGAGTGTAGGGTATAGAGTGTAGGGAATAGAGTGTAGAGTGTAGGGTATAGAGTGTAGGGTATAGAGTGTAGAGTGTAGGGTATAGAGTGTAGGGTATAGAGTGTAGGGTATAGAGTGTAGGGCATAGAGTGTAGGGTATAGAGAGTAGGGTATAGAGTGTAGAGTGTAGGGTATAGAGTGTAGGGTATAGAGTGTAGGGTATAGAGTGTAGAGTGTAGGGTATAGAGTGTAGGGTATAGAGTGTAGGGTATAGAGTGTAGGGTATAGAGTGTAGGGCATAGAGTGTAGGGTATAGAGTGTAGGGTATAGAGTGTAGAGTGTAGGGTATAGAGCGTAGGGCATAGAGTGTAGGGTATAGAGTGTAGAGTGTAGGGTATAGAGTGTAGGGTATAGAGTATAGGGTATAGAGTGTAGAGTGTAGGGTATAGAGTGTAGGGTATAGAGTGTAGGGTATAGAGTGTAGGGTATAGAGTGTATGGTATAGAGTGTAGGGCATAGAGTGTAGGGTATAGAGTGTAGGGTATAGAGTGTAGAGTGTAGGGTATAGAGTGTAGGGTATAGAGTGTAGGGTATAGAGTGTAGAGTGTAGGGTATAGAGTGTAGGGTATAGAGTGTAGGGTATAGAGTGTAGCGTGTAGGGTATAGAGTGTAGGGTATAGAGTGTAGGGTATAGAGTGTAGGGCATAGAGTGTAGGGTATAGAGTGTAGGGTATAGAGTGTAGGGTATAGAGTGTAGGGTATAGAGTGTAGGGTATAGAGTGTAGAGTGTAGGGCATAGAGTGTAGAGTGTAGGGTATAGAGTGTAGGGTATAGAGTGTAGGGTATAGAGTGTAGAGTGTAGAGTGTAGGGTATAGAGTGTAGGGTATAGAGTGTAGGGTAGAGAGTGTAGAGTGTAGGGTATAGAGTGTAGGGTATAGAGTGTAGAGTGTAGGGATTAGAGTGTAGTGTATAGAGTGTAGGGTGTAGAGTGTAGGGTATAGAGTGTAGAGTGTAGGGTATAGATTGTATGGTATAGAGTGTAGGGTATAGAGTGTGGGGTGTAGAGTGTAGGGTATAGAGTGTAGGGTATAGAGTGTAGGGTATAGAGTGTAGGGAATAGAGTGTAGAGTGTAGGGTATAGAGTGTAGAGTGTAGGGCATAGAGTGTAGAGTGTAGGGTATAGAGTGTAGGGTATAGAGTGTAGGGTATAGAGTGTAGGGTATAGAGTGTAGAGTGTAGGGTATAGAGTGTAGAGTGTAGGGTATAGAGTGTAGGGTATAGAATGCAGGGTATAGAGTGTAGGGTAGAGAGTGTAGAGTGTAGGGTATAGAGTGTAGGGTACAGAGTGTAGAGTGTAGGGATTAGAGTGTAGGGTATAGAGTGTAGGGTGTAGAGTGTATGGTATAGAGTGTAGAGTGTAGGGTATAGAGTGTATGGTATAGAGTGTAGGGTATAGAGTTTAGGGTGTAGAGTGTAGGGTATAGAGTGTAGTGTATAGAGTGTAGGGTATAGATTGTAGGGTATAGAGTGTAGGGAATAGAGTGTAGAGTGTAGGGTATAGAGTGTAGAGTGTAGGGTATAGAGTGTAGGGTATAGAGTGTAGGGATTAGAGTGTAGGGTATAGAGTGTAGGGTGTAGAGTGTAGGGTATAGAGTGTAGAGTGTAGGGTATAGATTGTATTGTATAGAGTGTAGGGTATAGAGTGTAGGGTGTAGAGTGTAGGGTATAGAGTGTAGGGTATAGAGTGTAGGGTATAGAGTGTAGGGTATAGAGTGTAGGGAATAGAGTGTAGAGTGTAAGGTATAGAGTGTAGAGTGTAGGGTATAGAGTGTAGGGTATAGAGTGTAGGGTATAGAGTGTAGGGTATAGAGTGTAGGGTATAGATTGTAGAGTGTAGGCTATAGAGTGTAGGGTATAGAGTGTAGAGTGTAGGGTATTGAGTGTAGGGTATAGAGTGTAGGGTATAGAGTGTAGGGTATAGAGTGTAGGGTATAGAATGTAGAGTGTAGGGTATAGAGTGTATGCTATAGAGTGTATGGTGTAGAGTGCATGGTATAGAGTGTAGGGTATAGAGTGTAGAGTGTATGATATAGAGTGTAGGGTATAGAGTGTAGGGTATAGAGTGCATGTTATAGAATGTAGGGTATAGAGTGTAGGGTAGAGAGTGTAGAGTGTAGGGTATAGAGTGTAGGGTATAGAGTGTAGGGTATAGAGTGTAGAGTGTCGGGATTAGAGTGTAGGGTATAGAGTGTGGGATGTAGAGTGTAGGGTATAGAGTGTAGAGTGTAGGGTATAGAGTGTATGGTATAGAGTGTAGGGTATAGAGTGTAGGGTATAGAGTGTAGGGAATAGAGTGTAGAGTGTAGGGTATAGAGTGTAGGGTATAGAGTGTAGGGTATAGAGTGTAGGGCATAGAGTGTAGGGTATAGAGCGTAGGGTATAGAGTGTAGAGTGTAGGGTATAGAGTGTAGGGTATAGAGTGTAGGGTATAGAGTGTAGAGTGTAGGGTATAGAGTGTAGGGTATAGAGTGTACGGTATAGAGTGTAGGGTATAGAGTGTAGGGTATAGAGTGTAGGGTATAGAGTGTAGAGTGTAGGGTATAGAGTGTAGGGTATAGAGTGTAGGGTATAGAGTGTAGAGTGTAGGGTATAGAGTGTAGGGTATAGAGTGTAGAGTGTCGGGATTAGAGTTTAGGGTATAGAGTGTGGGATGTAGAGTGTAGGGTATAGAGTGTAGAGTGTAGGGTATAGAGTGTATGGTATAGAGTGTAGGGTATAGAGTGTAGGGTATAGAGTGTAGGGAATAGAGTGTAGAGTGTAGGGTATAGAGTGTAGGGTATAGAGTGTAGGGTATAGAGTGTAGGGCATAGAGTGTAGGGTATAGAGCATAGGGTATAGAGTGTAGAGTGTAGGGTATAGAGTGTAGGGTATAGAGTGTAGGGTATAGAGTGTAGGGTATAGAGTGTAGAGTGTAGGGTATAGAGTGAAGGGTATAGAGTGTAGGGTATAGAGTGTAGGGTATAGAGTGTAGGGTATAGAGTGTAGAGTGTAGGGTATAGAGTGTAGGGTATAGAGTGTAGGGTATAGAGTGTAGAGTGTAGGGTATAGAGTGTAGGGTATAGAGTGTAGGGTATAGAGTGTAGAGTGTAGGGTATAGAGTGTAGGGTATAGAGTGTAGGGTATAGAGTGTAGGGCATAGAGTGTAGGGTATAGAGTGTAGGGTATAGAGTGTAGAGTGTAGGGTATAGAGTGTAGGGTATAGAGTGTAGGGTATAGAGTGTAGAGTGTAGGGCATAGAGTGTAGAGTGTAGGGTATAGAGTGTAGGGTATAGAGTGTGGGGTATAGAGTGTAGAGTGTAGGGAATAGAGTGTAGAGTGTAGAGTATAGAGTGTAGGGTATAGAGTGTAGGGTAGAGAGTGTAGGGTAGAGAGTGTAGAGTGTAGGGTATAGAGTGTAGGGTATAGAGTGTAGGGTATAGAGTGTTGAGTGTAGGGATTAGAGTGTAGTGTATAGAGTGTAGGGTGTAGAGTGTAGGGTATAGAGTGTAGAGTGTAGGGTATAGAGTGTATGGTATAGAGTGTAGGGTATAGAGTGTGGGGTGTAGAGTGTGGGGTGTAGAGTGTAGGGTATAGAGTGTAGGGTATAGAGTGTAGGGTATAGAGTGTAGGTGATAGGGTGTAGAGTGTAAGGTATAGAGTGTAGAGTGTAGGGCATAGAGTGTAGAGTGTAGGGTATAGAGTGTAGGGTATAGAGTGTAGGGTATAGAGTGTAGGGTATAGAGTGTAGAGTGTAGGGTATAGAGTGTAGAGTGTAGGGTATAGAGTGTAGAGTGTAGGGCATAGAGTGTAGAGTGTAGGGTATAGAGTGTAGGGTATAGAGTGTAGGGTATAGAGTGTAGAGTGTAGGTTATAGAGTGTAGAGTGTAGGGTATAGAGTGTAGGGTATAGAGTGTAGGGTATAGAGTGTAGAGTGTAGGGATTAGAGTGTAGGGTATAGAGTGTAGGTTGTAGAGTGTAGGGTATAGAGTGTAGAGTGTAGGGTATAGAGTGTATGGTATAGAGTGTAGGGTATAGAGTGTAGGGTATAGAGTGTAGGGTATAGAGTGTAGGGTATAGAGTGTAGGGAATAGAGTGTAGAGTGTAAGGTATAGAGTGTAGAGTGTAGGGTATAGAGTGTAGGGTATAGAGTGTAGAGTGTAGGGATTAGAGTGTAGGGTATAGAGTGTAGGGTGTAGAGTGTAGGGTATAGAGTGTAGAGTGTAGGGTATAGAGTGTATGGTATAGAGTGTAGGGTATAGAGTGTAGGGTGTAGAGTGTAGGGTATAGAGTGTAGGGTATAGAGTGTAGGGAATAGAGTGTAGAGTGTAAGGTATAGAGTGTAGGGTATAGAGTGTAGGGTATAGAGTGTAGAGTGAAGGGATTAGAGTGTAGGGTATAGAGTGTTGGGTGTAGAGTGTAGGGTATAGAGTGTAGAGTGTAGGGTATAGAGTGTATGGTATAGAGTGTAGGGTATAGAGTGTAGGGTGTAGAGTGTAGGGTATAGAGTGTAGGGTATAGAGTGTAGGGTATAGAGTGTAGGGAATAGAGTGTAGAGTGTAAGGTATAGAGTGTAGAGTGTAGGGTATAGAGTGTAGGGTATAGACTGTAGGGTATTGAGTGTAGGGTATAGAGTGTAGGGTATAGATTGTAGAGTGTAGGCTATAGAGTGTAGGGTATAGAGTGTAGAGTGTAGGGTATAGAGTGTAGGGTATAGAGTGTAGGGTATAGAGTGTAGGGTATAGAGTGTAAAGTGTAGGGTATAGTGTGTAGGGTATAGAGTGCAGGGTGTAGAGTGTAGGGTATAGAGTGTAGGGTATAGAGTGTAGAGTGTAGGGTATAGAGTGTATGCTATAGAGTGTATGGTGTAGAGTGTATGGTACAGAGTGTAGGGTATAGAGTGTAGAGTGTATGGTATAGAGTGTAGGGTATAGAGTGTAGGGTATAGAGTGTATGTTATAGAGTGTAGGGTATAGAGTGTAGGGTAGAGAGTGTAGAGTGTAGGGTATAGAGTGTAGGGTATAGAGTGTAGGGTATAGAGTGTAGAGTGTCGGAATTAGAGTGTAGGGTATAGAGTGTAGGATGTAGAGTGTAGGGTATAGAGTGTAGAGTGTAGGGTATAGAGTGTATGGTATAGAGTGTAGGGTATAGAGTGTAGGGTGTAGAGTGTAGGGTATAGAGTGTAGGGTATAGAGTGTAGGGTATAGAGTGTAGGGTATAGAGTGTAGGGAATAGAGTGTAGAGTGTAAGGTATAGAGTGTAGAGTGTAGGGTATAGAGTGTAGGGTATAGAGTGTAGGGTATAGACTGTAGGGAATAGAGTGTAGAGTGTAAGGTATAGAGTGTAGAGTGTAGGGTATAGAGTGTAGGGTATAGAGTGTAGAGTGTAGGGATTAGAGTGTAGGGTATAGAGTGTAAGGTGTAGAGTGTAGGGTATAGAGTGTAGAGTGTAGAGTATAGAGTGTATGGTATAGAGTGTAGGGTATAGAGTGTAGGGTGTAGAGTGTAGGGTATAGAGTGTAGGGTATAGAGTGTAGGGTATAGAGTGTAGGGTATAGAGTGTAGAGTGTAAGGTATAGAGTGTAGAGTGTAGGGTATAGAGTGTAGGGTATAGACTGTAGGGTATAGAGTGTAGGGTATAGATTGTAGAGTGTAGGCTATGGAGTGTAGGGTATAGAGTGTAGAGTGTAGGGTATAGAGTGTATGGTATAGAGTGTAGGGTATAGAGTGTAGGGTATAGAGTGTAGGGTATAGAGTGTAGGGTATAGAGTGTAGGGAATAGAGTGTAGAGTGTAAGGTATAGAGTGTAGAGTGTAGGGTATAGAGTGTAGGGTATAGAGTGTAGAGTGTAGGGATTAGAGTGTAGGGTATAGAGTGTAGGGTGTAGAGTGTAGGGTATAGAGTGTAGAGTGTAGGGTATAGAGTGTATGGTATAGAGTGTAGGGTATAGAGTGTAGAGTGTAGGGTATAGAGTGTAGGGTATAGAGTGTAGGGAATAGAGTGTAGAGTGTAAGGTATAGAGTGTAGGGTATAGAGTGTAGGGTATAGAGTGTAGAGTGAAGGGATTAGAGTGTAGGGTATAGAGTGTTGGGTGTAGAGTGTAGGGTATAGAGTGTAGAGTGTAGGGTATAGAGTGTATGGTATAGAGTGTAGGGTATAGAGTGTAGGGTGTAGAGTGTAGGGTATAGAGTGTAGGGTATAGAGTGTAGGGTATAGAGTGTAGGGAATAGAGTGTAGAGTGTAAGGTATAGAGTGTAGAGTGTAGGGTATAGAGTGTAGGGTATAGACTGTAGGGTATTGAGTGTAGGGTATAGAGTGTAGGGTATAGATTGTAGAGTGTAGGCTATAGAGTGTAGGGTATAGAGTGTAGAGTGTAGGGTATAGAGTGTAGGGTATAGAGTGTAGGGTATAGAGTGTAGGGTATAGAGTGTAAAGTGTAGGGTATAGTGTGTAGGGTATAGAGTGCAGGGTGTAGAGTGTAGGGTATAGAGTGTAGGGTATAGAGTGTAGAGTGTAGGGTATAGAGTGTATGCTATAGAGTGTATGGTGTAGAGTGTATGGTACAGAGTGTAGGGTATAGAGTGTAGAGTGTATGGTATAGAGTGTAGGGTATAGAGTGTAGGGTATAGAGTGTATGTTATAGAGTGTAGGGTATAGAGTGTAGGGTAGAGAGTGTAGAGTGTAGGGTATAGAGTGTAGGGTATAGAGTGTAGGGTATAGAGTGTAGAGTGTCGGAATTAGAGTGTAGGGTATAGAGTGTAGGATGTAGAGTGTAGGGTATAGAGTGTAGAGTGTAGGGTATAGAGTGTATGGTATAGAGTGTAGGGTATAGAGTGTAGGGTGTAGAGTGTAGGGTATAGAGTGTAGGGTATAGAGTGTAGGGTATAGAGTGTAGGGTATAGAGTGTAGGGAATAGAGTGTAGAGTGTAAGGTATAGAGTGTAGAGTGTAGGGTATAGAGTGTAGGGTATAGAGTGTAGGGTATAGACTGTAGGGAATAGAGTGTACAGTGTAAGGTATAGAGTGTAGAGTGTAGGGTATAGAGTGTAGGGTATAGAGTGTAGAGTGTAGGGATTAGAGTGTAGGGTATAGAGTGTAAGGTGTAGAGTGTAGGGTATAGAGTGTAGAGTGTAGAGTATAGAGTGTATGGTATAGAGTGTAGGGTATAGAGTGTAGGGTGTAGAGTGTAGGGTATAGAGTGTAGGGTATAGAGTGTAGGGTATAGAGTGTAGGGTATAGAGTGTAGAGTGTAAGGTATAGAGTGTAGAGTGTAGGGTATAGAGTGTAGGGTATAGACTGTAGGGTATAGAGTGTAGGGTATAGATTGTAGAGTGTAGGCTATGGAGTGTAGGGTATAGAGTGTAGAGTGTAGGGTATAGAGTGTAGGGTATAGAGTGTAGGGTATAGAGTGTAGAGTGTAGGGTATAGTGTGTAGGGTATAGAGTGCAGGGTGTAGAGTGTAGGGTATAGAGTGTAAGATATAGAGTGTAGAGTGTAGGGTATAGAGTGTATGCTATTGAGTGTATGGTGTAGAGTGTATGGTATAGAGTGTAGGGTATAGAGTGTAGAGTGTATGGTATAGAGTGTAGGGTATAGAGTGTATGTTATAGAGTGTAGGGTATAGAGTGTAGAGTGTAGGGTATAGAGTTTAGAGTGTAGGGTATAGAGTGTAGGGTATAGAGTGTAAGGTATAGAGTGTAGGGTGTAGAGTGTAGGGTATAGAGTGTAGGGTATAGAGTGTAGGGAATAGAGTGTAGAGTGTAAGGTATAGAGTGTAGAGTGTAGGGTATAGAGTGTAGGGTATAGAGTGTAGGGTATAGACTGTAGGGAATAGAGTGTAGAGTGTAAGGTATAGAGTGTAGAGTGTAGGGTATAGAGTGTAGGGTATAGAGTGTAGAGTGTAGGGATTAGAGTGTAGGGTATAGAGTGTAAGGTGTAGAGTGTAGGGTATAGAGTGTAGAGTGTAGAGTATAGAGTGTATGGTATAGAGTGTAGGGTATAGAGTGTAGGGTGTAGAGTGTAGGGTATAGAGTGTAGGGTATAGAGTGTAGGGTATAGAGTGTAGGGTATAGAGTGTAGAGTGTAAGGTATAGAGTGTAGAGTGTAGGGTATAGAGTGTAGGGTATAGACTGTAGGGTATAGAGTGTAGGGTATAGATTGTAGAGTGTAGGCTATGGAGTGTAGGGTATAGAGTGTAGAGTGTAGGGTATAGAGTGTATGGTATAGAGTGTAGGGTATAGAGTGTAGGGTATAGAGTGTAGGGTATAGAGTGTAGGGTATAGAGTGTAGGGAATAGAGTGTAGAGTGTAAGGTATAGAGTGTAGAGTGTAGGGTATAGAGTGTAGGGTATAGAGTGTAGAGTGTAGGGATTAGAGTGTAGGGTATAGAGTGTAGGGTGTAGAGTGTAGGGTATAGAGTGTAGAGTGTAGGGTATAGAGTGTATGGTATAGAGTGTAGGGTATAGAGTGTAGAGTGTAGGGTATAGAGTGTAGGGTATAGAGTGTAGGGAATAGAGTGTAGAGTGTAAGGTATAGAGTGTAGGGTATAGAGTGTAGGGTATAGAGTGTAGAGTGAAGGGATTAGAGTGTAGGGTATAGAGTGTTGGGTGTAGAGTGTAGGGTATAGAGTGTAGAGTGTAGGGTATAGAGTGTATGGTATAGAGTGTAGGGTATAGAGTGTAGGGTGTAGAGTGTAGGGTATAGAGTGTAGGGTATAGAGTGTAGGGTATAGAGTGTAGGGAATAGAGTGTAGAGTGTAAGGTATAGAGTGTAGAGTGTAGGGTATAGAGTGTAGGGTATAGACTGTAGGGTATTGAGTGTAGGGTATAGAGTGTAGGGTATAGATTGTAGAGTGTAGGCTATAGAGTGTAGGGTATAGAGTGTAGAGTGTAGGGTATAGAGTGTAGGGTATAGAGTGTAGGGTATAGAGTGTAGGGTATAGAGTGTAAAGTGTAGGGTATAGTGTGTAGGGTATAGAGTGCAGGGTGTAGAGTGTAGGGTATAGAGTGTAGGGTATAGAGTGTAGAGTGTAGGGTATAGAGTGTATGCTATAGAGTGTATGGTGTAGAGTGTATGGTACAGAGTGTAGGGTATAGAGTGTAGAGTGTATGGTATAGAGTGTAGGGTATAGAGTGTAGGGTATAGAGTGTATGTTATAGAGTGTAGGGTATAGAGTGTAGGGTAGAGAGTGTAGAGTGTAGGGTATAGAGTGTAGGGTATAGAGTGTAGGGTATAGAGTGTAGAGTGTCGGAATTAGAGTGTAGGGTATAGAGTGTAGGATGTAGAGTGTAGGGTATAGAGTGTAGAGTGTAGGGTATAGAGTGTATGGTATAGAGTGTAGGGTATAGAGTGTAGGGTGTAGAGTGTAGGGTATAGAGTGTAGGGTATAGAGTGTAGGGTATAGAGTGTAGGGTATAGAGTGTAGGGAATAGAGTGTAGAGTGTAAGGTATAGAGTGTAGAGTGTAGGGTATAGAGTGTAGGGTATAGAGTGTAGGGTATAGACTGTAGGGAATAGAGTGTACAGTGTAAGGTATAGAGTGTAGAGTGTAGGGTATAGAGTGTAGGGTATAGAGTGTAGAGTGTAGGGATTAGAGTGTAGGGTATAGAGTGTAAGGTGTAGAGTGTAGGGTATAGAGTGTAGAGTGTAGAGTATAGAGTGTATGGTATAGAGTGTAGGGTATAGAGTGTAGGGTGTAGAGTGTAGGGTATAGAGTGTAGGGTATAGAGTGTAGGGTATAGAGTGTAGGGTATAGAGTGTAGAGTGTAAGGTATAGAGTGTAGAGTGTAGGGTATAGAGTGTAGGGTATAGACTGTAGGGTATAGAGTGTAGGGTATAGATTGTAGAGTGTAGGCTATGGAGTGTAGGGTATAGAGTGTAGAGTGTAGGGTATAGAGTGTAGGGTATAGAGTGTAGGGTATAGAGTGTAGAGTGTAGGGTATAGTGTGTAGGGTATAGAGTGCAGGGTGTAGAGTGTAGGGTATAGAGTGTAAGATATAGAGTGTAGAGTGTAGGGTATAGAGTGTATGCTATTGAGTGTATGGTGTAGAGTGTATGGTATAGAGTGTAGGGTATAGAGTGTAGAGTGTATGGTATAGAGTGTAGGGTATAGAGTGTATGTTATAGAGTGTAGGGTATAGAGTGTAGAGTGTAGGGTATAGAGTTTAGAGTGTAGGGTATAGAGTGTAGGGTATAGAGTGTAAGGTATAGAGTGTAGGGTGTAGAGTGTAGGGTATAGAGTGTAGGGTATAGAGTGTAGGGAATAGAGTGTAGAGTGTAAGGTATAGAGTGTAGAGTGTAGGGTATAGAGTGTAGGGTATAGAGTGTAGGGTATAGACTGTAGGGAATAGAGTGTACAGTGTAAGGTATAGAGTGTAGAGTGTAGGGTATAGAGTGTAGGGTATAGAGTGTAGAGTGTAGGGATTAGAGTGTAGGGTATAGAGTGTAAGGTGTAGAGTGTAGGGTATAGAGTGTAGAGTGTAGAGTATAGAGTGTATGGTATAGAGTGTAGGGTATAGAGTGTAGGGTGTAGAGTGTAGGGTATAGAGTGTAGGGTATAGAGTGTAGGGTATAGAGTGTAGGGTATAGAGTGTAGAGTGTAAGGTATAGAGTGTAGAGTGTAGGGTATAGAGTGTAGGGTATAGACTGTAGGGTATAGAGTGTAGGGTATAGATTGTAGAGTGTAGGCTATGGAGTGTAGGGTATAGAGTGTAGAGTGTAGGGTATAGAGTGTAGGGTATAGAGTGTAGGGTATAGAGTGTAGAGTGTAGGGTATAGTGTGTAGGGTATAGAGTGCAGGGTGTAGAGTGTAGGGTATAGAGTGTAAGATATAGAGTGTAGAGTGTAGGGTATAGAGTGTATGCTATTGAGTGTATGGTGTAGAGTGTATGGTATAGAGTGTAGGGTATAGAGTGTAGAGTGTATGGTATAGAGTGTAGGGTATAGAGTGTATGTTATAGAGTGTAGGGTATAGAGTGTAGAGTGTAGGGTATAGAGTTTAGAGTGTAGGGTATAGAGTGTAGGGTATAGAGTGTAAGGTATAGAGTGTAGGGTGTAGAGTGTAGGGTATAGAGTGTAGGGTATAGAGTGTAGGGTATAGAGTGTAGAGTGTAAGGTATAGAGTGTAGAGTGTAGGGTATAGAGTGTAGGGTATAGACTGTAGGGTATAGATTGTAGAGTGTAGGCTATGGAGTGTAGGGTATAGATTGTAGAGTGTAGGCTATGGAGTGTAGGGTATAGAGTGTAGAGTGTAGGGTATAGAGTGTAGGGTATAGAGTGTAGGGTATAGAGTGTAGAGTGTAGGGTATAGTGTGTAGGGTATAGAGTGCAGGGTGTAGAGTGTAGGGTATAGAGTGTAAGATATAGAGTGTAGAGTGTAGGGTATAGAGTGTATGCTATTGAGTGTATGGTGTAGAGTGTAGAGTGTCGGGCATAGGGTGTAGGGTATAGAGTGTTGGGTATAGAGTGTAGAGTGTAGGGTATAGAATGTAGGGTATAGAGTGTAGGGTATAGAGTGTAGAGTGTAGGGTACAGAGTGTAAGGTATTGAGTGTAGGGTATAGAGTGTAGGGTATAGAGTGTAGGGTATAGAGTGTAGGGTATAGAGTGTAGGGTAGAGAGTGTAGAGTGTAGGGTATAGAGTGTAGGGTATAGAGTGTAGGGTATAGAGTGTAGAGTGTAGGGATTAGAGTGTAGGGTATAGAGTGTAGGGTGTAGAGTGTAGGGTATAGAGTGTAGAGTGTAGGGTATAGGTACAGAGTGTAGGGTATAGAGTGTAGAGTGTATGGTACAGAGGGTATAGAGTGTAGGGTATAGAGTGTATGGTATAGAGTGTAGGGTATAGAGTGTAGGGTATAGAGTGTAGAGTATAGAGTGTCGGGCAAAGAGTGTAGGGTATAGAGTGTAGGGTATAGAGTGTAGGGTATAGAGTGTAGGGTATAGAGTGTAGGGTATATAGTGTAGAGTGTAGGGTATGGAGTGTAGGGTATAGAGTGTAGGGAATAGAGTGTAGGGTATAGAGTGCAGGGTATAGAGTGTAGAGTGTAGGGTATAGAGTGTAGAGTGTAGGTTATAGAGTGTAGGGTATAGAGTGTAGGGTATAGAATTTAGAGTGTAGGGTATAGAGTGTAGGGTATAGAGTGTAGGGAGTAGAGTGTAGGGTATAGAGTGTAGGGTATAGAGTGTAGGGTATAGAGTGTAGGGTATAGAGTGTATGGTATAGAGTGTAGGGTATAGAGTGTAGGGTATAGAGTGTAGGGTATAGAGTGTAGGATATAGAGTGTAGAGTGTAGGGTATAGAGTGTAGAGTGTAGGTTATAGAGTGTAGGGTATAGAGTGTAGGGTAGAGAGTGTAGAGTGTAGGGTATAGAGTGTAGGGTATAGAGTGTAGGGTATAGAGTGTAGGGTGTAGAGTGTAGGGTATAGAGTGTAGGGTATAGAGTGTAGGGAATAGAGTGTAGAGTGTAAGGTATAGAGTGTAGGGTATAGAGTGTACGGTATAGAGTGTAGGGTATAGAGTGTATGGTATAGAGTGTAGGGTATAGAGTGTAGAGTGTAGGGTATAGAGTGTAGGGATTAGAGTGTAGGGTATAGAGTGTAGGGTATAGAGTGTAGGGAATAGAGTGTAGAGTGTAAGGTATAGAGTGTAGGGTATAGAGTGTAGGGTATAGAGTGTTGGGATTAGAGTGTAGGGTATAGAGTGTAGGGTGTAGAGTGTAGGGTATAGAGTGTAGAGTGTAGGGTATAGAGTATATGGTATAGAGTGTAGGGTATAGAGTGTAGGGTGTAGAGTGTAGGGTATAGAGTGTAGGGTATAGAGTGTAGGGAATAGAGTGTAGAGTGTAAGGTATAGAGTGTAGAGTGTAGGGTATAGAGTGTAGGGTATAGAGTGTAGAGTGTAGGGATTAGAGTGTAGGGTATAGAGTGAGGGTATAGAGTTTAGGGTATAGAGTGTAGAGTGTAGAGTATAGAGTGTAGGGTATAGAGTGTAGGGTATAGAGTGTTGGGATTAGAGTGTAGGGTATAGAGTGTAGGGTGTAGAGTGTAGGGTATAGAGTGTAGAGTGTAGGGTATAGAGTGTAGGGTATAGAGTGTAGGGTATAGAGTGTAGGGTATAGAGTGTAGGGCATAGAGTGTAGGGTATAGAGTGTAGGGTATAGAGTGTAGGGTATTGAGTGTAGGGTATAGAGTGCAGGGTATAGAGTGTAAGGCATAGAGTGTAGGGTATAGAGTGTAGGGTATAGAGTGTAGAGTGTAGGGTATAGAGTGTATGGTATAGAGTGTAGGGTATAGAGTGTAGGGTATAGAGTGTAGAGTATAGAGTGTCGGGCAAAGAGTGTAGGGTATAGAGTGTAGGGTATAGAGTGTAGGGTATAGAGTGTAGGGTATAGAGTGTAGAGTGTAGGGTATAGAGTGTAGGGTATAGAGTGTAGGGAATAGAGTGTAGGGTATAGAGTGCAGGGTATAGAGTGTAGAGTGTAGGGTATAGAGTGTAGAGTGTAGGTTATAGAGTGTAGGGTATAGAATTTAGAGTGTAGGGTATAGAGTGTAGGGTATAGAGTGTAGGGAGTAGAGTGTAGGGTATAGAGTGTAGGGTATAGAGTGTAGGGTATAGAGTGTAGGGTATAGAGTGTATGGTATAGAGTGTAGGGTATAGAGTGTAGGGTATAGAGTGTAGGGTATAGAGTGTAGGATATAGAGTGTAGAGTGTAGGGTATAGAGTGTAGAGTGTAGGTTATAGAGTGTAGGGTATAGAGTGTAGGGTAGAGAGTGTAGAGTGTAGGGTATAGAGTGTAGGGTATAGAGTGTAGGGTATAGAGTGTAGGGTGTAGAGTGTAGGGTATAGAGTGTAGGGTATAGAGTGTAGGGAATAGAGTGTAGAGTGTAAGGTATAGAGTGTAGGGTATAGAGTGTACGGTATAGAGTGTAGGGTATAGAGTGTATGGTATAGAGTGTAGGGTATAGAGTGTAGAGTGTAGGGTATAGAGTGTAGGGATTAGAGTGTAGGGTATAGAGTGTAGGGTATAGAGTGTAGGGAATAGAGTGTAGAGTGTAAGGTATAGAGTGTAGGGTATAGAGTGTAGGGTATAGAGTGTTGGGATTAGAGTGTAGGGTATAGAGTGTAGGGTGTAGAGTGTAGGGTATAGAGTGTAGAGTGTAGGGTATAGAGTATATGGTATAGAGTGTAGGGTATAGAGTGTAGGGTGTAGAGTGTAGGGTATAGAGTGTAGGGTATAGAGTGTAGGGAATAGAGTGTAGAGTGTAAGGTATAGAGTGTAGAGTGTAGGGTATAGAGTGTAGGGTATAGAGTGTAGAGTGTAGGGATTAGAGTGTAGGGTATAGAGTGAGGGTATAGAGTGTAGGGTATAGAGTGTAGAGTGTAGAGTATAGAGTGTAGGGTATAGAGTGTAGGGTATAGAGTGTTGGGATTAGAGTGTAGGGTATAGAGTGTAGGGTGTAGAGTGTAGGGTATAGAGTGTAGAGTGTAGGGTATAGAGTGTAGGGTATAGAGTGTAGGGTATAGAGTGTAGGGTATAGAGTGTAGGGCATAGAGTGTAGGGTATAGAGTGTAGGGTATAGAGTGTAGGGTATTGAGTGTAGGGTATAGAGTGCAGGGTATAGAGTGTAGAGTGTAGAGTATAGAGTGTAGGGTATAGAGTGTAGGGTATAGAGTGAGGGTATAGAGTGTAGGGTATAGAGTGTAGAGTGTAGAGTATAGAGTGTAGGGTATAGAGTGTAGGGTATAGAGTGTTGGGATTAGAGTGTAGGGTATAGAGTGTAGGGTGTAGAGTGTAGGGTATAGAGTGTAGAGTGTAGGGTATAGAGTGTAGGGTATAGAGTGTAGGGTATAGAGTGTAGGGTATAGAGTGTAGGGCATAGAGTGTAGGGTATAGAGTGTAGGGTATAGAGTGTAGGGTATTGAGTGTAGGGTATAGAGTGCAGGGTATAGAGTGTAAGGCATAGAGTGTAGGGTATAGAGTGTAGGGTATAGAGTGTAGGGTATTGAGTGTAGGGTATAGAGTGTAGAGTGTAGGGTATAGAGTGTAGGGTATAGAGTGTAGGGTATAGAGTGTAGAGTGTAGGGTGTAGAGTGTAGGGTATAGAGTGTAGGGTATAGAGTGTAGGGTATAGAGTGTAGGTATAGAGTGTAGGGCATAGAGTGTAGGGTATAGAGTGTAGGGTATAGAGTGTAGAGTGTAGGGTATAGAGTGTAGGGTATAGAGTGTAGGGTATAGAGTGTAGAGTGTAGGGTATAGAGTGTAGGGTATAGAGTGTAGGGTATAGAGTGTAGAGTGTAGGGTATAGAGTGTAGGGTATAGAGTGTAGGGTATAGAGTGTAGGGCATAGAGTGTAGGGTATAGAGTGTAGGGTATAGAGTATAGAGTGTAGGGTATAGAGTGTAGGGTATAGAGTGTAGGGTATAGAGTGTAGAGTGTAGGGCATAGAGTGTAGAGTGTAGGGTATAGAGTGTAGGGTATAAAGTGTAGGGTATAGAGTGTAGAGTGTAGGGTATAGAGTGTAGGGTATAGAGTGTAGTGTAGAGAGTGTAGGGTAGAGAGTGTAGAGTGTAGGGTATAGAGTGTAGGGTATAGAGTGTAGGGTTTAGAGTGTAGAGTGTAGGGTGTAGATTGTAGGGTATAGAGTGTAGAGTGTAGGGTATAGAGTGTATGGTATAGAGAGTAGGGTATAGAGTGTGGGGTGTAGAGTGTAGGGTATAGAGTGTAGGGTATAGAGTGTAGGGTATAGAGTGTAGGGAATAGAGTGTAGAGTGTAAGGTATAGAGTGTAGGGTATAGAGTGTATGGTATAGAGTGTAGGGTATAGAGTGTAGGGTGTAGAGTGTTGGGTATAGAGTGTACGGTATAGAGTGTAGGGTATAGAGTGTAGGGAATAGAGTGTAGAGTGTAAGGTATAGAGTGTATAGTGTAGGGTATAGAGTGTAGGGTATAGAGTGTAGAGTGTAGGGATTAGAGTGTAGGGTATAGAGTGTAGGGTATAGAGTGTAGGGTATAGAGTGTAGGGTATAGAGTGTAGAGTGTAGGGTATAGAGTGTAGAGTGTAGGGTATAGAGTGTAGGGTATAGAGTGTAGGGTATAGAGTGTAGGGTAGAGTGTGTAGAGTGTAGGGTATAGAGTGTAGGGTATAGAGTGTAGAGTGTAGGGTATAGAGTGTATGGTATAGAGTGTAGGGTATAGAGTGTAGGGTGTAGAGTGTAGGGTATAGAGTGTAGGGTATAGAGTGTAGGGTATAGAGTGTAGGGTATAGAGTGTAGAGTGTAGGGATTAGAGTGTAGGGTATAGAGTGTAGGGTGTAGAGTGTAGGTTATAGAGTGTAGAGTGTAGGGTATAGAGTGTATGGTATAGAGTGTAGGGTATAGAGTGTAGGGTGTAGAGTGTAGGGTATAGAGTGTAGGGTATAGAGTGTAGGGTATAGAGTGTAGGGTATAAAGTGTAGAGTGAAGGGATTAGAGTGTAGGGTATAGAGTGTAGGGTGTAGAGTGTAGGGTATAGAGTGTAGGGTATAGAGTGTAGGGTATAGAGTGTAGGGTATAGAGTGTAGGGAATAGATTGTAGAGTGTAAGGTATAGAGTGTAGAGTGTAGGGTATCGAGTGTAGGGTATAGAGTGTAGGGTATAGAGTGTAGGGTATAGATTGTAGAGTGTAGGCTATAGAGTGTAGGGTATAGAGTGTAGAGTGTAGGGTATAGAGTGTAGGGTATAGAGTGTAGGGTACAGAGTGTAGGGTATAGAGTGTAGAGTGTAGGGTATAGTGTGTAGGGTATAGAGTGCAGGGTGTAGAGTGTAGGGTATAGAGTGTAGGGTATAGAGTGTAGAGTGTAGGGTATAAAGTGTATGCTATAGAGTGTATGGTGTAGAGTGTATGGTATAGAGTGTAGGGTATAGAGTGTAGGGTATAGAGTGTATGTTATAGAGTGTAGGGTATAGAGTGTAGGGTAGAGAGTGTAGAGTGTAGGGTATAGAGTGTAGATAATAGAGTGTAGGGTATAGAGTGTAGAGTGTCGGGATTAGAGTGTAGGGTATAGAGTGTAGGATGTAGAGTGTGGGGTATAGAGTGTAGAGTGTAGGGTATAGAGTGTATGGTATAGCGTGTAGGGTATAGAGTGTAGGGTGTAGAGTGTAGGGTATAGAGTGTAGGGTATAGAGTGTAGGGTATAGAGTGTAGGGTGTAGAGTGTAGGGTATAGAGTGTATGGTATAGAGTGTAGGGTATAGAGTGTATGGTATAGAGTGTAGAGTGTAGGATATAGAGTGTAGGGTATAGAGTGTAGAGTGTAGGGTACAGAGTGTAGGGTATAGAGTGTAGGGTATAGAGTGTAGATTGTAGGGATTAGAGTGTAGGGTATAGAGTGTAGGGTATAGAGTGTAGAGTGTAGGGTATAGATTGTAGGGTATAGAGTGTAGAGTGTATGGTATAGAGTGTAGGGTATATAGTGTAGGGTATAGAGTGTAGGGTATAGAGTGTAGAGTGTAGGTTATAGAGTGTAGGGTATAGAGTGTAGGGTATAGAGTGTAGAATGTAGGGTATAGAGTGTAGGGTATAGAGTGTAGGGTATAGAGTGTAGGGCATAGAGTGTAGGGTATAGAGTGTAGGGTGTAGAGTGTAGGATGTAGAGTGTAGGGTATAGAGTGTAGAGTGTAGGGTATAGAGTGTATGGTATAGCGTGTAGGGTATAGAGTGTAGGGTGTAGAGTGTAGGGTATAGAGTGTAGGGTATAGAGTGTAGGGTATAGAGTGTAGGGTGTAGAGTGTAGGGTATAGAGTGTATGGTATAGAGTGTAGGGTATAGAGTGTATGGTATAGAGTGTAGAGTGTAGGATATAGAGTGTAGGGTATAGAGTGTAGAGTGTAGGGTACAGAGTGTAGGGTATAGAGTGTAGGGTATAGAGTGTAGAGTGTAGGGATTAGAGTGTAGGGTATAGAGTGTAGGGTATAGAGTGTAGAGTGTAGGGTATAGATTGTAGGGTATAGAGTGTAGAGTGTATGGTATAGAGTGTAGGGTATATAGTGTAGGGTATAGAGTGTAGGGTATAGAGTGTAGAGTGTAGGTTATAGAGTGTAGGGTATAGAGTGTAGGGTATAGAGTGTAGAGTGTAGGGTATAGAGTGTAGGGTATAGAGTGTAGGGTATAGAGTGTAGGGCATAGAGTGTAGGGTATAGAGTGTAGGGTGTAGAGTGTAGGGCATAGAGTGTAGGGTATAGAGTGTAGAGTGTAGGGTATAGAGTGTAGGGTATAGAGTGTAGGGTATAGAGTGTAGGGTATAGAGTGTAGGGTATAGATTGTAGAGTGTAAGGTATAGAGTGTAGAGTGTAGGGTATCGAGTGTAGGGTATAGAGTGTAGGGTATAGAGTGTAGGGTATAGATTGTAGAGTGTAGGCTATAGAGTGTAGGGTATAGAGTGTAGAGTGTAGGGTATAGAGTGTAGGGTATAGAGTGTAGGGTACAGAGTGTAGGGTATAGAGTGTAGAGTGTAGGGTATAGTGTGTAGGGTATAGAGTGCAGGGTGTAGAGTGTAGGGTATAGAGTGTAGGGTATAGAGTGTAGAGTGTAGGGTATAAAGTGTATGCTATAGAGTGTATGGTGTAGAGTGTATGGTATAGAGTGTAGGGTATAGAGTGTAGGGTATAGAGTGTATGTTATAGAGTGTAGGGTATAGAGTGTAGGGTAGAGAGTGTAGAGTGTAGGGTATAGAGTGTAGATAATAGAGTGTAGGGTATAGAGTGTAGAGTGTCGGGATTAGAGTGTAGGGTATAGAGTGTAGGATGTAGAGTGTAGGGTATAGAGTGTAGAGTGTAGGGTATAGAGTGTATGGTATAGCGTGTAGGGTATAGAGTGTAGGGTGTAGAGTGTAGGGTATAGAGTGTAGGGTATAGAGTGTAGGGTATAGAGTGTAGGGTGTAGAGTGTAGGGTATAGAGTGTATGGTATAGAGTGTAGGGTATAGAGTGTATGGTATAGAGTGTAGAGTGTAGGATATAGAGTGTAGGGTATAGAGTGTAGAGTGTAGGGTACAGAGTGTAGGGTATAGAGTGTAGGGTATAGAGTGTAGAGTGTAGGGATTAGAGTGTAGGGTATAGAGTGTAGGGTATAGAGTGTAGAGTGTAGGGTATAGATTGTAGGGTATAGAGTGTAGAGTGTATGGTATAGAGTGTAGGGTATATAGTGTAGGGTATAGAGTGTAGGGTATAGAGTGTAGAGTGTAGGTTATAGAGTGTAGGGTATAGAGTGTAGGGTATAGAGTGTAGAGTGTAGGGTATAGAGTGTAGGGTATAGAGTGTAGGGTATAGAGTGTAGGGCATAGAGTGTAGGGTATAGAGTGTAGGGTGTAGAGTGTAGGATGTAGAGTGTAGGGTATAGAGTGTAGAGTGTAGGGTATAGAGTGTATGGTATAGCGTGTAGGGTATAGAGTGTAGGGTGTAGAGTGTAGGGTATAGAGTGTAGGGTATAGAGTGTAGGGTATAGAGTGTAGGGTGTAGAGTGTAGGGTATAGAGTGTATGGTATAGAGTGTAGGGTATAGAGTGTATGGTATAGAGTGTAGAGTGTAGGATATAGAGTGTAGGGTATAGAGTGTAGAGTGTAGGGTACAGAGTGTAGGGTATAGAGTGTAGGGTATAGAGTGTAGAGTGTAGGGATTAGAGTGTAGGGTATAGAGTGTAGGGTATAGAGTGTAGAGTGTAGGGTATAGATTGTAGGGTATAGAGTGTAGAGTGTATGGTATAGAGTGTAGGGTATATAGTGTAGGGTATAGAGTGTAGGGTATAGAGTGTAGAGTGTAGGTTATAGAGTGTAGGGTATAGAGTGTAGGGTATAGAGTGTAGAGTGTAGGGTATAGAGTGTAGGGTATAGAGTGTAGGGTATAGAGTGTAGGGCATAGAGTGTAGGGTATAGAGTGTAGGGTGTAGAGTGTAGGGCATAGAGTGTAGGGTATAGAGTGTAGAGTGTAGGGTATAGAGTGTAGGGTATAGAGTGTAGGGTATAGAGTGTAGGGTATAGAGTGTAGGGTATAGAGTGTAGGGTATAGAGTGTAGAGTGTAGGGTATAGCGTGTAGAGTGTAGGGGGTATAGAGTGTAGGGTATGGAGTGTAGGGTATAGAGTGTAGGGTATAGAGTGTAGAGTGTAGGGTATAGAGTGTAGAGTGTAGGGTATAGAGTGTATGGTATAGAGTGTAGGGTATAGAGTGTAGGGTGTAGAGTGTTGGGTATAGAGTGTAGGGTATAGAGTGTAGGGTATAGAGTGTAGGGTGTAGAGTGTAGGGTATAGAGTGTAGGGAATAGAGTGTAGAGTGTAAGGTATAGAGTGTAGAGTGTAGGGTATAGAGTGTAGGGTATAGAGTGTAGAGTGTAGGGATTAGAGTGTAGGGTATAGAGTGTAGGGTATAGAGTGTAGGGTATAGAGTGTAGGGTATAGAGTGTAGAGTGTAGGGTATAGAGTGTAGGGTATAGAGTGTAGGGTATAGAGTGTAGAGTGTAGGGTATAGAGTGTAGGGTATAGAGTGTAGGGTATAGAGTGTAGGGTATAGAGTGTAGAGTGTAGGGTATAGAGTGTAGGGTATAGAGTGTAGGGTATAGAGTGTAGAGTGTAGGGTATAGAGTGTAGGGTATAGAGTGTAGGGTATAGAGTGTAGGGTGTAGAGTGTAGGGTGTAGAGTGTAGGGCATAGAGTGTAGGGTATAGAGTGTAGAGTGTAGGGTATAGAGTGTAGGGTATAGAGTGTAGGGTATAGAGTGTAGGGTATAGAGTGTAGGGTATAGAGTGTAGGGTATAGAGTGTAGAGTGTAGGGTATAGCGTGTAGAGTGTAGGGGGTATAGAGTGTAGGGTATAGAGTGTAGGGTATAGAGTGTAGGGTATAGAGTGTAGAGTGTAGGGTATAGAGTGTAGAGTGTAGGGTATAGAGTGTATGGTATAGAGTGTAGGGTATAGAGTGTAGGGTGTAGAGTGTTGGGTATAGAGTGTAGGGTATAGAGTGTAGGGTATAGAGTGTAGGGTATAGAGTGTAGGGTATAGAGTGTAGGGAATAGAGTGTAGAGTGTAAGGTATAGAGTGTAGAGTGTAGGGTATAGAGTGTAGGGTATAGAGTGTAGAGTGTAGGGATTAGAGTGTAGGGTATAGAGTGTAGGGTATAGAGTGTAGGGTATAGAGTGTAGGGTATAGAGTGTAGAGTGTATGGTATAGAGTGTAGGGTATAGAGTGTAGGGTATAGAGTGTAGAGTGTAGGGTATAGAGTGTAGGGTATAGAGTGTAGGGTATAGAGTGTAGGGTGTAGAGTGTAGGGTATAGAGTGTAGAGTATAGAGTGTAGGGTATAGAGTGTAGGGTATAGAGTGTAGGGAATAGAGTGTAGAGTGTAAGGTATAGAGTGTAGGGTATAGAGTGTACGGTATAGAGTGTAGGGTATAGAGTGTATGGTATAGAGTGTAGGGTATAGAGTGTAGAGTGTAGGGTATAGAGTGTAGGGATTAGAGTGTAGGGTATAGAGTGTAGGGTGTAGAGTGTAGGGTATAGAGTGTAGAGTGTAGGGTATAGAGTGTATGGTATAGAGTGTAGGGTATAGAGTGTAGGGTGTAGAGTGTAGGGTATAGAGTGTAGGGTATAGAGTGTAGGGTATAGAGTGTAGGGTATAGAGTGTAGGGAATAGAGTGTAGAGTGTAATGTATAGAGTGTAGAGTGTAGGGTATAGAGTGTAAGGTATAGAGTGTAGAGTGTTGGGATTAGAGTGTAGGGTATAGAGTGTAGGGTGTAGAGTGTAGGGTATAGAGTGTAGAGTGTAGGGTATAGAGTATATGGTATAGAGTGTAGGGTATAGAGTGTAGGGTGTAGAGTGTAGGGTATAGAGTGTAGGGTATAGAGTGTAGGGTATAGAGTGTACGGTATAGAGTGTAGGGTATAGAGTGTAGAGTGTAGGGTATAGAGTGTAGAGTGTAGGGTATAGAGTGTAGGGTATAGAGTGTAGGGTATAGAGTGTAGAGTGTAGGGTATAGTGTGTAGGATAGAGTGTAGGGTATAGAGTGTAGGGTATAGAGTGTATGGTATAGAGTGTAGGGTATAGAGTGTAGGGTATAGAGTGTAGGGTATAGAGTGTAGGGTATAGAGTGTAGAGTGTAGGGTATAGAGTGTAGGGTATAGAGTGTAGGGTATAGAGTGTAGAGTGTAGGGTATAGTGTGTAGGATAGAGTGTAGGGTATAGAGTGTAGGGTATAGTGTATGGTATAGAGTGTAGGGTATAGAGTGTAGGGTATAGAGTGTAGGGTATAGAGTGTAGGGTATAGAGTGTAGGGTAGAGAGTGTAGAGTGTAGGGTATAGAGTGTAGGGTATAGAGTGTAGGGTATAGAGTGTAGAGTGTAGGGGTTAGAGTGTAGGGTATAGAGTGTAGGGTGTAGAGTGTAGGGTATAGAGTGTAGAGTGTAGGGTATAGAGTGTAGGGTATAGAGTGTAGGGAATAGAGTGTAGAGTGTAAGGTATAGAGTGTAGACTGTAGGGTATAGAGTGTAGGGTATAGAGTGTAGAGTGTTGGGATTAGAGTGTAGGGTATAGAGTGTAGGGTGTAGAGTGTAGGGTATAGAGTGTAGAGTGTAGGGTATAGAGTATATGGTATAGAGTGTAGGGTATAGAGTGTAGGGTGTAGAGTGTAGGGTATAGAGTGTAGGGTATAGAGTGTAGGGTATAGAGTGTTGGGTACAGAGTGTAGGGAATAGAGTGTAGAGTGTAAGGTATAGAGTGTAGAGTGTAGGGTATAGAGTGTAGGGTATAGACTGTAGGGTATAGAGTGTAGGGTATAGATTGTAGAGTGTAGGCTATAGAGTGTAGGGTATAGAGTGTAGAATGTAGGGTACAGAGTGTAGGGTATAGAGTGTAGGGTATATAGTGTAGAGTGTAGGGTATAGTGTGTAGGGTATAGAGTGCAGGGTGTAGAGTGTAGGGTATAGAGTGTAGGGTATAGAGTGTAGAGTGTAGGGTATAGAGTGTATGCTATAGAGTGTATGGTGTAGAGTGTACGGTATAGAGTGTAGGGTATAGAGTGTAGAGTGTATGGTATAGAGTGTAGGGTATAGAGTGTAGGGTATAGAGTGTATGTTATAGAGTGTAGGGTATAGAGTGTAGAGTGTAGGGTATAGAGTTTAGAGTGTAGGGTATAGAGTGTAGGTTATAGAGTGTAAGGTATAGAGTGTAGGGTGTAGAGTGTAGGGTATAGAGTGTAGGGTATAGAGTGTAGGGTATAGAGTGTACGGTATAGAGTGTAGGGTATGGAGTGTATCGTATAGAGTGTAGGGTATAGAGTGTAGAGTGTAGGGTATAGAGTGTAGGGTATAGAGTGTAGGGTATAGAGTGTAGAGTGTAGGGTATAGAGTTTAGAGTGTAGGGTATAGAGTGTAGGGTATAGAGTGTAAGGTATAGAGTGTAGGGTGTAGAGTGTAGGGTATAGAGTGTAGGGTATAGAGTGTAGGGTATAGAGTGTACGGTATAGAGTGTAGGGTATAGAGTGTATGGTATAGAGTGTAGGGTATAGAGTGTAGGGTATAGAGTGTATGGTATAGAGTGTAGGGTATAGAGTGTAGGGTATAGAGTGTATGTTATAGAGTGTAGGGTATAGAGTGTAGAGTGTAGAGTGTAGGGTATAGAGTGTAGAGTGTAGGGTATAGAGTGTAGAGTGTAGAGTATAGAGTGTAGAGTGTAGGGTATAGAGTTTAGAGTGTAGGGTATAGAGTGTAGGGTATAGAGTGTAAGGTATAGAGTGTAGGGTGTAGAGTGTAGGGTATAGAGTGTAGGGTATAGAGTGTAGGGTATAGAGTGTAGGGTATAGAGTGTAGGGTATAGAGTGTAGAGTGTAGGGTATAGAGTTTAGAGTGTAGGGTATAGAGTGTAGGGTATAGAGTGTAAGGTATAGAGTGTAGGGTGTAGAGTGTAGGGTATAGAGTGTAGGGTATAGAGTGTAGGGTATAGAGTGTACGGTATAGAGTGTAGGGTATAGAGTGTATGGTATAGAGTGTAGGGTATAGAGTGTAGGTATAGAGTGTAGGGTATAGAGTGTATGGTATAGATTGTAGGGTATAGAGTGTAGGGTATAGAGTGTATGTTATAGAGTGTAGGGTATAGAGTGTAGGGTATAGAGTTTAGAGTGTAGGGTATAGAGAGTAGGGTATAGAGTGTAAGGTATAGAGTGTAGGGTGTAGAGTGTAGGGTATAGAGTGTAGGGCATAGGGTGTAGGGTATAGAGTGTTGGGTATAGAGTGTAGAGTGTAGGGTATAGAGTGTAGGGTATAGAGTGTAGGGTATAGAGTGTAGAGTGTAGGGTACAGAGTGTAAGGTATTGAGTGTAGGGTATAGAGTGTAGGGTATAGAGTGTAGGGTATAGAGTGTAGGGTATAGAGTGTAGAGTGTAGGGTATAGAGTGTAGGGTATAGAGTGTAGGGTATAGAGTGTAGGGTAGAGAGTGTAGAGTGTAGGGTATAGAGTGTAGGGTATAGAGTGTAGGGTATAGAGTGTAGAGTGTAGGGATTAGAGTGTAGGGTATAGAGTGTAGGGTGTAGAGTGTAGGGTATAGAGTGTAGAGTGTAGGGTATAGAGTGTATGGTATAGAGTGTAGGGTATAGAGTGTAGGGTGTAGAGTGTAGGGTATAGAGTGTTGGGCATAGAGTGTAGGGTATAGAGTGTAGGGTATAGAGTGTAGAGTGTAGGGTATAGAGTGTATGGTATAGAGTGTAGGGTATAGAGTGTAGGGTATAGAGTGTAGAGTATAGAGTGTCGGGCAAAGAGTGTAGGGTATAGAGTGTAGGGTATAGAGTGTAGGGTATAGAGTGTAGGGTATAGAGTGTAGGGTATATAGTGTAGAGTGTAGGGTATAGAGTGTAGGGTATAGAGTGTAGGGAATAGAGTGTAGGGTATAGAGTGCAGGGTATAGAGTGTAGAGTGTAGGGTATAGAGTGTAGAGTGTAGGTTATAGAGTGTAGGGTATAGAGTGTAGGGTATAGAATTTAGAGTGTAGGGTATAGAGTGTAGGGAGTAGAGTGTAGGGTATAGAGTGTAGGGTATAGAGTGTAGGGTATAGAGTGTAGGGTATAGAGTGTAGGGTATAGAGTGTAGGGTATAGAGTGTATGGTATAGAGTGTAGGGTATCGAGTGTAGGGTATAGAGTGTAGGGTATAGAGTGTAGGGTATAGAGTGTAGAGTGTAGGGTATAGAGTGTAGAGTGTAGGGTATAGAGTGTAGGGTATAGAGTGTAGGGTAGAGAGTGTAGAGTGTAGGGTATAGAGTGTAGGGTATAGATTGTAGGGTATAGAGTGTAGGGTGTAGAGTGTAGGGTATAGAGTGTAGGGTATAGAGTGTAGGGAATAGAGTGTAGAGTGTAAGGTATAGAGTGTAGGGTATAGAGTGTACGGTATAGAGTGTAGGGTATAGAGTGTATGGTATAGAGTGTAGGGTATAGAGTGTAGAGTGTAGGGTATAGAGTGTAGGGTGTAGAGTGTAGGGTATAGAGTGTAGAGTGTAGGGTATAGAGTGTATGGTATAGAGTGTAGTGTATAGAGTGTAGGGTATAGAGTGTAGGGAATAGAGTGTACAGTGTAAGGTATAGAGTGTAGGGTATAGAGTGTAGGGTATAGAGTGTAGAGTGTTGGGATTAGAGTGTAGGGTATAGAGTGTAGGGTGTAGATTGTAGGGTATAGAGTGTAGAGTGTAGGGTATAGAGTATATGGTATAGAGTGTAGGGTATAGAGTGTAGGGTGTAGAGTGTAGGGTATAGAGTGTAGGGTATAGAGTGTAGGGAATAGAGTGTAGAGTGTAAGGTATAGAGTGTAGAGTGTAGGGTATAGAGTGTAGGGTATAGAGTGTAGAGTGTAGGGATTAGAGTGTAGGGTATAGAGTGAGGGTATAGAGTGTAGGGTATAGAGTGTAGAGTGTAGGGTATAGAGTGTAGGGTATATAGTGTAGGGTATAGAGTGTAGGGCATAGACTGTAGGGTATAGAGTGTAGGGTATAGAGTGTAGGGTATAGAGTGTAGGGTATAGAGTGTAGGGTATAGAGTGTAGAGTGTAGGGTATAGAGTGTAGGGTATAGAGTGTAGGGTATAGAGTGTAGGGTATAGAGTGTAGGGTATAGAGTGTAGGGCATAGAGTGTAGGGTATAGAGTGTAGGGTATAGAGTGTAGGGTATTGAGTGTAGGGTATAGAGTGCAGGGTATAGAGTGTAAGGCATAGAGTGTAGGGTATAGAGTGTAGGGTATAGAGTGTAGGGTATTGAGTGTAGGGTATAGAGTGTAGAGTGTAGGGTATAGAGTGTAGGGTATAGAGTGTAGGGTATAGAGTGTAGAGTGTAGGGTGTAGAGTGTAGGGTATAGAGTGTAGGGTATAGAGTGTAGGGTATAGAGTGTAGGTATAGAGTGTAGGGCATAGAGTGTAGGGTATAGAGTGTAGGGTATAGAGTGTAGAGTGTAGGGTATAGAGTGTAGGGTATAGAGTGTAGGGTATAGAGTGTAGAGTGTAGGGTATAGAGTGTAGGGTATAGAGTGTAGGGTATAGAGTGTAGAGTGTAGGGTATAGAGTGTAGGGTATAGAGTGTAGGGTATAGAGTGTAGGGCATAGAGTGTAGGGTATAGAGTGTAGGGTATAGAGTATAGAGTGTAGGGTATAGAGTGTAGGGTATAGAGTGTAGGGTATAGAGTGTAGAGTGTAGGGCATAGAGTGTAGAGTGTAGGGTATAGAGTGTAGGGTATAAAGTGTAGGGTATAGAGTGTAGAGTGTAGGGTATAGAGTGTAGGGTATAGAGTGTAGTGTAGAGAGTGTAGGGTAGAGAGTGTAGAGTGTAGGGTATAGAGTGTAGGGTATAGAGTGTAGGGTTTAGAGTGTAGAGTGTAGGGATTAGAGTGTAGGGTATAGAGTGTAGGGTGTAGATTGTAGGGTATAGAGTGTAGAGTGTAGGGTATAGAGTGTATGGTATAGAGAGTAGGGTATAGAGTGTGGGGTGTAGAGTGTAGGGTATAGAGTGTAGGGTATAGAGTGTAGGGTATAGAGTGTAGGGAATAGAGTGTAGAGTGTAAGGTATAGAGTGTAGGGTATAGAGTGTATGGTATAGAGTGTAGGGTATAGAGTGTAGGGTGTAGAGTGTTGGGTATAGAGTGTACGGTATAGAGTGTAGGGTATAGAGTGTAGGGAATAGAGTGTAGAGTGTAAGGTATAGAGTGTATAGTGTAGGGTATAGAGTGTAGGGTATAGAGTGTAGAGTGTAGGGATTAGAGTGTAGGGTATAGAGTGTAGGGTATAGAGTGTAGGGTATAGAGTGTAGGGTATAGAGTGTAGAGTGTAGGGTATAGAGTGTAGAGTGTAGGGTATAGAGTGTAGGGTATAGAGTGTAGGGTATAGAGTGTAGGGTAGAGTGTGTAGAGTGTAGGGTATAGAGTGTAGGGTATAGAGTGTAGGGTATAGAGTGTAGAGTGTAGGGATTAGAGTGTAGGGTATAGATTGTAGGGTGTAGAGTGTAGGGTATAGAGTGTAGAGTGTAGGGTATAGAGTGTATGGTATAGAGTGTAGGGTATAGAGTGTAGGGTGTAGAGTGTAGGGTATAGAGTGTAGGGTATAGAGTGTAGGGTATAGAGTGTAGGGTATAGAGTGTAGAGTGTAGGGATTAGAGTGTAGGGTATAGAGTGTAGGGTGTAGAGTGTAGGTTATAGAGTGTAGAGTGTAGGGTATAGAGTGTATGGTATAGAGTGTAGGGTATAGAGTGTAGGGTGTAGAGTGTAGGGTATAGAGTGTAGGGTATAGAGTGTAGGGTATAGAGTGTAGGGTATAGAGTGTAGGGTATAGAGTGTAGGGTATAGAGTGTAGGGAATAGATTGTAGAGTGTAAGGTATAGAGTGTAGAGTGTAGGTTATCGAGTGTAGGGTATAGAGTGTAGGGTATAGAGTGTAGGGTATAGATTGTAGAGTGTAGGCTATAGAGTGTAGGGTATAGAGTGTAGAGTGTAGGGTATAGAGTGTAGGGTATAGAGTGTAGGGTACAGAGTGTAGGGTATAGAGTGTAGAGTGTAGGGTATAGTGTGTAGGGTATAGAGTGCAGGGTGTAGAGTGTAGGGTATAGAGTGTAGGGTATAGAGTGTAGAGTGTAGGGTATAAAGTGTATGCTATAGAGTGTATGGTGTAGAGTGTATGGTATAGAGTGTAGGGTATAGAGTGTAGGGTATAGAGTGTATGTTATAGAGTGTAGGGTATAGAGTGTAGGGTAGAGAGTGTAGAGTGTAGGGTATAGAGTGTAGATAATAGAGTGTAGGGTATAGAGTGTAGAGTGTCGGGATTAGAGTGTAGGGTATAGAGTGTAGGATGTAGAGTGTAGGGTATAGAGTGTAGAGTGTAGGGTATAGAGTGTATGGTATAGCGTGTAGGGTATAGAGTGTAGGGTGTAGAGTGTAGGGTATAGAGTGTAGGGTATAGAGTGTAGGGTATAGAGTGTAGGGTGTAGAGTGTAGGGTATAGAGTGTATGGTATAGAGTGTAGGGTATAGAGTGTATGGTATAGAGTGTAGAGTGTAGGATATAGAGTGTAGGGTATAGAGTGTAGAGTGTAGGGTACAGAGTGTAGGGTATAGAGTGTAGGGTATAGAGTGTAGAGTGTAGGGATTAGAGTGTAGGGTATAGAGTGTAGGGTGTAGAGTGTAGAGTGTAGGGTATAGATTGTAGGGTATAGAGTGTAGAGTGTATGGTATAGAGTGTAGGGTATATAGTGTAGGGTATAGAGTGTAGGGTATAGAGTGTAGAGTGTAGGTTATAGAGTGTAGGGTATAGAGTGTAGGGTATAGAGTGTAGAGTGTAGGGTATAGAGTGTAGGGTATAGAGTGTAGGGTATAGAGTGTAGGGCATAGAGTGTAGGGTATAGAGTGTAGGGTGTAGAGTGTAGGATGTAGAGTGTAGGGTATAGAGTGTAGAGTGTAGGGTATAGAGTGTATGGTATAGCGTGTAGGGTATAGAGTGTAGGGTGTAGAGTGTAGGGTATAGAGTGTAGGGTATAGAGTGTAGGGTATAGAGTGTAGGGTGTAGAGTGTAGGGTATAGAGTGTATGGTATAGAGTGTAGGGTATAGAGTGTATGGTATAGAGTGTAGAGTGTAGGATATAGAGTGTAGGGTATAGAGTGTAGAGTGTAGGGTACAGAGTGTAGGGTATAGAGTGTAGGGTATAGAGTGTAGAGTGTAGGGATTAGAGTGTAGGGTATAGAGTGTAGGGTATAGAGTGTAGAGTGTAGGGTATAGATTGTAGGGTATAGAGTGTAGAGTGTATGGTATAGAGTGTAGGGTATATAGTGTAGGGTATAGAGTGTAGGGTATAGAGTGTAGAGTGTAGGTTATAGAGTGTAGGGTATAGAGTGTAGGGTATAGAGTGTAGAGTGTAGGGTATAGAGTGTAGGGTATAGAGTGTAGGGTATAGAGTGTAGGGCATAGAGTGTAGGGTATAGAGTGTAGGGTGTAGAGTGTAGGGCATAGAGTGTAGGGTATAGAGTGTAGAGTGTAGGGTATAGAGTGTAGGGTATAGAGTGTAGGGTATAGAGTGTAGGGTATAGAGTGTAGGGTATAGAGTGTAGAGTGTAGGGTATAGCGTGTAGAGTGTAGGGTATAGAGTGTAGGGTATAGAGTGTAGGGTATAGAGTGTAGGGTATAGAGTGTAGAGTGTAGGGTATAGAGTGTAGAGTGTAGGGTATAGAGTGTATGGTATAGAGTGTAGGGTATAGAGTGTAGGGTGTAGAGTGTTGGGTATAGAGTGTAGGGTATAGAGTGTAGGGTATAGAGTGTAGGGTATAGAGTGTAGGGTATAGAGTGTAGGGAATAGAGTGTAGAGTGTAAGGTATAGAGTGTAGAGTGTAGGGTATAGAGTGTAGGGTATAGAGTGTAGAGTGTAGGGATTAGAGTGTAGGGTATAGAGTGTAGGGTATAGAGTGTAGGGTATAGAGTGTAGGGTATAGAGTGTAGAGTGTAGGGTATAGAGTGTAGAGTGTAGGGTATAGAGTGTAGGGTATAGAGTGTAGGGTATAGAGTGTAGGGTAGAGTGTGTAGAGTGTAGGGTATAGAGTGTAGGGTATAGAGTGTAGGGTATAGAGTGTAGAGTGTAGGGATTAGAGTGTAGGGTATAGAGTGTAGGGTGTAGAGTGTAGGGTATAGAGTGTAGAGTGTAGGGTATAGAGTGTATGGTATAGAGTGTAGGGTATAGAGTGTAGGGTGTAGAGTGTAGGGTATAGAGTGTAGGGTATAGAGTGTAGGGTATAGAGTGTAGGGAATAGAGTGTAGAGTGTAAGGTATAGAGTGTAGAGTGTAGGGTATAGAGTGTAGGGTATAGAGTGTAGAGTGAAGGGATTAAAGTGTAGGGTATAGAGTGTAGGGTGTAGAGTGTAGGGTATAGAGTGTAGAGTGTAGGGTATAGAGTGTATGGTATAGAGTGTAGGGTATAGAGTGTAGGGTGTAGAGTGTAGGGTATATAGTGTAGGGTATAGAGTGTAGGGTATAGAGTGTAGGGTATAGAGTGTAGGGAATAGAGTGTAGAGTGTAAGGTATGGAGTGTAGAGTGTAGGGTATAGAGTGTAGGGTATAGACTGTAGGGTATAGAGTGTAGGGTATAGAGTGTAGGGTATAGATTGTAGAGTGTAGGCTATAGAGTGTAGGGTATAGAGTGTAGAGTGTAGGGTATAGAGTGTAGGGTATAGAGTGTCAGGTACAGAGTGTAGGGTATAGAGTGTAGAGTGTAGGGTATAGTGTGTAGGGTATAGAGTGCAGTTTGTAGAGTGTAGGGTATAGAGTGTAGGGTATAGAGTGTAGAGTGTAGGGTATAAAGTGTATGCTATAGAGTGTATGGTGTAGAGTGTATGGTATAGAGTGTAGGGTATAGAGTGTAGGGTATAGAGTGTATGTTATAGAGTGTAGGGTATAGAGTGTAGGGTAGAGAGTGTAGAGTGTAGGGTATAGAGTGTAGATAATAGAGTGTAGGGTATAGAGTGTAGAGTGTCGGGATTAGAGTGTAGGGTATAGAGTGTAGGATGTAGAGTGTAGGGTATAGAGTGTAGAGTGTAGGGTATAGAGTGTATGGTATAGCGTGTAGGGTATAGAGTGTAGGGTGTAGAGTGTAGGGTATAGAGTGTAGGGTATAGAGTGTAGGGTATAGAGTGTAGGGTGTAGAGTGTAGGGTATAGAGTGTATGGTATAGAGTGTAGGGTATAGAGTGTATGGTATAGAGTGTAGAGTGTAGGATATAGAGTGTAGGGTATAGAGTGTAGAGTGTAGGGTACAGAGTGTAGGGTATAGAGTGTAGGGTATAGAGTGTAGAGTGTAGGGATTAGACTGTAGGGTATAGAGTGTAGGGTATAGAGTGTAGAGTGTAGGGTATAGATTGTAGGGTATAGAGTGTAGAGTGTATGGTATAGAGTGTAGGGTATATAGTGTAGGGTATAGAGTGTAGGGTATAGAGTGTAGAGTGTAGGTTATAGAGTGTAGGGTATAGAGTGTAGGGTATAGAGTGTAGAGTGTAGGGTATAGAGTGTAGGGTATAGAGTGTAGGGTATAGAGTGTAGGGCATAGAGTGTAGGGTATAGAGTGTAGGGTGTAGAGTGTAGGATGTAGAGTGTAGGGTATAGAGTGTAGAGTGTAGGGTATAGAGTGTATGGTATAGCGTGTAGGGTATAGAGTGTAGGGTGTAGAGTGTAGGGTATAGAGTGTAGGGTATAGAGTGTAGGGTATAGAGTGTAGGGTGTAGAGTGTAGGGTATAGAGTGTATGGTATAGAGTGTAGGGTATAGAGTGTATGGTATAGAGTGTAGAGTGTAGGATATAGAGTGTAGGGTATAGAGTGTAGAGTGTAGGGTACAGAGTGTAGGGTATAGAGTGTAGGGTATAGAGTGTAGAGTGTAGGGATTAGAGTGTAGGGTATAGAGTGTAGGGTATAGAGTGTAGAGTGTAGGGTATAGATTGTAGGGTATAGAGTGTAGAGTGTATGGTATAGAGTGTAGGGTATATAGTGTAGGGTATAGAGTGTAGGGTATAGAGTGTAGAGTGTAGGTTATAGAGTGTAGGGTATAGAGTGTAGGGTATAGAGTGTAGAGTGTAGGGTATAGAGTGTAGGGTATAGAGTGTAGGGTATAGAGTGTAGGGCATAGAGTGTAGGGTATAGAGTGTAGGGTGTAGAGTGTAGGGCATAGAGTGTAGGGTATAGAGTGTAGAGTGTAGGGTATAGAGTGTAGGGTATAGAGTGTAGGGTATAGAGTGTAGGGTATAGAGTGTAGGGTATAGAGTGTAGAGTGTAGGGTATAGCGTGTAGAGTGTAGGGTATAGAGTGTAGGGTATAGAGTGTAGGGTATAGAGTGTAGGGTATAGAGTGTAGAGTGTAGGGTATAGAGTGTAGAGTGTAGGGTATAGAGTGTATGGTATAGAGTGTAGGGTATAGAGTGTAGGGTGTAGAGTGTTGGGTATAGAGTGTAGGGTATAGAGTGTAGGGTATAGAGTGTAGGGTATAGAGTGTAGGGTATAGAGTGTAGGGAATAGAGTGTAGAGTGTAAGGTATAGAGTGTAGAGTGTAGGGTATAGAGTGTAGGGTATAGAGTGTAGAGTGTAGGGATTAGAGTGTAGGGTATAGAGTGTAGGGTATAGAGTGTAGGGTATAGAGTGTAGGGTATAGAGTGTAGAGTGTAGGGTATAGAGTGTAGAGTGTAGGGTATAGAGTGTAGGGTATAGAGTGTAGGGTATAGAGTGTAGGGTAGAGTGTGTAGAGTGTAGGGTATAGAGTGTAGGGTATAGAGTGTAGGGTATAGAGTGTAGAGTGTAGGGATTAGAGTGTAGGGTATAGAGTGTAGGGTGTAGAGTGTAGGGTATAGAGTGTAGAGTGTAGGGTATAGAGTGTATGGTATAGAGTGTAGGGTATAGAGTGTAGGGTGTAGAGTGTAGGGTATAGAGTGTAGGGTATAGAGTGTAGGGTATAGAGTGTAGGGAATAGAGTGTAGAGTGTAAGGTATAGAGTGTAGAGTGTAGGGTATAGAGTGTAGGGTATAGAGTGTAGAGTGAAGGGATTAAAGTGTAGGGTATAGAGTGTAGGGTGTAGAGTGTAGGGTATAGAGTGTAGAGTGTAGGGTATAGAGTGTATGGTATAGAGTGTAGGGTATAGAGTGTAGGGTGTAGAGTGTAGGGTATATAGTGTAGGGTATAGAGTGTAGGGTATAGAGTGTAGGGTATAGAGTGTAGGGAATAGAGTGTAGAGTGTAAGGTATAGAGTGTAGAGTGTAGGGTATAGAGTGTAGGGTATAGACTGTAGGGTATAGAGTGTAGGGTATAGAGTGTAGGGTATAGATTGTAGAGTGTAGGCTATAGAGTGTAGGGTATAGAGTGTAGAGTGTAGGGTATAGAGTGTAGGGTATAGAGTGTAGGGTATAGAGTGTAGAGTGTAGGGTATAGTGTGTAGGGTATAGAGTGCAGGGTGTAGAGTGTAAGGTATAGAGTGTAGGGTATAGAGTGTAGAGTGTAGGGTATAGAGTGTATGCTATAGAGTGTATGGTGTAGAGTGTAGGGTATAGATTGTAGAGTGTATGGTATAGAGAGTAGGGTATAGAGTGTAGGGTATAGAGTGTATGTTATAGAGTATAGGGTATATAGTGTAGGGTATAGAGTGTAGGGCATAGACTGTAGGGTATAGAGTGTAGGGTATAGAGTGTAGAGTGTAGGGTATAGAGTGTAGGGTATAGAGTGTAGGGTATAGAGTGTAGAGTGTAGGGTATAGAGTGTAGGGTATAGAGTGTAGGGTATAGAGTGTAGGGTATAGAGTGTAGGGCATAGAGTGTAGGGTATAGAGTGTAGGGTATAGAGTGTAGGGTATTGAGTGTAGGGTATAGAGTGTAGGGTATAGAGTGTAGGGCATAGAGTGTAGGGTATAGAGTGTAGGGTATAGAGTGTAGGGTATTGAGTGTAGGGTATAGAGTGTAGAGTGTAGGGTATAGAGTGTAGGGTATAGAGTGTAGGGTATAGAGTGTAGAGTGTAGGGTGTAGAGTGTAGGGTATAGAGTGTAGGGTATAGAGTGTAGGGTATAGAGTGTAGGTATAGAGTGTAGGGCATAGAGTGTAGGGTATAGAGTGTAGGGTATAGAGTGTAGAGTGTAGGGTATAGAGTGTAGGGTATAGACTGTAGGGTATAGAGTGTAGGGTATAGAGTGTAGGGTATAGATTGTAGAGTGTAGGCTATAGAGTGTAGGGTATAGAGTGTAGAGTGTAGGGTATAGAGTGTAGGGTATAGAGTGTAGGGTATAGAGTGTAGAGTGTAGGGTATAGTGTGTAGGGTATAGAGTGCAGGGTGTAGAGTGTAGGGTATAGAGTGTAGGGTATAGAGTGTAGAGTGTAGGGTATAGAGTGTATGCTATAGAGTGTATGGTGTAGAGTGTATGGTATAAAGTGTAGGGTATAGATTGTAGAGTGTATGGTATAGAGTGTAGGGTATAGAGTGTAGGGTATAGAGTGTATGTTATAGAGTGTAGGGTATATAGTGTAGGGTATAGAGTGTAGGGCATAGACTGTAGGGTATAGAGTGTAGGGTATAGAGTGTAGAGTGTAGGGTATAGAGTGTAGGGTATAGAGTGTAGGGTATAGAGTGTAGAGTGTAGGGTATAGAGTGTAGGGTATAGAGTGTAGGGTATAGAGTGTAGGGTATAGAGTGTAGGGTATAGAGTGTAGGGCATAGAGTGTAGGGTATAAAGTGTAGGGTATAGAGTGTAGGGTATTGAGTGTAGGGTATAGAGTGTAGGGTATAGAGTGTAGGGCATAGAGTGTAGGGTATAGAGTGTAGGGTATAGAGTGTAGGGTATTGAGTGTAGGGTATAGAGTGTAGAGTGTAGGGTATAGAGTGTAGGGTATAGAGTGTAGGGTATAGAGTGTAGAGTGTAGGGTGTAGAGTGTAGGGTATAGAGTGTAGGGTATAGAGTGTAGGGTATAGAGTGTAGGTATAGAGTGTAGGGCATAGAGTGTAGGGTATAGAGTGTAGGGTATAGAGTGTAGAGTGTAGGGTATAGAGTGTAGGGTATAGAGTGTAGGGTATAGAGTGTAGAGTGTAGGGTATAGAGTGTAGGGTATAGAGTGTAGGGTATAGAGTGTAGAGTGTAGGGTATAGAGTGTAGGGTATAGAGTGTAGGGTATAGAGTGTAGAGTGTAGGGTATAGTGTGTAGGGTATAGAGTGCAGGGTGTAGAGTGTAGGGTATAGAGTGTAGGGTATAGAGTGTAGAGTGTAGGGTATAGAGTGTATGCTATAGAGTGTATGGTGTAGAGTGTATGGTATAGAGTGTAGGGTATAGAGTGTAGGGTATAGAGTGTATGTTATAGAGTGTAGGGTATAGAGTGTAGGGTAGAGAGTGTAGAGTGTAGGGTATAGAGTGTAGATAATAGAGTGTAGGGTATAGAGTGTAGAGTGTCGGGATTAGAGTGTAGGGTATAGAGTGTAGGATGTAGAGTGTAGGGTATAGAGTGTAGAGTGTAGGGTATAGAGTGTATGGTATAGCGTGTAGGGTATAGAGTGTAGGGTGTAGAGTGTAGGGTATAGAGTGTAGGGTATAGAGTGTAGGGTATAGAGTGTAGGGTGTAGAGTGTAGGGTATAGAGTGTAGAATGTAGGGTACAGAGTGTAGGGTATAGAGTGTAGGGTATATAGTGTAGAGTGTAGGGTATAGTGTGTAGGGTATAGAGTGCAGGGTGTAGAGTGTAGGGTATAGAGTGTAGGGTATAGAGTGTAGAGTGTAGGGTATAGAGTGTATGCTATAGAGTGTATGGTGTAGAGTGTACGGTATAGAGTGTAGGGTATAGAGTGTAGAGTGTATGGTATAGAGTGTAGGGTATAGAGTGTAGGGTATAGAGTGTATGTTATAGAGTGTAGGGTATAGAGTGTAGAGTGTAGGGTATAGAGTTTAGAGTGTAGGGTATAGAGTGTAGGTTATAGAGTGTAAGGTATAGAGTGTAGGGTGTAGAGTGTAGGGTATAGAGTGTAGGGTATAGAGTGTAGGGTATAGAGTGTACGGTATAGAGTGTAGGGTATGGAGTGTATCGTATAGAGTGTAGGGTATAGAGTGTAGAGTGTAGGGTATAGAGTGTAGGGTATAGAGTGTAGGGTATAGAGTGTAGAGTGTAGGGTATAGAGTTTAGAGTGTAGGGTATAGAGTGTAGGGTATAGAGTGTAAGGTATAGAGTGTAGGGTGTAGAGTGTAGGGTATAGAGTGTAGGGTATAGAGTGTAGGGTATAGAGTGTACGGTATAGAGTGTAGGGTATAGAGTTTATGGTATAGAGTGTAGGGTATAGAGTGTAGGGTATAGAGTGTATGGTATAGAGTGTAGGGTATAGAGTGTAGGGTATAGAGTGTATGTTATAGAGTGTAGGGTATAGAGTGTAGAGTGTAGAGTGTAGGGTATAGAGTGTAGAGTGTAGGGTATAGAGTGTAGAGTGTAGAGTATAGAGTGTAGAGTGTAGGGTATAGAGTTTAGAGTGTAGGGTATAGAGTGTAGGGTATAGAGTGTAAGGTATAGAGTGTAGGGTGTAGAGTGTAGGGTATAGAGTGTAGGGTATAGAGTGTAGGGTATAGAGTGTAGGGTATAGAGTGTAGGGTATAGAGTGTAGAGTGTAGGGTATAGAGTTTAGAGTGTAGGGTATAGAGTGTAGGGTATAGAGTGTAAGGTATAGAGTGTAGGGTGTAGAGTGTAGGGTATAGAGTGTAGGGTATAGAGTGTAGGGTATAGAGTGTACGGTATAGAGTGTAGGGTATAGAGTGTATGGTATAGAGTGTAGGGTATAGAGTGTAGGTATAGAGTGTAGGGTATAGAGTGTATGGTATAGATTGTAGGGTATAGAGTGTAGGGTATAGAGTGTATGTTATAGAGTGTAGGGTATAGAGTGTAGGGTATAGAGTTTAGAGTGTAGGGTATAGAGAGTAGGGTATAGAGTGTAAGGTATAGAGTGTAGGGTGTAGAGTGTAGGGTATAGAGTGTAGGGCATAGGGTGTAGGGTATAGAGTGTTGGGTATAGAGTGTAGAGTGTAGGGTATAGAGTGTAGGGTATAGAGTGTAGGGTATAGAGTGTAGAGTGTAGGGTACAGAGTGTAAGGTATTGAGTGTAGGGTATAGAGTGTAGGGTATAGAGTGTAGGGTATAGAGTGTAGGGTATAGAGTGTAGAGTGTAGGGTATAGAGTGTAGGGTATAGAGTGTAGGGTATAGAGTGTAGGGTAGAGAGTGTAGAGTGTAGGGTATAGAGTGTAGGGTATAGAGTGTAGGGTATAGAGTGTAGAGTGTAGGGATTAGAGTGTAGGGTATAGAGTGTAGGGTGTAGAGTGTAGGGTATAGAGTGTAGAGTGTAGGGTATAGAGTGTATGGTATAGAGTGTAGGGTATAGAGTGTAGGGTGTAGAGTGTAGGGTATAGAGTGTTGGGCATAGAGTGTAGGGTATAGAGTGTAGGGTATAGAGTGTAGAGTGTAGGGTAAAGAGTGTATGGTATAGAGTGTAGGGTATAGAGTGTAGGGTATAGAGTGTAGAGTATAGAGTGTCGGGCAAAGAGTGTAGGGTATAGAGTGTAGGGTATAGAGTGTAGGGTATAGAGTGTAGGGTATAGAGTGTAGGGTATATAGTGTAGAGTGTAGGGTATAGAGTGTAGGGTATAGAGTGTAGGGAATAGAGTGTAGGGTATAGAGTGCAGGGTATAGAGTGTAGAGTGTAGGGTATAGAGTGTAGAGTGTAGGTTATAGAGTGTAGGGTATAGAGTGTAGGGTATAGAATTTAGAGTGTAGGGTATAGAGTGTAGGGAGTAGAGTGTAGGGTATAGAGTGTAGGGTATAGAGTGTAGGGTATAGAGTGTAGGGTATAGAGTGTAGGGTATAGAGTGTAGGGTATAGAGTGTATGGTATAGAGTGTAGGGTATCGAGTGTAGGGTATAGAGTGTAGGGTATAGAGTGTAGGGTATAGAGTGTAGAGTGTAGGGTATAGAGTGTAGAGTGTAGGGTATAGAGTGTAGGGTATAGAGTGTAGGGTAGAGAGTGTAGAGTGTAGGGTATAGAGTGTAGGGTATAGATTGTAGGGTATAGAGTGTAGGGTGTAGAGTGTAGGGTATAGAGTGTAGGGTATAGAGTGTAGGGAATAGAGTGTAGAGTGTAAGGTATAGAGTGTAGGGTATAGAGTGTACGGTATAGAGTGTAGGGTATAGAGTGTATGGTATAGAGTGTAGGGTATAGAGTGTAGAGTGTAGGGTATAGAGTGTAGGGTGTAGAGTGTAGGGTATAGAGTGTAGAGTGTAGGGTATAGAGTGTATGGTATAGAGTGTAGGGTATAGAGTGTAGGGTATAGAGTGTAGGGAATAGAGTGTAGAGTGTAAGGTATAGAGTGTAGGGTATAGAGTGTAGGGTATAGAGTGTAGAGTGTTGGGATTAGAGTGTAGGGTATAGAGTGTAGGGTGTAGATTGTAGGGTATAGAGTGTAGAGTGTAGGGTATAGAGTATATGGTATAGAGTGTAGGGTATAGAGTGTAGGGTGTAGAGTGTAGGGTATAGAGTGTAGGGTATAGAGTGTAGGGAATAGAGTGTAGAGTGTAAGGTATAGAGTGTAGAGTGTAGGGTATAGAGTGTAGGGTATAGAGTGTAGAGTGTAGGGATTAGAGTGTAGGGTATAGAGTGAGGGTATAGAGTGTAGGGTATAGAGTGTAGAGTGTAGGGTATAGAGTGTAGGGTATATAGTGTAGGGTATAGAGTGTAGGGCATAGACTGTAGGGTATAGAGTGTAGGGTATAGAGTGTAGGGTATAGAGTGTAGGGTATAGAGTGTAGGGTATAGAGTGTAGAGTGTAGGGTATAGAGTGTAGGGTATAGAGTGTAGGGTATAGAGTGTAGGGTATAGAGTGTAGGGTATAGAGTGTAGGGCATAGAGTGTAGGGTATAGAGTGTAGGGTATAGAGTGTAGGGTATTGAGTGTAGGGTATAGAGTGCAGGGTATAGAGTGTAAGGCATAGAGTGTAGGGTATAGAGTGTAGGGTATAGAGTGTAGGGTATTGAGTGTAGGGTATAGAGTGTAGAGTGTAGGGTATAGAGTGTAGGGTATAGAGTGTAGGGTATAGAGTGTAGAGTGTAGGGTGTAGAGTGTAGGGTATAGAGTGTAGGGTATAGAGTGTAGGGTATAGAGTGTAGGTATAGAGTGTAGGGCATAGAGTGTAGGGTATAGAGTGTAGGGTATAGAGTGTAGAGTGTAGGGTATAGAGTGTAGGGTATAGAGTGTAGGGTATAGAGTGTAGAGTGTAGGGTATAGAGTGTAGGGTATAGAGTGTAGGGTATAGAGTGTAGAGTGTAGGGTATAGAGTGTAGGGTATAGAGTGTAGGGTATAGAGTGTAGGGCATAGAGTGTAGGGTATAGAGTGTAGGGTATAGAGTATAGAGTGTAGGGTATAGAGTGTAGGGTATAGAGTGTAGGGTATAGAGTGTAGAGTGTAGGGCATAGAGTGTAGAGTGTAGGGTATAGAGTGTAGGGTATAAAGTGTAGGGTATAGAGTGTAGAGTGTAGGGTATAGAGTGTAGGGTATAGAGTGTAGTGTAGAGAGTGTAGGGTAGAGAGTGTAGAGTGTAGGGTATAGAGTGTAGGGTATAGAGTGTAGGGTTTAGAGTGTAGAGTGTAGGGATTAGAGTGTAGGGTATAGAGTGTAGGGTGTAGATTGTAGGGTATAGAGTGTAGAGTGTAGGGTATAGAGTGTATGGTATAGAGAGTAGGGTATAGAGTGTGGGGTGTAGAGTGTAGGGTATAGAGTGTAGGGTATAGAGTGTAGGGTATAGAGTGTAGGGAATAGAGTGTAGAGTGTAAGGTATAGAGTGTAGGGTATAGAGTGTATGGTATAGAGTGTAGGGTATAGAGTGTAGGGTGTAGAGTGTTGGGTATAGAGTGTACGGTATAGAGTGTAGGGTATAGAGTGTAGGGAATAGAGTGTAGAGTGTAAGGTATAGAGTGTATAGTGTAGGGTATAGAGTGTAGGGTATAGAGTGTAGAGTGTAGGGATTAGAGTGTAGGGTATAGAGTGTAGGGTATAGAGTGTAGGGTATAGAGTGTAGGGTATAGAGTGTAGAGTGTAGGGTATAGAGTGTAGAGTGTAGGGTATAGAGTGTAGGGTATAGAGTGTAGGGTATAGAGTGTAGGGTAGAGTGTGTAGAGTGTAGGGTATAGAGTGTAGGGTATAGAGTGTAGGGTATAGAGTGTAGAGTGTAGGGATTAGAGTGTAGGGTATAGATTGTAGGGTGTAGAGTGTAGGGTATAGAGTGTAGAGTGTAGGGTATAGAGTGTATGGTATAGAGTGTAGGGTATAGAGTGTAGGGTGTAGAGTGTAGGGTATAGAGTGTAGGGTATAGAGTGTAGGGTATAGAGTGTAGGGTATAGAGTGTAGAGTGTAGGGATTAGAGTGTAGGGTATAGAGTGTAGGGTGTAGAGTGTAGGTTATAGAGTGTAGAGTGTAGGGTATAGAGTGTATGGTATAGAGTGTAGAGTATAGAGTGTAGGGTGTAGAGTGTAGGGTATAGAGTGTAGGGTATAGAGTGTAGGGTATAGAGTGTAGGGTATAGAGTGTAGGGTATAGAGTGTAGGGTATAGAGTGTAGGGAATAGATTGTAGAGTGTAAGGTATAGAGTGTAGAGTGTAGGGTATCGAGTGTAGGGTATAGAGTGTAGGGTATAGAGTGTAGGGTATAGATTGTAGAGTGTAGGCTATAGAGTGTAGGGTATAGAGTGTAGAGTGTAGGGTATAGAGTGTAGGGTATAGAGTGTAGGGTACAGAGTGTAGGGTATAGAGTGTAGAGTGTAGGGTATAGTGTGTAGGGTATAGAGTGCAGGGTGTAGAGTGTAGGGTATAGAGTGTAGGGTATAGAGTGTAGAGTGTAGGGTATAAAGTGTATGCTATAGAGTGTATGGTGTAGAGTGTATGGTATAGAGTGTAGGGTATAGAGTGTAGGGTATAGAGTGTATGTTATAGAGTGTAGGGTATAGAGTGTAGGGTAGAGAGTGTAGAGTGTAGGGTATAGAGTGTAGATAATAGAGTGTAGGGTATAGAGTGTAGAGTGTCGGGATTAGAGTGTAGGGTATAGAGTGTAGGATGTAGAGTGTAGGGTATAGAGTGTAGAGTGTAGGGTATAGAGTGTATGGTATAGCGTGTAGGGTATAGAGTGTAGGGTGTAGAGTGTAGGGTATAGAGTGTAGGGTATAGAGTGTAGGGTATAGAGTGTAGGGTGTAGAGTGTAGGGTATAGAGTGTATGGTATAGAGTGTAGGGTATAGAGTGTATGGTATAGAGTGTAGAGTGTAGGATATAGAGTGTAGGGTATAGAGTGTAGAGTGTAGGGTACAGAGTGTAGGGTATAGAGTGTAGGGTATAGAGTGTAGAGTGTAGGGATTAGAGTGTAGGGTATAGAGTGTAGGGTGTAGAGTGTAGAGTGTAGGGTATAGATTGTAGGGTATAGAGTGTAGAGTGTATGGTATAGAGTGTAGGGTATATAGTGTAGGGTATAGAGTGTAGGGTATAGAGTGTAGAGTGTAGGTTATAGAGTGTAGGGTATAGAGTGTAGGGTATAGAGTGTAGAGTGTAGGGTATAGAGTGTAGGGTATAGAGTGTAGGGTATAGAGTGTAGGGCATAGAGTGTAGGGTATAGAGTGTAGGGTGTAGAGTGTAGGATGTAGAGTGTAGGGTATAGAGTGTAGAGTGTAGGGTATAGAGTGTATGGTATAGCGTGTAGGGTATAGAGTGTAGGGTGTAGAGTGTAGGGTATAGAGTGTAGGGTATAGAGTGTAGGGTATAGAGTGTAGGGTGTAGAGTGTAGGGTATAGAGTGTATGGTATAGAGTGTAGGGTATAGAGTGTATGGTATAGAGTGTAGAGTGTAGGATATAGAGTGTAGGGTATAGAGTGTAGAGTGTAGGGTACAGAGTGTAGGGTATAGAGTGTAGGGTATAGAGTGTAGAGTGTAGGGATTAGAGTGTAGGGTATAGAGTGTAGGGTATAGAGTGTAGAGTGTAGGGTATAGATTGTAGGGTATAGAGTGTAGAGTGTATGGTATAGAGTGTAGGGTATATAGTGTAGGGTATAGAGTGTAGGGTATAGAGTGTAGAGTGTAGGTTATAGAGTGTAGGGTATAGAGTGTAGGGTATAGAGTGTAGAGTGTAGGGTATAGAGTGTAGGGTATAGAGTGTAGGGTATAGAGTGTAGGGCATAGAGTGTAGGGTATAGAGTGTAGGGTGTAGAGTGTAGGGCATAGAGTGTAGGGTATAGAGTGTAGAGTGTAGGGTATAGAGTGTAGGGTATAGAGTGTAGGGTATAGAGTGTAGGGTATAGAGTGTAGGGTATAGAGTGTAGGGTATAGAGTGTAGAGTGTAGGGTATAGCGTGTAGAGTGTAGGGTATAGAGTGTAGGGTATAGAGTGTAGGGTATAGAGTGTAGGGTATAGAGTGTAGAGTGTAGGGTATAGAGTGTAGAGTGTAGGGTATAGAGTGTATGGTATAGAGTGTAGGGTATAGAGTGTAGGGTGTAGAGTGTTGGGCATAGAGTGTAGGGTATAGAGTGTAGGGTATAGAGTGTAGGGTATAGAGTGTAGGGTATAGAGTGTAGGGAATAGAGTGTAGAGTGTAAGGTATAGAGTGTAGAGTGTAGGGTATAGAGTGTAGGGTATAGAGTGTAGAGTGTAGGGATTAGAGTGTAGGGTATAGAGTGTAGGGTATAGAGTGTAGGGTATAGAGTGTAGGGTATAGAGTGTAGAGTGTAGGGTATAGAGTGTAGAGTGTAGGGTATAGAGTGTAGGGTATAGAGTGTAGGGTATAGAGTGTAGGGTAGAGTGTGTAGAGTGTAGGGTATAGAGTGTAGGGTATAGAGTGTAGGGTATAGAGTGTAGAGTGTAGGGATTAGAGTGTAGGGTATAGAGTGTAGGGTGTAGAGTGTAGGGTATAGAGTGTAGAGTGTAGGGTATGGAGTGTATGGTATAGAGTGTAGGGTATAGAGTGTAGGGTGTAGAGTGTAGGGTATAGAGTGTAGGGTATAGAGTGTAGGGTATAGAGTGTAGGGAATAGAGTGTAGAGTGTAAGGTATAGAGTGTAGAGTGTAGGGTATAGAGTGTAGGGTATAGAGTGTAGAGTGAAGGGATTAAAGTGTAGGGTATAGAGTGTAGGGTGTAGAGTGTAGGGTATAGAGTGTAGAGTGTAGGGTATAGAGTGTATGGTATAGAGTGTAGGGTATAGAGTGTAGGGTGTAGAGTGTAGGGTATATAGTGTAGGGTATAGAGTGTAGGGTATAGAGTGTAGGGTATAGAGTGTAGGGAATAGAGTGTAGAGTGTAAGGTATAGAGTGTAGAGTGTAGGGTATAGAGTGTAGGGTATAGACTGTAGGGTATAGAGTGTAGGGTATAGAGTGTAGGGTATAGATTGTAGAGTGTAGGCTATAGAGTGTAGGGTATAGAGTGTAGAGTGTAGGGTATAGAGTGTAGGGTATAGAGTGTAGGGTACAGAGTGTAGGGTATAGAGTGTAGAGTGTAGGGTATAGTGTGTAGGGTATAGAGTGCAGGGTGTAGAGTGTAGGGTATAGAGTGTAGGGTATAGAGTGTAGAGTGTAGGGTATAAAGTGTATGCTATAGAGTGTATGGTGTAGAGTGTATGGTATAGAGTGTAGGGTATAGAGTGTAGGGTATAGAGTGTATGTTATAGAGTGTAGGGTATAGAGTGTAGGGTAGAGAGTGTAGAGTGTAGGGTATAGAGTGTAGATAATAGAGTGTAGGGTATAGAGTGTAGAGTGTCGGGATTAGAGTGTAGGGTATAGAGTGTAGGATGTAGAGTGTAGGGTATAGAGTGTAGAGTGTAGGGTATAGAGTGTATGGTATAGCGTGTAGGGTATAGAGTGTAGGGTGTAGAGTGTAGGGTATAGAGTGTAGGGTATAGAGTGTAGGGTATAGAGTGTAGGGTGTAGAGTGTAGGGTATAGAGTGTATGGTATAGAGTGTAGGGTATAGAGTGTATGGTATAGAGTGTAGAGTGTAGGATATAGAGTGTAGGGTATAGAGTGTAGAGTGTAGGGTACAGAGTGTAGGGTATAGAGTGTAGGGTATAGAGTGTAGAGTGTAGGGATTAGACTGTAGGGTATAGAGTGTAGGGTATAGAGTGTAGAGTGTAGGGTATAGATTGTAGGGTATAGAGTGTAGAGTGTATGGTATAGAGTGTAGGGTATATAGTGTAGGGTATAGAGTGTAGGGTATAGAGTGTAGAGTGTAGGTTATAGAGTGTAGGGTATAGAGTGTAGGGTATAGAGTGTAGAGTGTAGGGTATAGAGTGTAGGGTATAGAGTGTAGGGTATAGAGTGTAGGGCATAGAGTGTAGGGTATAGAGTGTAGGGTGTAGAGTGTAGGATGTAGAGTGTAGGGTATAGAGTGTAGAGTGTAGGGTATAGAGTGTATGGTATAGCGTGTAGGGTATAGAGTGTAGGGTGTAGAGTGTAGGGTATAGAGTGTAGGGTATAGAGTGTAGGGTATAGAGTGTAGGGTGTAGAGTGTAGGGTATAGAGTGTATGGTATAGAGTGTAGGGTATAGAGTGTATGGTATAGAGTGTAGAGTGTAGGATATAGAGTGTAGGGTATAGAGTGTAGAGTGTAGGGTACAGAGTGTAGGGTATAGAGTGTAGGGTATAGAGTGTAGAGTGTAGGGATTAGAGTGTAGGGTATAGAGTGTAGGGTATAGAGTGTAGGGTATAGATTGTAGGGTATAGAGTGTAGAGTGTATGGTATAGAGTGTAGGGTATATAGTGTAGGGTATAGAGTGTAGGGTATAGAGTGTAGAGTGTAGGTTATAGAGTGTAGGGTATAGAGTGTAGGGTATAGAGTGTAGAGTGTAGGGTATAGAGTGTAGGGTATAGAGTGTAGGGTATAGAGTGTAGGGCATAGAGTGTAGGGTATAGAGTGTAGGGTGTAGAGTGTAGGGCATAGAGTGTAGGGTATAGAGTGTAGAGTGTAGGGTATAGAGTGTAGGGTATAGAGTGTAGGGTATAGAGTGTAGGGTATAGAGTGTAGGGTATAGAGTGTAGAGTGTAGGGTATAGCGTGTAGAGTGTAGGGTATAGAGTGTAGGGTATAGAGTGTAGGGTATAGAGTGTAGGGTATAGAGTGTAGAGTGTAGGGTATAGAGTGTAGAGTGTAGGGTATAGAGTGTATGGTATAGAGTGTAGGGTATAGAGTGTAGGGTGTAGAGTGTTGGGTATAGAGTGTAGGGTATAGAGTGTAGGGTATAGAGTGTAGGGTATAGAGTGTAGGGTATAGAGTGTAGGGAATAGAGTGTAGAGTGTAAGGTATAGAGTGTAGAGTGTAGGGTATAGAGTGTAGGGTATAGAGTGTAGAGTGTAGGGATTAGAGTGTAGGGTATAGAGTGTAGGGTATAGAGTGTAGGGTATAGAGTGTAGGGTATAGAGTGTAGAGTGTAGGGTATAGAGTGTAGAGTGTAGGGTATAGAGTGTAGGGTATAGAGTGTAGGGTATAGAGTGTAGGGTAGAGTGTGTAGAGTGTAGGGTATAGAGTGTAGGGTATAGAGTGTAGGGTATAGAGTGTAGAGTGTAGGGATTAGAGTGTAGGGTATAGAGTGTAGGGTGTAGAGTGTAGGGTATAGAGTGTAGAGTGTAGGGTATAGAGTGTATGGTATAGAGTGTAGGGTATAGAGTGTAGGGTGTAGAGTGTAGGGTATAGAGTGTAGGGTATAGAGTGTAGGGTATAGAGTGTAGGGAATAGAGTGTAGAGTGTAAGGTATAGAGTGTAGAGTGTAGGGTATAGAGTGTAGGGTATAGAGTGTAGAGTGAAGGGATTAAAGTGTAGGGTATAGAGTGTAGGGTGTAGAGTGTAGGGTATAGAGTGTAGAGTGTAGGGTATAGAGTGTATGGTATAGAGTGTAGGGTATAGAGTGTAGGGTGTAGAGTGTAGGGTATATAGTGTAGGGTATAGAGTGTAGGGTATAGAGTGTAGGGTATAGAGTGTAGGGAATAGAGTGTAGAGTGTAAGGTATAGAGTGTAGAGTGTAGGGTATAGAGTGTAGGGTATAGACTGTAGGGTATAGAGTGTAGGGTATAGAGTGTAGGGTATAGATTGTAGAGTGTAGGCTATAGAGTGTAGGGTATAGAGTGTAGAGTGTAGGGTATAGAGTGTAGGGTATAGAGTGTAGGGTATAGAGTGTAGAGTGTAGGGTATAGTGTGTAGGGTATAGAGTGCAGGGTGTAGAGTGTAGGGTATAGAGTGTAGGGTATAGAGTGTAGAGTGTAGGGTATAGAGTGTATGCTATAGAGTGTATGGTGTAGAGTGTAGGGTATAGATTGTAGAGTGTATGGTATAGAGAGTAGGGTATAGAGTGTAGGGTATAGAGTGTATGTTATAGAGTATAGGGTATATAGTGTAGGGTATAGAGTGTAGGGCATAGACTGTAGGGTATAGAGTGTAGGGTATAGAGTGTAGAGTGTAGGGTATAGAGTGTAGGGTATAGAGTGTAGGGTATAGAGTGTAGAGTGTAGGGTATAGAGTGTAGGGTATAGAGTGTAGGGTATAGAGTGTAGGGTATAGAGTGTAGGGCATAGAGTGTAGGGTATAGAGTGTAGGGTATAGAGTGTAGGGTATTGAGTGTAGGGTATAGAGTGTAGGGTATAGAGTGTAGGGCATAGAGTGTAGGGTATAGAGTGTAGGGTATAGAGTGTAGGGTATTGAGTGTAGGGTATAGAGTGTAGAGTGTAGGGTATAGAGTGTAGGGTATAGAGTGTAGGGTATAGAGTGTAGAGTGTAGGGTGTAGAGTGTAGGGTATAGAGTGTAGGGTATAGAGTGTAGGGTATAGAGTGTAGGTATAGAGTGTAGGGCATAGAGTGTAGGGTATAGAGTGTAGGGTATAGAGTGTAGAGTGTAGGGTATAGAGTGTAGGGTATAGACTGTAGGGTATAGAGTGTAGGGTATAGAGTGTAGGGTATAGATTGTAGAGTGTAGGCTATAGAGTGTAGGGTATAGAGTGTAGAGTGTAGGGTATAGAGTGTAGGGTATAGAGTGTAGGGTATAGAGTGTAGAGTGTAGGGTATAGTGTGTAGGGTATAGAGTGCAGGGTGTAGAGTGTAGGGTATAGAGTGTAGGGTATAGAGTGTAGAGTGTAGGGTATAGAGTGTATGCTATAGAGTGTATGGTGTAGAGTGTATGGTATAAAGTGTAGGGTATAGATTGTAGAGTGTATGGTATAGAGTGTAGGGTATAGAGTGTAGGGTATAGAGTGTATGTTATAGAGTGTAGGGTATATAGTGTAGGGTATAGAGTGTAGGGCATAGACTGTAGGGTATAGAGTGTAGGGTATAGAGTGTAGAGTGTAGGGTATAGAGTGTAGGGTATAGAGTGTAGGGTATAGAGTGTAGAGTGTAGGGTATAGAGTGTAGGGTATAGAGTGTAGGGTATAGAGTGTAGGGTATAGAGTGTAGGGTATAGAGTGTAGGGCATAGAGTGTAGGGTATAAAGTGTAGGGTATAGAGTGTAGGGTATTGAGTGTAGGGTATAGAGTGTAGGGTATAGAGTGTAGGGCATAGAGTGTAGGGTATAGAGTGTAGGGTATAGAGTGTAGGGTATTGAGTGTAGGGTATAGAGTGTAGAGTGTAGGGTATAGAGTGTAGGGTATAGAGTGTAGGGTATAGAGTGTAGAGTGTAGGGTGTAGAGTGTAGGGTATAGAGTGTAGGGTATAGAGTGTAGGGTATAGAGTGTAGGTATAGAGTGTAGGGCATAGAGTGTAGGGTATAGAGTGTAGGGTATAGAGTGTAGAGTGTAGGGTATAGAGTGTAGGGTATAGAGTGTAGGGTATAGAGTGTAGAGTGTAGGGTATAGAGTGTAGGGTATAGAGTGTAGGGTATAGAGTGTAGAGTGTAGGGTATAGAGTGTAGGGTATAGAGTGTAGGGTATAGAGTGTAGAGTGTAGGGTATAGTGTGTAGGGTATAGAGTGCAGGGTGTAGAGTGTAGGGTATAGAGTGTAGGGTATAGAGTGTAGAGTGTAGGGTATAGAGTGTATGCTATAGAGTGTATGGTGTAGAGTGTATGGTATAGAGTGTAGGGTATAGAGTGTAGGGTATAGAGTGTATGTTATAGAGTGTAGGGTATAGAGTGTAGGGTAGAGAGTGTAGAGTGTAGGGTATAGAGTGTAGATAATAGAGTGTAGGGTATAGAGTGTAGAGTGTCGGGATTAGAGTGTAGGGTATAGAGTGTAGGATGTAGAGTGTAGGGTATAGAGTGTAGAGTGTAGGGTATAGAGTGTATGGTATAGCGTGTAGGGTATAGAGTGTAGGGTGTAGAGTGTAGGGTATAGAGTGTAGGGTATAGAGTGTAGGGTATAGAGTGTAGGGTGTAGAGTGTAGGGTATAGAGTGTATGGTATAGAGTGTAGGGTATAGAGTGTATGGTATAGAGTGTAGAGTGTAGGATATAGAGTGTAGGGTATAGAGTGTAGAGTGTAGGGTACAGAGTGTAGGGTATAGAGTGTAGGGTATAGAGTGTAGAGTGTAGGGATTAGAGTGTAGGGTATAGAGTGTAGGGTATAGAGTGTAGAGTGTAGGGTATAGATTGTAGGGTATAGAGTGTAGAGTGTATGGTATAGAGTGTAGGGTATATAGTGTAGGGTATAGAGTGTAGGGTATAGAGTGTAGAGTGTAGGGTATAGAGTGTAGGGTATAGAGTGTAGGGCATAGAGTGTAGGGTATAGAGTGTAGGGTGTAGAGTGTAGGGTATAGAGTGTAGGGTATAGAGTGTAGAGTGTAGGGTATAGAGTGTAGGGTATAGAGTGTAGGGTATAGAGTGTAGGGTATAGAGTGTAGGGTATAGAGTGTAGAGTGTAGGGTATAGCGTGTAGAGTCTAGGGTATAGAGTGTAGGGTATAGAGTGTAGGGTATAGAGTGTAGGGTATAGAGTGTAGAGTGTAGGGTATAGAGTGTAGAGTGTAGGGTATAGAGTGTATGGTATAGAGTGTAGGGTATAGAGTGTAGGGTGTAGAGTGTTGGGTATAGAGTGTAGGGTATAGAGTGTAGGGTATAGAGTGTAGGGTATAGAGTGTAGGGTATAGAGTGTAGGGAATAGAGTGTAGAGTGTAAGGTATAGAGTGTAGAGTGTAGGGTATAGAGTGTAGGGTATAGAGTGTAGAGTGTAGGGATTAGAGTGTAGGGTATAGAGTGTAGGGTATAGAGTGTAGGGTATAGAGTGTAGGGTATAGAGTGTAGAGTGTAGGGTATAGAGTGTAGAGTGTAGGGTATAGAGTGTAGGGTATAGAGTGTAGGGTATAGAGTGTAGGGTAGAGTGTGTAGAGTGTAGGGTATAGAGTGTAGGGTATAGAGTGTAGGGTATAGAGTGTAGAGTGTAGGGATTAGAGTGTAGGGTATAGAGTGTAGGGTGTAGAGTGTAGGGTATAGAGTGTAGAGTGCAGGGTATAGAGTGTATGGTATAGAGTGTAGGGTATAGAGTGTAGGGTGTAGAGTGTAGGGTATAGAGTGTAGGGTATAGAGTGTAGGGTATAGAGTGTAGGGAATAGAGTGTAGAGTGTAAGGTATAGAGTGTAGAGTGTAGGGTATAGAGTGTAGGGTATAGAGTGTAGAGTTAAGGGATTAAAGTGTAGGGTATAGAGTGTAGGGTGTAGAGTGTAGGGTATAGAGTGTAGAGTGTAGGGTATAGAGTGTATGGTATAGAGTGTAGGGTATAGAGTGTAGGGTGTAGAGTGTAGGGTATAGAGTGTAGGGTATAGAGTGTAGGGTATAGAGTGTAGGGTATAGAGTGTAGGGAATAGAGTGTAGAGTGTAAGGTATAGAGTGTAGAGTGTAGGGTATAGAGTGTAGGGTATAGACTGTAGGGTATAGAGTGTAGGGTATAGAGTGTAGGGTATAGATTGTAGAGTGTAGGCTATAGAGTGTAGGGTATAGAGTGTAGAGTGTAGGGTATAGAGTGTAGGGTATAGAGTGTAGAGTGTAGGGTATAGAGTGTATGCTATAGAGTGTATGGTGTAGAGTGTATGGTATAAAGTGTAGGGTATAGATTGTAGAGTGTATGGTATAGAGTGTAGGGTATAGAGTGTAGGGTATAGAGTGTATGTTATAGAGTGTAGGGTATATAGTGTAGGGTATAGAGTGTAGGGCATAGACTGTAGGGTATAGAGTGTAGGGTATAGAGTGTAGAGTGTAGGGTATAGAGTGTAGGGTATAGAGTGTAGGGTATAGAGTGTAGAGTGTAGGGTATAGAGTGTAGGGTATAGAGTGTAGGGTATAGAGTGTAGGGTATAGAGTGTAGGGTATAGAGTGTAGGGCATAGAGTGTAGGGTATAAAGTGTAGGGTATAGAGTGTAGGGTATTGAGTGTAGGGTATAGAGTGTAGGGTATAGAGTGTAGGGCATAGAGTGTAGGGTATAGAGTGTAGGGTATAGAGTGTAGGGTATTGAGTGTAGGGTATAGAGTGTAGAGTGTAGGGTATAGAGTGTAGGGTATAGAGTGTAGGGTATAGAGTGTAGAGTGTAGGGTGTAGAGTGTAGGGTATAGAGTGTAGGGTATAGAGTGTAGGGTATAGAGTGTAGGTATAGAGTGTAGGGCATAGAGTGTAGGGTATAGAGTGTAGGGTATAGAGTGTAGAGTGTAGGGTATAGAGTGTAGGGTGTAGAGTGTAGGGTATAGAGTGTAGAGTGTAGGGTATAGAGTGTAGGGTATAGAGTGTAGGGTATAGAGTGTAGAGTGTAGGGTATAGAGTGTAGGGTATAGAGTGTAGGGTATAGAGTGTAGAGTGTAGGGTATAGTGTGTAGGGTATAGAGTGCAGGGTGTAGAGTGTAGGGTATAGAGTGTAGGGTATAGAGTGTAGAGTGTAGGGTATAGAGTGTATGCTATAGAGTGTATGGTGTAGAGTGTATGGTATAGAGTGTAGGGTATAGAGTGTAGGGTATAGAGTGTATGTTATAGAGTGTAGGGTATAGAGTGTAGGGTAGAGAGTGTAGAGTGTAGGGTATAGAGTGTAGATAATAGAGTGTAGGGTATAGAGTGTAGAGTGTCGGGATTAGAGTGTAGGGTATAGAGTGTAGGATGTAGAGTGTAGGGTATAGAGTGTAGAGTGTAGGGTATAGAGTGTATGGTATAGCGTGTAGGGTATAGAGTGTAGGGTGTAGAGTGTAGGGTATAGAGTGTAGGGTATAGAGTGTAGGGTATAGAGTGTAGGGTGTAGAGTGTAGGGTATAGAGTGTATGGTATAGAGTGTAGGGTATAGAGTGTATGGTATAGAGTGTAGAGTGTAGGATATAGAGTGTAGGGTATAGAGTGTAGAGTGTAGGGTACAGAGTGTAGGGTATAGAGTGTAGGGTATAGAGTGTAGAGTATAGGGATTCGAGTGTAGGGTATAGAGTGTAGGGTATAGAGTGTAGAGTGTAGGGTATAGATTGTAGGGTATAGAGTGTAGAGTGTATGGTATAGAGTGTAGGGTATATAGTGTAGGGTATAGAGTGTAGGGTATAGAGTGTAGAGTGTAGGGTATAGAGTGTAGGGTATAGAGTGTAGGGCATAGAGTGTAGGGTAAAGAGTGTAGGGTGTAGAGTGTAGGGCATAGAGTGTAGGGTATAGAGTGTAGAGTGTAGGGTATAGAGTGTAGGGTATAGAGTGTAGGGTATAGAGTGTAGGGTATAGAGTGTAGGGTATAGAGTGTAGAGTGTAGGGTATAGCGTGTAGAGTCTAGGGTATAGAGTGTAGGGTATAGAGTGTAGGGTATAGAGTGTAGGGTATAGAGTGTAGAGTGTAGGGTATAGAGTGTAGAGTGTAGGGTATAGAGTGTATGGTATAGAGTGTAGGGTATAGAGTGTAGGGTGTAGAGTGTTGGGTATAGAGTGTAGGGTATAGAGTGTAGGGTATAGAGTGTAGGGTATAGAGTGTAGGGTATAGAGTGTAGGGAATAGAGTGTAGAGTGTAAGGTATAGAGTGTAGAGTGTAGGGTATAGAGTGTAGGGTATAGAGTGTAGAGTGTAGGGATTAGAGTGTAGGGTATAGAGTGTAGGGTATAGAGTGTAGGGTATAGAGTGTAGGGTATAGAGTGTAGAGTGTAGGGTATAGAGTGTAGAGTGTAGGGTATAGAGTGTAGGGTATAGAGTGTAGGGTATAGAGTGTAGGGTAGAGTGTGTAGAGTGTAGGGTATAGAGTGTAGGGTATAGAGTGTAGGGTATAGAGTGTAGAGTGTAGGGATTAGAGTGTAGGGTATAGAGTGTAGGGTGTAGAGTGTAGGGTATAGAGTGTAGAGTGTAGGGTATAGAGTGTATGGTATAGAGTGTAGGGTATAGAGTGTAGGGTGTAGATTGTAGGGTATAGAGTGTAGGGTATAGAGTGTAGGGTATAGAGTGTAGGGAATAGAGTGTAGAGTGTAAGGTATAGAGTGTAGAGTGTAGGGTATAGAGTGTAGGGTATAGAGTGTAGAGTTAAGGGATTAAAGTGTAGGGTATAGAGTGTAGGGTGTAGAGTGTAGGGTATAGAGTGTAGAGTGTAGGGTATAGAGTGTATGGTATAGAGTGTAGGGTATAGAGTGTAGGGTGTAGAGTGTAGGGTATAGAGTGTAGGGTATAGAGTGTAGGGTATAGAGTGTAGGGTATAGAGTGTAGGGAATAGAGTGTAGAGTGTAAGGTATAGAGTGTAGAGTGTAGGGTATAGAGTGTAGGGTATAGACTGTAGGGTATAGAGTGTAGGGTATAGAGTGTAGGGTATAGATTGTAGAGTGTAGGCTATAGAGTGGAGGGTATAGAGTGTAGAGTGTAGGGTATAGAGTGTAGGGTATAGAGTGTAGAGTGTAGGGTATAGAGTGTAGGGTATAGAGTGTAGGGTATAGAGTGTAGAGTGTAGGGTATAGTGTGTAGGGAATAGAGTGTAGAGTGTAAGGTATAGAGTGTAGAGTGTAGGGTATAGAGTGTAGGGTATAGAGTGTAGAGTGAAGGGATTAAAGTGTAGGGTATAGAGTGTAGGGTATAGAGTGTAGAGTGTAGGGTATAGAGTGTATGCTATAGAGTGTATGGTGTAGAGTGTATGGTATAAAGTGTAGGGTATAGATTGTAGAGTGTAGGGTATAGAGTGTAGGGTATAGAGTGTATGTTATAGAGTGTAGGGTATATAGTGTAGGGTATAGAGTGTAGGGCATAGACTGTAGGGTATAGAGTGTAGGGTATAGAGTGTAGAGTGTAGGGTATAGAGTGTAGGGTATAGAGTGTAGGGTATAGAGTGTAGAGTGTAGGGTATAGAGTGTAGGGTATAGAGTGTAGGGTATAGAGTGTAGGGTATAGAGTGTAGGGTATAGAGTGTAGGGTATTGAGTGTAGGGAATAGAGTGTAGGGTATAGAGTGTAGGGCATAGAGTGTAGGGTATAGAGTGTAGGGTATAGAGTGTAGGGTATTGAGTGTAGGGTATAGAGTGTAGAGTGTAGGGTATAGAGTGTAGGGTATAGAGTGTAGGGTATAGAGTGTAGAGTGTAGGGTGTAGAGTGTAGGGTATAGAGTGTAGGGTATAGAGTGTAGGGTATAGAGTGTAGGTATAGAGTGTAGGGCATAGAGTGTAGGGTATAGAGTGTAGGGTATAGAGTGTAGAGTGTAGGGTATAGAGTGTAGGGTATAGAGTGTAGGGTTTAGAGTGTAGAGTGTAGGGTATAGAGTGTAGGGTATAGAGTGTAGGGAATAGAGTGTAGAGTGTAAGGTATAGAGTGTAGAGTGTAGGGTATAGAGTGTAGGGTATAGAGTGTAGAGTGTAGGGATTAGAGTGTAGGGTATAGAGTGTAGGGTATAGAGTGTAGGGTATAGAGTGTAGAGTGTAGGGTAAAGAGTGTAGGGTATAGAGTGTAGGGCATAGAGTGTAGGGTATAGAGTGTAGGGTATAGAGTGTAGAGTGTAGGGTATAGAGTGTAGGGTATAGAGTGTAGGGTATAGAGTGTAGGGTATAGAGTGTAGGGCATAGAGTGTAGGGTATAGAGTGCAGGGTATAAAGTGTAGAGTGTAGGGTATAGAGTGTAGGGTATAGAGTGTAGGGTATAGAGTGTAGAGTGTAGGGTATAGAGTGTAGAGTGTAGGGTATAGAGTGTAGGGTATAGAGTGTAGGGTAGAGAGTGTAGAGTGTAGGGTATAGAGTGTAGGGTATAGAGTGTAGGGTATAGAGTGTAGGGTGTAGAGTGTAGGGTATAGAGTGTAGGGTGTAGAGTGTAGGGTATAGAGTGTAGGGTATAGAGTGTAGGGTATAGAGTGTAGGGAATAGAGTGTAGAGTGTAAGGTATAGAGTGTAGGGTATAGAGTGTACGGTATAGAGTGTAGGCTATAGAGTGTATGGTATAGAGTGTAGGGTATAGAGTGTAAAGTGTAGGGTATAGAGTGTAGGGATTAGAGTGTAGGGTATAGAGTGTAGGGTGTAGAGTGTAGGGTATAGAGTGTAGAGTGTAGGGTATAGAGTGTATGGTATAGAGTGTAGAGTGTAGGGTATAGAGTATATAATATAGAGTGTAGGGTATAGAGTGTAGGGAATAGAGTGTAGAGTGTAAGGTATAGAGTGTAGGGTATAGAGTGTAGGGTATAGAGTGTAGAGTGTTGGGATTAGAGTGTAGGGTATAGAGTGTAGGGTGTAGAGTGTAGGGTATAGAGTGTAGAGTGTAGGGTATAGAGTATATGGTATAGAGTGTAGGGTATAGAGTGTAGGGTGTAGAGTGTAAGGTATAGAGTGTAGGGTATAGAGTGTAGGGTATAGAGTGTAGGGAATAGAGTGTAGAGTGTAAGGTATAGAGTGTAGAGTGTAGGGTATAGAGTGTAGGGTATAGAGTGTAGAGTGTAGGGATTAGAGTGTAGGGTATAGAGTGTAGGGTATAGAGTGTAGGGTATAGAGTGTAGAGTGTAGGGTATAGAGTGTAGGGTATAGAGTGTAGGGTATAGAGTGTAGGGCATAGAGTGTAGGGTATAGAGTGTAGGGTATAGAGTGTAGAGTGTAGGGTATAGAGTGTAGGGTATAGAGTGTAGGGTATAGAGTGTAGAGTGTAGGGTATAGAGTGTAGGGTATAGAGTGTAGGGTATAGAGTGTAGGGTATAGAGTGTAGGGCATAGAGTGTAGGGTATAGAGTGTAGAGTGTAGGGTATAGAGTGTAGGGTATTGAGTGTAGGGTATAGAGTGTAGAGTGTAGGGTATAGAGTGTAGGGTATAGAGTGTAGGGTATAGAGTGTAGAGTGTAGGGTGTAGAGTGTAGGGTATAGAGTGTAGGTATAGAGTGTAGGGCATAGAGTGTAGGGTATAGAGTGTAGGGTATAGAGTGTAGAGTGTAGGGTATAGAGTGTAGGGTATAGAGTGTAGGGTATAGAGTGTAGAGTGTAGGGTATAGAGTGTAGGGTATAGAGTGTAGGGTATAGAGTGTAGGGCATAGAGTGTAGGGTATAGAGTGTAGGGTATAGAGTGTAGAGTGTAGGGTATAGAGTGTAGGGTATAGAGTGTAGGGTATAGAGTGTAGAGTGTAGGGCATAGAGTGTAGAGTGTAGGGTATAGAGTGTAGGGTATAAAGTGTAGGGTATAGAGTGTAGAGTGTAGGGTATAGAGTGTAGAGTGTAGGGTACAGAGTGTAGGGTAGAGAGTGTAGGGTAGAGAGTGTAGGGTAGAGAGTGTAGAGTGTAGGGTATAGAGTGTAGGGTATAGAGTGTAGGGTATAGAGTGTAGAGTGTAGGGATTAGAGTGTAGGGTATAGAGTGTAGGGTGTAGAGTGTAGGGTATAGAGTGTAGAGTGTAGGGTATAGAATGTATGGTATAGAGTGTAGGGTATAGAGTGTGGGGTGTAGAGTGTAGGGTATAGAGTGTAGGGTATAGAGTGTAGGGTATAGAGTGTAGGGAATAGAGTGTAGAGTGTAAGGTATAGAGTGTAGAGTGTAGGGTATAGAGTGTATGGTATAGAGTGTAGGGTATAGAGTGTAGGGTGTAGAGTGTTGGGTATAGAGTGTAGGGTATAGAGTGTAGGGTATAGAGTGTAGGGTATAGAGTGTAGGGTATAGAGTGTATGGAATAGAGTGTAGAGTGTAAGGTATAGAGTGTGTAGTGTAGGGTATAGAGTGTAGGGTATAGAGTGTAGAGTGTAGGGATTAGAGTGTAGGGTATAGAGTGTAGGGTATAGAGTGTAGGGTATAGAGTGTAGAGTGTAGGGTATAGAGTGTAGAGTGTAGGGTATAGAGTGTAGGGTATAGATTGTAGGGTATAGAGTGTAGGGTAGAGTGTGTAGAGTGTAGGGTATAGAGTGTAGGGTGTAGAGTGTAGGGTGTAGAGTGTAGGGTATAGAGTGTAGGGTATAGAGTGTAGGGTATAGAGTGTAGGGTATAGAGTGTAGGGAATAGAGTGTAGAGTGTAAGGTATAGAGTGTAGAGTGTAGGGTATAGAGTGTAGGGTATAGACTGTAGGGTATAGAGTGTAGGGTATAGAGTGTAGGGTATAGATTGTAGAGTGTAGGCTATAGAGTGTAGGGTATAGAGTGTAGAGTGTAGGGTATAGAGTGTAGGGTATAGAGTGTAGGGTATAGAGTGTAGGGTATAGAGTGTAGAGTGTAGGGTATAGTGTGTAGGGTATAGAGTGCAGGGTGTAGAGTGTAGGGTACAGAGTGTAGGGTATAGAGTGTAGAGTGTAGGGTATAGAGTGTATGCTATAGAGTGTATGGTGTAGAGTGTATGGTATAGAGTGTAGGGTATAGAGTGTAGAGTGTATGGTATAGAGTGTAAGGTATAGAGTGTAGGGTATAGAGTGTATGTTATAGAGTGTAGGGTATAGAGTGTAGGGTAGAGAGTGTAGAGTGTAGGGTATAGAGTGTAGATAATAGAGTGTAGGGTATAGAGTGTAGAGTGTCGGGATTAGAGTGTAGGGTATAGAGTGTAGGATGTAGAGTGTAGGGTATAGAGTGTAGAGTGTAGGGTATAGAGTGTATGGTATAGCGTGTAGGGTATAGAGTGTAGGGTGTAGAGTGTAGGGTATAGAGTGTAGGGTATAGAGTGTAGGGTATAGAGTGTAGGGTGTAGAGTGTAGGGTATAGAGTGTATGGTATAGAGTGTAGGGTATAGAGTGTATGGTATGGAGTGTAGAGTGTAGGATATAGAGTGTAGGGTATATAGTGTAGAGTGTAGGGTATAGAGTGTAGGGTATAGAGTGTAGGGTATAGAGTGTAGAGTGTAGGGATTAGAGTGTAGGGTATAGAGTGTAGGGTATAGAGTGTAGAGTGTAGGGTATAGAGTGTAGGGTATAGAGTTTAGAGTGTAGGGTATAGAGTGTAAGGTATAGAGTGTAGGGTATAGAGTGTAGGGTATAGAGTGTAGAGTGTAGGTTATAGAGTGTAGGGTATAGAGTGTAGGGTATAGAGTGTAGAGTGTAGGGTATAGAGTGTAGGGTATAGAGTGTAGGGTATAGAGTGTAGGGCATAGAGTGTAGGGTATAGAGTGTAGGGTGTAGAGTGTAGGGTATAGAGTGTAGGGTATAGAGTGTAGAGTGTAGGGTATAGAGTGTAGGGTATAGAGTGTAGGGTATAGAGTGTAGGGTATAGAGTGTAGGGTAGAGAGTGTAGGGTAGAGAGTGTAGAGTGTAGGGTATAGAGTGTAGATAATAGAGTGTAGGGTATAGAGTGTAGAGTGTCGGGATTAGAGTGTAGGGTATAGAGTGTAGGATGTAGAGTGTAGGGTATAGAGTGTAGAGTGTAGGGTATAGAGTGTATGGTATAGCGTGTAGGGTATAGAGTGTAGGGTGTAGAGTGTAGGGTATAGAGTGTAGGGTATAGAGTGTAGGGTATAGAGTGTAGGGTGTAGAGTGTAGGGTATAGAGTGTATGGTATAGAGTGTAGGGTATAGAGTGTAGGGTATAAAGTGTAGAGTGTAGGGTATAGCGTGTAGAGTGTAGGGTATAGAGTGTAGGGTATAGAGTGTAGGGTATAGAGTGTAGAGTGTAGGGTATAGAGTGTAGAGTGTAGGGTATAGAGTGTATGGTATAGAGTGTAGGGTATAGAGTGTAGGGTGTAGAGTGTTGGGTATAGAGTGTAGGGTATAGAGTGTAGGGTATAGAGTGTAGGGTATAGAGTGTAGGGAATAGAGTGTAGAGTGTAAGGTATAGAGTGTAGAGTGTAGGGTATAGAGGGTAGGGTATAGAGTGTAGAGTGTAGGGATTAGAGTGTAGGGTATAGAGTGTAGGGTATAGAGTGTAGGGTATAGAGTGTAGAGTGTAGGGTATAGAGTGTAGAGTGTAGGGTATAGAGTGTAGGGTATAGAGTGTAGGGTATAGAGTGTAGGGTAGAGTGTGTAGAGTGTAGGGTATAGAGTGTAGGGTATAGAGTGTAGGGTATAGAGTGTAGAGTGTAGGGATTAGAGTGTAGGGTATAGAGTGTAGGGTGTAGAGTGTAGGGTATAGAGTGTAGAGTGTAGGGTATAGAGTGTATGGTATAGAGTGTAGGGTGTAGAGTGTAGGGTATAGAGTGTAGTGTATAGAGTGTAGGGAATAGAGTGTAGAGTGTAAGGTATAGAGTGTAGAGTGTAGGGTATAGAGTGTAGGGTATAGAGTGTAGAGTGAAGGGATTAGAGTGTAGGGTATAGAGTGTAGGGTGTAGAGTGTAGGGTATAGAGTGTAGAGTGTAGGGTATAGAGTTTATGGTATAGAGTGTAGGGTGTAGAGTGTAGGGTATAGAGTGTAGGGTATAGAGTGTAGGGTATAGAGTGTAGGGAATAGAGTGTAGACTGTAAGGTATAGAGTGTAGAGTGTAGGGTATAGAGTGTAGGGTATAGACTGTAGGGTATAGAGTGTAGGGTATAGAGTGTAGGGTATAGATTGTAGAGTGTAGGCTATAGAGTGTAGGGTATAGAGTGTAGAGTGTAGGGTATAGAGTGTAGGGTATAGAGTGTAGAGTGTAGGGTATAGTGTGTAGGGTATAGAGTGCAGGGTGTAGAGTGTAGGGTATAGAGTGTAGGGTATAGAGTGTAGAGTGTAGGGTATAGAGTGTATGCTATAGAGTGTATGGTGTAGAGTGTATGGTATAGAGTGTTGGGTATAGATTGTAGAGTGTATGGTATAGAGTGTAGGGTATAGAGTGTAGGGTATAGAGTGTATGTTATAGAGTGTATGGTATAGAGTGTAGGGTAGAGAGTGTAGAGTGTAGGGTATAGAGTGTAGGGTATAGAGTGTAGGGTATAGAGTGTAGAGTGTCGGGATTAGAGTGTAGGGTATAGAGTGTAGGATGTAGAGTGTAGGGTATAGAGTGTAGAGTGTAGGGTATAGAGTGTATGGTATAGAGTGTAGGGTATAGAGTGTAGGGTGTAGAGTGTAGGGTACAGAGTGTAGGGTATAGAGTGTAGGGTATAGAGTGTAGGGTGTAGAGTGTAGGGTATAGAGTGTATGGTATAGAGTGTAGGGTATAGAATATATGGTATAGAGTGTAGAGTGTAGGATATAGAGTGTAGGGTATAGAGTGTAGAGTGTAGGGTATAGAGTGTAGGGTATAGAGTGTAGGGTATAGAGTGTAGAGTGTAGGGATTAGAGTGTAGGGTATAGAGTGTAGGGTATAGAGTGTAGAGTGTAGGGTAGAGAGTGTAGGATATAGAGTGTAGAGTGTAGGGTATAGAGTGTAGGGTATAGAGTGTAGGGTATAGAGTGTAGGGTATAGAGTGTAGAGTGTAGGGTATAGAGTGTAGGGTATAGAGTGTAGGTTATAGAGTGTAGAGTGTAGGGTATAGAGTGTAGGGTATAGAGTGTAGGGTATAGAGTGTAGGGCATAGAGTGTAGGGTATAAGGTGTAGAGTGTAGAGTGTAGGGTATAGAGTGTAGGGTATAGAGTGTAGAGTGTAGGGTATAGAGTGTAGGGTATAGAGTGTAGGGTATAGAGTGTAGGGTATAGAGTGTAGGGTATAGAGTGTAGAGTGTAGGGTATATCGTGTAGAGTGTCGGGTATAGAGTGTAGGGTATAGAGAGTAGGGTATAGAGTGTAGGGTATAGAGTGTAGAGTGTAGGGTGTAGAGTGTAGGGTATAGAGTGTATGGTATAGAGTGTAGGGTATAGAGTGTAGGGTGTAGAGTGTTGGGTATAGAGTGTAGGGTATAGAGTGTAGGGTATAGAGTGTAGGGTATAGAGTGTAGGGAATAGAGTGTAGAGTGTAAGGTATAGAGTGTAGAGTGTAGGGTATAGAGTGTAGGGTATAGAGTGTAGAGTGTAGGGATTAGAGTGTAGGGTATAGAGTGTAGGGTATAGTGTGTAGGGTATAGAGTGTAGAGTGTAGGGTATAGAGTGTAGAGTGTAGGGTATAGAGTGTAGGGTATAGAGTGTAGGGTATAGAGTGTAGGGCATAGAGTGTAGGGTATAGAGTGTAGGGTATAGAGTGTAGAGTGTAGGGTATAGAGTGTAGGGTATAGAGTGTAGGGTATAGAGTGTAGAGTGTAGGGTATAGAGTGTAGGGTATAGAGTGTAGGGTATAGAGTGTAGGGTATAGAGTGTAGGGCATAGAGTGTAGGGTATAGAGTGTAGGGTATAGAGTGTAGAGTGTAGGGTATAGAGTGTAGGGTATAGAGTGTAGGGTATAGAGTGTAGAGTGTGGGGCATAGAGTGTAGAGTGTAGGGTATAGAGTGTAGGGTATAGAGTGTAGGGTAGAGAGTGTAGGGTGTAGAGTGTAGGGCATAGAGTGTAGAGTGTAGGGTATAGAGTGTATGGTATAGAGTGTAGAGTATAGAGTGTAGGGTGTAGAGTGTAGGGTATAGAGTGTAGGGTATAGAGTGTAGGGTATAGAGTGTAGGGAATAGAGTGTTGAGTGTAAGGTACAGAGTGTAGAGTGTAGGGCATAGAGTGTAGAGTGTAGGGTATAGAGTGTAGGGTATAGAGTGTAGGGTATAGAGTGTAGGGTATACAGTGTAGGGTATAGAGTGTAGAGTGTAGGGTATAGAGTGTAGAGTGTAGGGTATAGAGTGTAGAGTGTAGGACATAGAGTGTAGATTGTAGGGTATAGAGTGTAGGGTATAGAGTGTGGGGTATAGAGTGTAGGGTATAGAGTGTAGAGTGTAGGGTATAGAGTGTAGAGTGTAGGGTATAGAGTGTAGGGTACAGAGTGTAGGGTATAGAGTGTAGGGTAGAGAGTGTAGAGTGTAGGGTATAGAGTGTAGGGTATAGAGTGTAGGGTATAGAGTGTAGAGTGTAGGGATTAGAGTGTAGGGTATATTGTGTAGGGTGTGGAGTGTAGGGTATAGAGTGTAGAGTGTAGGGTATAGAGTGTATGGTATAGAGTGTAGGGTATAGAGTGTAGGGTGTAGAGTGTAGGGTATAGAGTGTAGGGTATAGAGTGTAGGGTATAGAGTGTAGGGTATAGAGTGTAGGGAATAGAGTGTAGAGTGTAAGGTATAGAGTGTAGAGTGTAGGGTATAGACTGTAAGGTATAGAGTGTAGAGTGTAGGGATTAGAGTGTAGGGTATAGAGTGTAGGGTGTAGAGTGTAGGGCATAGAGTGTAGAGTGTAGGGTATAGAGTGTATGGTATAGAGTGTAGAGTATAGAGTGTAGGGTGTAGAGTGTAGGGTATAGAGTGTAGGGTATAGAGTGTAGGGTATAGAGTGTAGGGAATAGAGTGTTGAGTGTAAGGTATAGAGTGTAGAGTGTAGGGTATAGAGTGTAGGGTATAGAGTGTAGAGTGTAGGGATTAGAGTGTAGGGTATAGAGTGTAGGGTATAGTGTGTAGGGTATAGAGTGTAGAGTGTAGGGTATAGAGTGTAGAGTGTAGGGTATAGAGTGTAGGGTATAGAGTGTAGAGTGTAGGGTATAGAGTGTATGCTATAGAGTGTATGGTGTAGAGTGTATGGTATAGAGTGTAGGGTATACAGTGTAGAGTGTATGGTATAGAGTGTAGGGTGTAGAGTGTAGGGTATAGAGTGTATGTTATAGAGTGTAGGGTATAGAGTGTAGGGTAGAGAGTGTAGAGTGTAGGGTATAGAGTGTAGGGTATAGAGTGTAGGGTATAGAGTGTAGAGTGTAGGGATTAGAGTGTAGGGTATAGAGTGTAGGGTATAGAGTGTATGGTATAGAGTGTAGAGTATAGAGTGTAGGGTGTAGAGTGTAGGGTATAGAGTGTAGGGTATAGAGTGTAGGGTATAGAGTGTAGGGAATAGAGTGTTGAGTGTAAGGTACAGAGTGTAGAGTGTAGGGCATAGAGTGTAGAGTGTAGGGTATAGAGTGTAGGGTATAGAGTGTAGGGTATAGAGTGTAGGGTATACAGTGTAGGGTATAGAGTGTAGAGTGTAGGGTATAGAGTGTAGAGTGTAGGGTATAGAGTGTAGAGTGTAGGACATAGAGTGTAGATTGTAGGGTATAGAGTGTAGGGTATAGAGTGTGGGGTATAGAGTGTAGGGTATAGAGTGTAGAGTGTAGGGTATAGAGTGTAGAGTGTAGGGTATAGAGTGTAGGGTACAGAGTGTAGGGTATAGAGTGTAGGGTAGAGAGTGTAGAGTGTAGGGTATAGAGTGTAGGGTATAGAGTGTAGGGTATAGAGTGTAGAGTGTAGGGATTAGAGTGTAGGGTATAGAGTGTAGGGTGTGGAGTGTAGGGTATAGAGTGTAGAGTGTAGGGTATAGAGTGTATGGTATAGAGTGTAGGGTATAGAGTGTAGGGTGTAGAGTGTAGGGTATAGAGTGTAGGGTATAGAGTGTAGGGTATAGAGTGTAGGGTATAGAGTGTAGGGAATAGAGTGTAGAGTGTAAGGTATAGAGTGTAGAGTGTAGGGTATAGACTGTAAGGTATAGAGTGTAGAGTGTAGGGATTAGAGTGTAGGGTATAGAGTGTAGGGTGTAGAGTGTAGGGCATAGAGTGTAGAGTGTAGGGTATAGAGTGTATGGTATAGAGTGTAGAGTATAGAGTGTAGGGTGTAGAGTGTAGGGTATAGAGTGTAGGGTATAGAGTGTAGGGTATAGAGTGTAGGGAATAGAGTGTTGAGTGTAAGGTATAGAGTGTAGAGTGTAGGGTATAGAGTGTAGGGTATAGAGTGTAGAGTGTAGGGATTAGAGTGTAGGGTATAGAGTGTAGGGTATAGTGTGTAGGGTATAGAGTGTAGAGTGTAGGGTATAGAGTGTAGAGTGTAGGGTATAGAGTGTAGGGTATAGAGTGTAGAGTGTAGGGTATAGAGTGTATGCTATAGAGTGTATGGTGTAGAGTGTATGGTATAGAGTGTAGGGTATACAGTGTAGAGTGTATGGTATAGAGTGTAGGGTGTAGAGTGTAGGGTATAGAGTGTATGTTATAGAGTGTAGGGTATAGAGTGTAGGGTAGAGAGTGTAGAGTGTAGGGTATAGAGTGTAGGGTATAGAGTGTAGGGTATAGAGTGTAGAGTGTAGGGATTAGAGTGTAGGGTATAGAGTGTAGGGTATAGAGTGTAGGGTGTAGAGTGTAGGGTATAGAGTGTAGGGTATAGAGTGTAGGGTATAGAGTGTAGGGAATAGAGTGTAGAGTGTGAGGTATAGAGTGTAGAGTATAGGGTATAGAGTGTAGGGTATAGAGTGTAGAGTGTAGGGATTAGAGTGTAGGGTATAGAGTGTAGGGTGTAGAGTGTAGGGTATAGAGTGTAGACTGTAGGGTATAGAGTGTATGGTATAGAGTGTAGGGTATAGAGTGTAGGGTGTAGAGTGTAGGGTATAGAGTGTAGGGTATAGAGTGTAGGGTATAGAGTGTAGGGTATAGAGTGTAGGGAATCGAGTGTAGAGTGTAAGGTATAGAGTGTAGAGTGTAGGGTATAGAGTGTAGGGTATAGACTGTAGGGTATAGAGTGTAGGGTATAGATTGTAGGCTATAGAGTGTAGGGTATAGAGTGTAGGGTATAGAGTGTAGAGTGTAGGGTATAGAGTGTAGGGTATAGAGTGTAGGGTATAGAGTGTAGGGTATAGAGTGTAGAGTGTAGGGTATAGTGTGTAGGGTATAGAGTGCAGGGTGTAGAGTGTAGGGTATAGAGTGTAGGGTATAGAGTGTATGGTGTAGAGTGTATGGTATAGAGTGTAGGGTATAGATTGTAGAGTGTATGGTATAGAGTGTAGGGTATAGAGTGTAGGGTATAGAGTGTATGTTATAGAGTGTATGGTATAGAGTGTAGGGTAGAGAGTGTAGAGTGTAGGGTATAGAGTGTAGGGTATAGAGTGTAGGGTATAGAGTGTAGAGTGTCGGGATTAGAGTGTAGGGTATAGAGTGTAGGATGTAGAGTGTAGGGTATAGAGTGTAGAGTGTAGGGTATAGAGTGTATGGTTTAGAGTGTAGGGTATAGAGTGTAAGGTGTAGAGTGTAGGGTATAGAATGTATGGTATAGAGTGTAGAGTGTAGGATATAGAGTGTAGGGTATAGAGTGTAGAGTGTAGGGTATAGAGTGTAGGGTATAGAGTGTAGGGTATAGAGTGTAGAGTGTAGGGATTAGAGTGTAGGGTATAGAGTGTAGGGTATAGAGTGTAGAGTGTAGGGTAGAGAGTGTAGGATATAGAGTGTAGAGTGTAGGGTATAGAGTGTAGGGTATAGAGTGTAGGGTATAGAGTGTAGGGTATAGAGTGTAGAGTGTAGGGTATAGAGTGTATGGTACAGAGTGTAGGGTATAGAGTGTAGAGTGTAGGGTATAGAGTGTAGGGTATAGAGTGTAGGGTATAGAGTGTAGGGCATAGAGTGTAGGGTATAGAGTGTAGGGTGTAGAGTGTAGGGTATAGAGTGTAGGGTATAGAGTGTAGAGTGTAGGGTATAGAGTGTAGGGTATAGAGTGTAGGGTATAGAGTGTAGGGTATAGAGTGTAGAGTGTAGGGTATAGCGTGTAGAGTGTCGGGTATAGAGTGTAGGGTATAGAGTGTAGGGTATAGAGTGTAGGGTATAGAGTGTAGGGTGTAGAGTGTAGGGTATAGAGTGTATGGTATAGAGTGTAGGGTATAGAATGTATGGTATAGAGTGTAGAGTGTAGGATATAGAGTGTAGGGTATAGAGTGTAGAGTGTAGGGTATAGAGTGTAGGGTATAGAGTGTAGGGTATAGAGTGTAGAGTGTAGGGATTAGAGTGTAGGGTATAGAGTGTAGGGTATAGAGTGTAGAGTGTAGGGTAGAGAGTGTAGGATATAGAGTGTAGAGTGTAGGGTATAGAGTGTAGGGTATAGAGTGTAGGGTATAGAGTGTAGGGTATAGAGTGTAGAGTGTAGGGTATAGAGTGTATGGTACAGAGTGTAGGGTATAGAGTGTAGAGTGTAGGGTATAGAGTGTAGGGTATAGAGTGTAGGGTATAGAGTGTAGGGCATAGAGTGTAGGGTATAGAGTGTAGGGTGTAGAGTGTAGGGTATAGAGTGTAGGGTATAGAGTGTAGAGTGTAGGGTATAGAGTGTAGGGTATAGAGTGTAGGGTATAGAGTGTAGGGTATAGAGTGTAGAGTGTAGGGTATAGCGTGTAGAGTGTCGGGTATAGAGTGTAGGGTATAGAGTGTAGGGTATAGAGTGTAGGGTATAGAGTGTAGGGTATAGAGTGTAGAGTGTAGGGTATAGAGTGTAGAGTGTAGGGTATAGAGTGTATGGTATAGAGTGTAGGGTATAGAATGTAGGGTGTAGAGTGTTGGGTATAGAGTGTAGGGTATAGAGTGTAGGGTATAGAGTGTAGGGAATAGAGTGTAGAGTGTAGGGTATAGAGTGTAGGGTATAGAGTGTAGAGTGTAGGGATTAGAGTGTAGGGTATAGAGTGTAGGGTATAGTGTGTAGGGTATAGAGTGTAGAGTGTAGGGTATAGAGTGTAGAGTGTAGGGTATAGAGTGTAGGGTATAGAGTGTAGAGTGTAGGGTATAGAGTGTATGCTATAGAGTGTAGAGTGTATGGTATAGAGTGTAGGGTATACAGTGTAGAGTGTATGGTATAGAGTGTAGGGTGTAGAGTGTAGGGTATAGAGTGTATGTTATAGAGTGTAGGGTATAGAGTGTAGGGTAGAGAGTGTAGAGTGTAGGGTATAGAGTGTAGGGTATAGAGTGTAGGGTATAGAGTGTAGAGTGTAGGGATTAGAGTGTAGGGTATAGAGTGTAGGGTATAGAGTGTAGGGTGTAGAGTGTAGGGTATAGAGTGTAGGGTATAGAGTGTAGGGTATAGAGTGTAGGGAATAGAGTGTAGAGTGTGAGGTATAGAGTGTAGAGTATAGGGTATAGAGTGTAGGGTATAGAGTGTAGAGTGTAGGGATTAGAGTGTAGGGTATAGAGTGTAGGGTGTAGAGTGTAGGGTATAGAGTGTAGACTGTAGGGTATAGAGTGTATGGTATAGAGTGTAGGGTATAGAGTGTAGGGTGTAGAGTGTAGGGTATAGAGTGTAGGGTATAGAGTGTAGGGTATAGAGTGTAGGGTATAGAGTGTAGGGAATCGAGTGTAGAGTGTAAGGTATAGAGTGTAGAGTGTAGGGTATAGAGTGTAGGGTATAGACTGTAGGGTATAGAGTGTAGGGTATAGATTGTAGGCTATAGAGTGTAGGGTATAGAGTGTAGGGTATAGAGTGTAGAGTGTAGGGTATAGAGTGTAGGGTATAGAGTGTAGGGTATAGAGTGTAGGGTATAGAGTGTAGAGTGTAGGGTATAGTGTGTAGGGTATAGAGTGCAGGGTGTAGAGTGTAGGGTATAGAGTGTAGGGTATAGAGTGTATGGTGTAGAGTGTATGGTATAGAGTGTAGGGTATAGATTGTAGAGTGTATGGTATAGAGTGTAGGGTATAGAGTGTAGGGTATAGAGTGTATGTTATAGAGTGTATGGTATAGAGTGTAGGGTAGAGAGTGTAGAGTGTAGGGTATAGAGTGTAGGGTATAGAGTGTAGGGTATAGAGTGTAGAGTGTCGGGATTAGAGTGTAGGGTATAGAGTGTAGGATGTAGAGTGTAGGGTATAGAGTGTAGAGTGTAGGGTATAGAGTGTATGGTATAGAGTGTAGGGTATAGAGTGTAGGGTGTAGAGTGTAGGGTATAGAGTGTAGGGTATAGAGTGTAGGGTATAGAGTGTAGGGTGTAGAGTGTAGGGTATAGAGTGTATGGTATAGAGTGTAGGGTATAGAATGTATGGTATAGAGTGTAGAGTGTAGGATATAGAGTGTAGGGTATAGAGTGTAGAGTGTAGGGTATAGAGTGTAGGGTATAGAGTGTAGGGTATAGAGTGTAGAGTGTAGGGATTAGAGTGTAGGGTATAGAGTGTAGGGTATAGAGTGTAGAGTGTAGGGTAGAGAGTGTAGGATATAGAGTGTAGAGTGTAGGGTATAGAGTGTAGGGTATAGAGTGTAGGGTATAGAGTGTAGGGTATAGAGTGTAGAGTGTAGGGTATAGAGTGTATGGTACAGAGTGTAGGGTATAGAGTGTAGAGTGTAGGGTATAGAGTGTAGGGTATAGAGTGTAGGGTATAGAGTGTAGGGCATAGAGTGTAGGGTATAGAGTGTAGGGTGTAGGGTATAGAGTGTAGGGTATAGAGTGTAGAGTGTAGGGTATAGAGTGTAGGGTATAGAGTGTAGGGTATAGAGTGTAGGGTATAGAGTGTAGAGTGTAGGGTATAGCGTGTAGAGTGTCGGGTATAGAGTGTAGGGTATAGAGTGTAGGGTATAGAGTGTAGGGTATAGAGTGTAGGGTATAGAGTGTAGAGTGTAGGGTATAGAGTGTAGAGTGTAGGGTATAGAGTGTATGGTATAGAGTGTAGGGTATAGAATGTAGGGTGTAGAGTGTTGGGTATAGAGTGTAGGGTATAGAGTGTAGGGTATAGAGTGTAGGGAATAGAGTGTAGAGTGTAAGGTATAGAGTGTAGAGTGTAGGGTATAGAGTGTAGGGTATAGAGTGTAGAGTGTAGGGATTAGAGTGTAGGGTATAGAGTGTAGGGTATAGTGTGTAGGGTATAGAGTGTAGAGTGTAGGGTATAGAGTGTAGAGTGTAGGGTATAGAGTGTAGGGTATAGAGTGTAGGGTATAGAGTGTAGGGCATAGAGTGTAGGGTATAGAGTGTAGGGTATAGAGTGTAGAGTGTAGGGTATAGAGTGTAGGGTATAGAGTGTAGGGTATAGAGTGTAGAGTGTAGGGTATAGAGTGTAGGGTATAGAGTGTAGGGTATAGAGTGTAGGGCATAGAGTGTAGAGTATAGAGTGTAGGGTATAAAGTGTAGAGTGTAGGGTATAGAGTGTAGGGTATAGAGTGTAGGGTATAGAGTGTAGAGTGTAGGGCATAGAGTGTAGAGTGTAGGGTATAGAGTGTAGGGTATAGAGTGTAGGGTAGAGAGTGTAGGGTAGAGAGTGTAGAGTGTAGGGATTAGAGTGTAGGGTATAGAGTGTAGGGTGTAGAGTGTAGGGCATAGAGTGTAGAGTGTAGGGTATAGAGTGTATGGTATAGAGTGTAGAGTATAGAGTGTAGGGTGTAGAGTGTAGGGTATAGAGTGTAGGGTATAGAGTGTAGGGTATAGAGTGTAGGGAATAGAGTGTTGAGTGTAAGGTACAGAGTGTAGAGTGTAGGGCATAGAGTGTAGAGTGTAGGGTATAGAGTGTAGGGTATAGAGTGTAGGGTATAGAGTGTAGAGTGTAGGGAATAGAGTGTAGAGTGTAGGGTATAGAGTGTAGAGTGTAGGGCATAGAGTGTAGATTATAGGGTATAGAGTGTAGGGTATAGAGTGTAGGGTATAGAGTGTAGGGTATAGAGTGTAGAGTGTAGGGTAGAGAGTGTAGAGTGTAGGGTATAGAGTGTAGGGTATAGAGTGTAGGGTATAGAGTGTAGAGTGTAGGGATTAGAGTGTAGGGTATAGAGTGTAGGGTGTGGAGTGTAGGGTATAGAGTGTAGAGTGTAGGGTATAGAGTGTAGGGTATAGAGTGTAGGGTATAGAGTGTAGGGTATAGAGTGTAGGGAATAGAGTGTAGAGTGTAAGGTATAGAGCGTAGAGTATAGGGTATAGAGTGTAGGGTATAGAGTGTAGGGTATAGAGTGTAGGGTATAGAGTGTAGGGTATAGAGTGTAGGGAATAGAGTGTAGAGTGTAAGGTATAGAGTGTAGAGTGTAGGGTATAGAGTGTAAGGTATAGAGTGTAGAGTGTAGGGATTAGAGTGTAGGGTATAGAGTGTAGGGTATAGAGTGTAGAGTGTAGGGTATAGATTGTATGCTATAGAGTGTATGGTGTAGAGTGTATGGTATAGAGTGTAGGGTATACAGTGTAGAGTGTATGGTATAGAGTGTAGGGTATAGAGTGTAGGGCATAGAGTGTAGAGTGTAGGGTATAGAGTATATGGTATAGAGTGTAGAGTATAGAGTGTAGGGTGTAGAGTGTTGGGTATAGAGTGTAGGGTATAGAGTGTAGGGTATAGAGTGTAGGGAATAGAGTGTAGAGTGTAAGGTATAGAGTGTAGAGTGTAGGGTATAGAGTGTAGGGTATAGAGTGTAGAGTGTAGGGATTAGAGTGTAGGGTATAGAGTGTAGGGTATAGAGTGTAGAGTGTAGGGTATAGATTGTATGCTATAGAGTGTATGGTGTAGAGTGTATGGTATAGAGTGTAGGGTATACAGTGTAGAGTGTATGGTATAGAGTGTAGGGTGTAGAGTGTAGGGTATAGAGTGTATGTTATAGAGTGTAGGGTATAGAGTGTAGGGTAGAGAGTGTAGAGTGTAGGGTATAGAGTGTAGGGTATAGAGTGTAGGGTATAGAGTGTAGAGTGTAGGGATTAGAGTGTAGGGTATAGAGTGTAGAGTGTAGAATGTAGGGTATAGAGTGTAGAGTGTAGGGTATAGAGTGTATGGTATAGAGTGTAGGGTATAGAGTGTAGGGTGTAGAGTGTAGGGTATAGAGTGTAGGGTATAGAGTGTAGGGTATAGAGTGTAGGGAATAGAGTGTAGAGTGTAAGGTATAGAGTGTAGAGTATAGGGTATAGAGTGTAGGGTATAGAGTGTAGAGTGTAGGGATTAGAGTGTAGGGTATAGAGTGTAGGGTGTAGAGTGTAGGGTATAGAGTGTAGAGTGTAGGGTATAGAGTGTATGGTATAGAGTGTAGGGTATAGAGTGTAGGGTGTAGAGTGTAGGGTATAGAGTGTAGGGTGTAGAGTGTAGGGTATAGAGTGTAGGGTATAGAGTGTAGGGAATCGAGTGTAGAGTGTAAGGTATAGAGTGTAGAGTGTAGGGTATAGAGTGTAGGGTATAGACTGTAGGGTATAGAGTGTAGGGTATAGATTGTAGGCTATAGAGTGTAGGGTATAGAGTGTAGGGTATAGAGTGTAGGGTATAGAGTGTAGGGTATAGAGTGTAGAGTGTAGGGTATAGTGTGTAGGGTATAGAGTGCAGGGTGTAGAGTGTAGGGTATAGAGTGTAGGGTATAGAGTGTAGAGTGTAGGGTATAGAGTGTATGCTATAGAGTGTATGGTGTAGAGTGTATGGTAAAGAGTGTAGGGTATAGAGTGTAGAGTGTAGGGTATAGAGTGTAGGGTATAGAGTGTAGGGTATAGAGTGTATGTTATAGAGTGTAGGGTATAGAGTGTAGAGTGTAGGGTATAGAGTTTAGAGTGTAGGGTATAGAGTGTAGGGTATAGAGTGTAAGGTATAGAGTGTAGGGTATAGAGTGTACGGTATAGAGTGTAGGGTATAAAGTGTATGGTATAGAGTGTAGGGTATAGAGTGTAGGGTATAGAGTGTAGGGTATAAAGTGTAGAGTGTAGGGTATAGCTTGTAGAGTGTAGGGTATAGAGTGTAGGGTATAGAGTGTAGGGTATAGAGTGTAGGGTATAGAGTGTAGAGTGTAGGGTATAGAGTGTATGGTATAGAGTGTAGGGTATAGAGTGTAGGGTGTAGAGTGTTGGGTATAGAGTGTAGGGTATAGAGTGTAGGGTATAGAGTGTAGGGTATAGAGTGTAGGGAATAGAGTGTAGAGTGTAAGGTATAGAGTGTAGAGTGTAGGGTATAGAGTGTAGGGTATAGAGTGTAGGGTATAGAGTGTAGAGTGTAGGGTATAGAGTGTAGAGTGTAGGGTATAGAGTGTAGGGTATAGAGTGTAGGGTGTAGAGTGTAGGGTAGAGTGCGTAGAGTGTAGGTTATAGAGTGTAGGGTATAGAGTGTAGGGTATAGAGTGTAGAGTGTAGGGATTAGAGTGTAGGGTATAGAGTGTAGGGTGTAGAGTGTAGGGTATAGAGTGTAGAGTGTAGTGTATAGAGTGTATGGTATAGAGTGTAGGGTGTAGAGTGTAGGGTATAGAGTGTAGGGTATAGAGTGTAGGGTATAGAGTGTAGGGAATAGAGTGTAGAGTGTAAGGTATAGAGTGTAGAGTGTAGGGTATAGAGTGTAGAGTGAAGGGATTAGAGTGTAGGGTATAGAGTGTAGGGTGTAGAGTGTAGGGTATAGAGTGTAGAGTGTAGGGTATAGAGTGTATGGTATAGAGTGTAGGGTATAGAGTGTAGGGTGTAGAGTGTAGGGTATAGAGTGTAGGGTATAGAGTGTAGGGTATAGAGTGTAGGGTATAGAGTGTAGGGAATAGAGTGTAGAGTGTAAGGTATAGAGTGTAGAGTGTAGGGTATAGAGTGTAGGGTATAGACTGTAGGGTATAGAGTGTAGGGTATAGAGTGTAGGGTATAGATTGTAGAGTGTAGGCTATAGAGTGTAGGGTATAGAGTGTAGAGTGTAGGGTATAGAGTGTAGGGTATAGAGTGTAGGGTGTAGAGTGTAGGGTATAGAGTGTAGGGTATAGAGTGTAGAGTGTAGGGTATAGAGTGTATGCTATAGAGTGTATGGTGTAGAGTGTATGGTAAAGAGTGTAGGGTATAGAGTGTAGAGTGTAGGGTATAGAGTGTAGGGTATAGAGTGTAGGGTGTAGAGTGTATGTTATAGAGTGTAGGGTATAGAGTGTAGAGTGTAGGGTATAAAGTTTAGAGTGTAGGGTATAGAGTGTAGGGTATAGAGTGTAAGGTATAGAGTGTAGGGTGTAGAGTGTAGGGTATAGATTGTAGGGTATAGAGTGTAGGGTATAGAGTGTACGGTATAGAGTGTAGGGTATAAAGTGTATGGTATAGAGTGTAGGGTATAGAGTGTAGGGTATAGAGTGTAGGGTATAAAGTGTAGAGTGTAGGGTATAGCTTGTAGAGTGTAGGGTATAGAGTGTAGGGTATAGAGTGTAGGGTATAGAGTGTAGGGTATAGAGTGTAGAGTGTAGGGTATAGAGTGTATGGTATAGAGTGTAGGGTATAGAGTGTAGGGTGTAGAGTGTTGGGTATAGAGTGTAGGGTATAGAGTGTAGGGTATAGAGTGTAGGGTATAGAGTGTAGGGAATAGAGTGTAGAGTGTAAGGTATAGAGTGTAGAGTGTAGGGTATAGAGTGTAGGGTATAGAGTGTAGGGTATAGAGTGTAGAGTGTAGGGTATAGAGTGTAGAGTGTAGGGTATAGAGTGTAGGGTATAGAGTGTAGGGTGTAGAGTGTAGGGTAGAGTGCGTAGAGTGTAGGGTATAGAGTGTAGGGTATAGAGTGTAGGGTATAGAGTGTAGAGTGTAGGGATTAGAGTGTAGGGTATAGAGTGTAGGGTGTAGAGTGTAGGGTATAGAGTGTAGAGTGTAGTGTATAGAGTGTATGGTATAGAGTGTAGGGTGTAGAGTGTAGGGTATAGAGTGTAGGGTATAGAGTGTAGGGTATAGAGTGTAGGGAATAGAGTGTAGAGTGTAAGGTATAGAGTGTAGAGTGTAGGGTATAGAGTGTAGAGTGAAGGGATTAGAGTGTAGGGTATAGAGTGTAGGGTGTAGAGTGTAGGGTATAGAGTGTAGAGTGTAGGGTATAGAGTGTATGGTATAGAGTGTAGGGTATAGAGTGTAGGGTGTAGAGTGTAGGGTATAGAGTGTAGGGTATAGAGTGTAGGGTATAGAGTGTAGGGAATAGAGTGTAGAGTGTAAGGTATAGAGTGTAGAGTGTAGGGTATAGAGTGTAGGGTATAGACTGTAGGGTATAGAGTGTAGGGTATAGAGTGTAGGGTATAGATTGTAGAGTGTAGGCTATAGAGTGTAGGGTATAGAGTGTAGAGTGTAGGGTATAGAGTGTAGGGTATAGAGTGTAGGGTATAGTGTGTAGGGTATAGAGTGCAGGGTGTAGAGTGTAGGGTATAGAGTGTAGGGTATAGAGTGTAGAGTGTAGGGTATAGAGTGTACGCAATAGAGTGTATGGTGTAGAGTGTATGGTATAGAGTGTAGGGTATAGATTGTAGAGTGTATGGTATAGAGTGTAGGGTATAGAGTGTAGGGTATAGAGTGTATGTTATAGAGTGTAGGGTATAGAGTGTAGGGTAGAGAGTGTAGAGTGTAGGGTATAGAGTGTAGGGTATAGAGTGTAGGGTATAGATTGTAGAGTGTAGGCTATAGAGTGTAGGGTATTGAGTGTAGAGTGTCGGGATTAGAGTGTAGGGTATAGAGTGTGGGATGTAGAGTGTAGGGTATAGAGTGTAGAGTGTAGGATATAGAGTGTATGGTATAGAGTGTAGGGTATAGAGTGTAGGGTGTAGAGTGTAGGGTATAGAGTGTAGGGAATAGAGTGTAGGGTATAGAGTGTAGGGTATAGAGTGTAGGGTGTAGAGTGTAGGGTATAGAGTGTATGGTATAGAGTGTAGGGTATAGAATGTATGGTATAGAGTGTAGAGTGTAGGATATAGAGTGTAGGGAATAGAGTGTAGGGTATAGTGTGTAGGGTATAGAGTGCAGGGTGTAGAGTGTAGGGTATAGAGTGTAGGGTATAGAGTGTAGAGTGTAGGGTATAGAGTGTACGCAATAGAGTGTATGGTGTAGAGTGTATGGTATAGAGTGTAGGGTATAGATTGTAGAGTGTATGGTATAGAGTGTAGGGTATAGAGTGTAGGGTATAGAGTGTATGTTATAGAGTGTAGGGTATAGAGTGTATGGTATAGAGTGTAGAGTGTAGGGTATAGAGTGTAGGGTATAGAGTGTAGGGTATAGAGTGTAGAGTGTAGGGTATAGAGTGTAGGGTATAGAGTGTAGGGTATAGAGTGTAGGGCATAGAGTGTAGGGTATAGAGTGTAGGGTGTAGAGTGTAGGGTATAGAGTGTAGGGTATAGAGTGTAGAGTGTAGGGTATAGAGTGTAGGGTATAGAGTGTAGGGTATAGAGTGTAGGGTATAGAGTGTAGAGTGTAGGGTATAGCGTGTAGAGTGTCGGGTATAGAGTGTAGGGTATAGAGTGTAGGGTATAGAGTGTAGGGTATAGAGTGTAGAGTGTAGGGTATAGAGTGTAGAGTGTAGGGTATAGAGTGTATGGTATAGAGTGTAGGGTATAGAGTGTAGGGTGTAGAGCGTTGGGTATAGAGTGTAGGGTATAGAGTGTAGGGTATAGAGTGTAGGGAATAGAGTGTAGGGTATAGAGTGTAGAGTGTAGGGATTAGAGTGTAGGGTATAGAGTGTAGGGTATAGTGTGCAGGGTATAGAGTGTAGAGTGTAGGGTATAGAGTGTAGAGTGTAGGGTATAGAGTGTAGGGTATAGAATGTAGGGTATAGAGTGTAGGGCATAGAGTGTAGGGTATAGAGTGTAGGGTATAGAGTGTAGAGTGTAGGGTATAGAGTGTAGGGTATAGAGTGTAGGGTATAGAGTGTATAGTGTAGGGTATAGAGTGTAGGGTATAGAGTGTAGGGTATAGAGTGTAGGGTATAGAGTGTAGGGCATAGAGTGTAGGGTATAGAGTGTAGGGTATAGAGTGTAGAGTGTAGGGTATAGAGTGTAGGGTATAGAGTGTAGGGTATAGAGTGTAGAGTGTAGGGCATAGAGTGTAGAGTGTAGGGTATAGAGTGTAGGGTATAGAGTGTAGGGTAGAGAGTGTAGGGTAGAGAGTGTAGAGTGTAGGGATTAGAGTGTAGGGTATAGAGTGTAGGGTGTAGAGTGTAGGGCATAGAGTGTAGAGTGTAGGGTATAGAGTGTATGGTATAGAGTATAGAGTATAGAGTGTAGGGTGTAGAGTGTAGGGTATAGAGTGTAGGGTATAGAGTGTAGGGTATAGAGTGTAGGGAATAGAGTGTTGAGTGTAAGGTACAGAGTGTAGAGTGTAGGGCATAGAGTGTAGAGTGTAGGGTATAGAGTGTAGGGTATAGAGTGTAGGGTATAGAGTGTAGGGTATACAGTGTAGGGTATAGAGTGTAGAGTGTAGGGTATAGAGTGTAGAGTGTAGGGTATAGAGTGTAGAGTGGAGGGCATAGAGAGTAGATTGTAGGGTATAGAGTGTAGGGTATAGAGTGTAGGGTATAGAGTGTAGGGTATAGAGTGTAGAGTGTAGGGTATAGAGTGTAGAGTGTAGGGTATAGAGTGTAGGGTACAGAGTGTAGGGAATAGAGTGTAGGGTGGAGAGTGTAGAGTGTAGGGTATAGAGTGTAGGGTATAGAGTGTAGGGTATAGAGTGTAGAGTGTAGGGATTAGAGTGTAGGGTATAGAGTGTAGGGTGTGAAGTGTAGGGTATAGAGTGTAGAGTGTAGGGTATAGAGTGTATGGTATAGAGTGTAGGGTATAGAGTGTAGGGTGTAGAGTGTAGGGTATAGAGTGTAGGGTATAGAGTGTAGGGTATAGAGTGTAGGGTATAGAGTGTAGGGAATAGAGTGTAGAGTGTAAGGTATAGAGTGTAGAGTGTAGGGTATAGAGTGTAAGGTATAGAGTGTAGAGTGTAGGGATTAGAGTGTAGGGTATAGAGTGTAGGGTGTAGAGTGTAGGGCATAGAGTGTAGAGTGTAGGTTATAGAGTGTATGGTATAGAGTGTAGAGTATAGAGTGTAGGGTGTAGAGTGTAGGGTATAGAGTGTAGGGTATAGAGTGTAGGGTATAGAGTGTAGGGAATAGAGTGTAGAGTGTAAGGTATAGAGTGTAGAGTGTAGGGTATAGAGTGTAGGGTATAGAGTGTAGAGTGTAGGGATTAGAGTGTAGGGTATAGAGTGTAGGGTATAGTGTGTAGGGTATAGAGTGTAGGGTATAGAGTGTAGAGTGTAGGGTATAGAGTGTAGGGTATAGAGTGTAGGGTATAGAGTGTAGGGCATAGAGTGTAGGGTATAGAGTGTAGGGTATAGAGTGTAGAGTGTAGGGTATAGAGTGTAGGGTATAGAGTGTAGGGTATAGAGTGTAGAGTGTAGGGTATAGAGTGTAGGGTATAGAGTGTAGGGTATAGAGTGTAGGGCATAGAGTGTAGGGTATAGAGTGTAGGGTATAGAGTGTAGAGTGTAGGGTATAGATTTTAGGGTATAGAGTGTAGGGTATAGAGTGTAGAGTGTAGGGCATAGAGTGTAGAGTGTAGGGTATAGAGTGTAGGGTATAGAGTGTAGGGTAGAGAGTGTAGGGTAGAGAGTGTAGAGTGTAGGGATTAGAGTGTAGGGTATAGAGTGTAGGGTGTAGAGTGTAGTGCATAGAGTGTAGAGTGTAGGGTATAGAGTGTATGGTATAGAGTGTAGAGTAAAGAGTGTAGGGTGTAGAGTGTAGGGTATAGAGTGTAGGGTATAGAGTGTAGGGTATAGAGTGTAGGGAATAGAGTGTTGAGTGTAAGGTACAGAGTGTAGAGTGTAGGGCATAGAGTGTAGAGTGTAGGGTATAGAGTGTAGGGTATAGAGTGCAGGGTATAGAGTGTAGGGTATACAGTGTAGGGTATAGAGTGTAGAGTGTAGGGTATAGAGTGTAGAGTGTAGGGTATAGAGTGTAGAGTGTAGGGCATAGAGTGTAGATTGTAGGGTATAGAGTGTAGGGTATAGAGTGTAGGGTATAGAGTGTAGGGTATAGAGTGTAGAGTGTAGGGTATAGAGTGTAGAGTGTAGGGTATAGAGTGTAGGGTACAGAGTGTAGGGTATAGAGTGTAGGGTAGAGAGTGTAGAGTGTAGGGTATAGAGTGTAGGGTATAGAGTGTAGGGTATAGAGTGTAGAGTGTAGGGATTAGAGTGTAGGGTATAGAGTGTAGGGTGTGGAGTGTAGGGTATAGAGTGTAGAGTGTAGGGTATAGAGTGTATGGTATAGAGTGTAGGGTATAGAGTGTAGGGTGTAGAGTGTAGGGTATAGAGTGTAGGGCATAGAGTGTAGGGTATAGAGTGTAGGGTATAGAGTGTAGGGAATAGAGTGTAGAGTGTAAGGTATAGAGTGTAGAGTGTAGGGTATAGAGTGTAAGGTATAGAGTGTAGAGTGTAGGGATTAGAGTGTAGGGTATAGAGTGTAGGGTGTAGAGTGTAGGGTATAGAGTGTAGAGTGTAGGGTATAGATTGTATGGTATAGAGTGTAGGGTATAGAGTGTAGGGTGTAGAGTGTAGGGTATAGAGTGTAGGGTATAGAGTGTAGGGTATAGAGTGTAGGGTATAGAGTGTAGGGAATAGAGTGTGGAGTGTAAGGTATAGAGTGTAGAGTGTAGGGTATAGAGTGTAGGGTATAGACTGTAGGGTATAGAGTGTAGGGTATAGAGTGTAGGGTATAGATTGTAGCGTGTAGGCTATAGAGTGTAGGGTATAGAGTGTAGAGTGTAGGGTATAGAGTGTAGGGTATAGAGTGTAGGGTATAGAGTGTAGGGTATAGAGTGTAGAGTGTAGGGTATAGAGTGTAGGGTATAGAGTGTAGGGTATAGAGTGTAGGGTATAGAGTGTAGAGTGTAGGGTATAGAGTGTAGGGTATAGAGTGTAGGGTATAGAGTGTAGAGTGTAGGGATTAGAGTGTAGGGTATAGAGTGTAGGGTATAGAGTGTAGAGTGTAGGGTAGAGAGTGTAGGATATAGAGTGTAGAGTGTAGGGTATAGAGTGTAGGGTATAGAGTGTAGGGTATAGAGTGTAGGGTATAGAATGTAGAGTGTAGGGTATAGAGTGTAGGGTATAGAGTGTAGGGTATAGAGTGTAGAGTGTAGGGTATAGAGTGTAGGGTATAGAGTGTAGGGTATAGAGTGTAGGGCATAGAGTGTAGGGTATAGAGTGTAGGGTATAGAGTGTAGGGTATAGAGTGTAGGGTATAGAGTGTAGAGTGTAGGGTATAGAGTGTAGGGTATAGAGTGTAGGGTATAGAGTGTAGGGTATAGAGTGTAGAGTGTAGAGTATAGCGTGTAGAGTGTCGGGTATAGAGTGTAGGGTATAGAGTGTAGGGTATAGAGTGTAGGGTATAGAGTGTAGAGTGTAGAGTATAGAGTGTAGAGTGTAGGGTATAGAGTGTATGGTATAGAGTGTAGAGTATAGAGTGTAGGGTGTAGAGCGTTGGGTATAGAGTGTAGGGTATAGAGTGTAGGGTATAGAGTGTAGGGTATAGAGTGTAGGGAATAGATTGTAGAGTGTAAGGTATAGAGTGTAGAGTGTAGGGTATAGAGTGTAGGGTATAGAGTGTAGAGTGTAGGGATTAGAGTGTAGGGTATAGAGTGTAGGGTATAGTGTGCAGGGTATAGAGTGTAGAGTGTAGGGTATAGAGTGTAGAGTGTAGGGTATAGAGTGTAGGGTATAGAGTGTAGGGTATAGAGTGTAGGGCATAGAGTGTAGGGTATAGAGTGTAGGGTATAGAGTGTAGAGTGTAGGGAATAGAGTGTAGGGTATAGAGTGTAGGGTATAGAGTGTAGAGTGTAGGGTATAGAGTGTAGGGTATAGAGTGTAGGGTATAGAGTGTAGGGTATAGAGTGTAGAGTGTAGGGTATAGAGTGTAGGGTATAGAGTGTAGGGTATAGAGTGTAGAGTGTAGGGCATAGAGTGTAGAGTGTAGGGTATAGAGTGTAGGGTATAGAGTGTAGGGTAGAGAGTGTAGGGTAGAGAGTGTAGAGTGTAGGGATTAGAGTGTAGGGTATAGAGTGTAGGGTGTAGAGTGTAGGGCATAGAGTGTAGAGTGTAGGGTATAGAGTGTATGGTATAGAGTGTAGAGTATAGAGTGTAGGGTGTAGAGTGTAGGGTATAGAGTGTAGGGTATAGAGTGTAGGGTATAGAGTGTAGGGAATAGAATGTTGAGTGTAAGGTACAGAGTGTAGAGTGTAGGGCATAGAGTGTAGAGTGTAGGGTATAGAGTTTAGGGTATAGAGTGTAGGGTATAGAGTGTAGGGTATACAGTGTAGGGTATAGAGTGTAGAGTGTAGGGTATAGAGTGTAGAGTGTAGGGTATAGAGTGTAGAGTGGAGGGCATAGAGTGTAGATTGTAGGGTATAGAGTGTAGGGTATAGAGTGTAGGGTATAGAGTGTAGGGTATAGAGTGTAGAGTGTAGGGTATAGAGTGTAGAGTGTAGGGTATAGAGGGTAGGCTACAGAGTGTAGGGTATAGAGTGTAGGGTAGAGAGTGTAGAGTGTAGGGTATAGAGTGTAGGGTATAGAGTGTAGGGTATAGAGTGTAGAGTGTAGGGATTAGAGTGTAGGGTACAGAGTGTAGGGTGTGGAGTGTAGGGTATAGAGTGTAGAGTGTAGGGTATAGAGTGTATGGTATAGAGTGTAGGGTATAGAGTGTAGGGTGTAGAGTGTAGGGTATAGAGTGTAGGGTATAGAGTGTAGGGTATAGAGTGTAGGGTATAGAGTGTAGGGAATAGAGTGTAGAGTGTAAGGTATAGAGTGTAGAGTGTAGGGTATAGAGTGTAAGGTATAGAGTGTAGAGTGTAGGGATTAGAGTGTAGGGTATAGAGTGTAGGGTGTAGAGTGTAGGGCATAGAGTGTAGAGTGTAAGGTATAGAGTGTAGAGTGTAGGGTATAGAGTGTAGGGTATAGAGTGTAGGGAATAGAGTGTTGAGTGTAAGGTACAGAGTGTAGAGTGTAGGGCATAGAGTGTAGAGTGTAGGGTATAGAGTGTAGGGTATAGAGTGCAGGGTATAGAGTGTAGGGTATACAGTGTAGGGTATAGAGTGTAGAGTGTAGGGTATAGAGTGTAGAGTGTAGGGTATAGAGTGTAGAGTGTACGGCATAGAGTGTAGATTGTAGGGTATAGAGTGTAGGGTATAGAGTGTAGGGTATAGAGTGTAGGGTATAGAGTGTAGAGTGTAGGGTATAGAGTGTAGAGTGTAGGGTATAGAGGGTAGGCTACAGAGTGTAGGGTATAGAGTGTAGGGTAGAGAGTGTAGAGTGTAGGGTATAGAGTGTAGGGTATAGAGTGTAGGGTATAGAGTGTAGAGTGTAGGGCATAGAGTGTAGAGTGTAGGGTATAGAGTGTAGGGTATAGAGTGTAGGGTAGAGAGTGTAGGGTAGAGAGTGTAGAGTGTAGGGATTAGAGTGTAGGGTATAGAGTGTAGGGCGTAGAGTGTAGGGCATAGAGTGTAGAGTGTAGGGTATAGAGTGTATGGTACAGAGTGTAGAGTATAGAGTGTAGGGTGTAGGGTGTAGGGTATAGAGTGTAGGGTATAGAGTGTAGGGTATAGAGTGTAGAGTGTAGGGATTAGAGTGTAGGGTACAGAGTGTAGGGTGTGGAGTGTAGGGTATAGAGTGTAGAGTGTAGGGTATAGAGTGTATGGTATAGAGTGTAGGGTATAGAGTGTAGGGTGTAGAGTGTAGGGTATAGAGTGTAGGGTATAGAGTGTAGGGTATAGATTGTAGGGTATAGAGTGTAGGGAATAGAGTGTAGAGTGTAAGGTATAGAGTGTAGAGTGTAGGGTATAGAGTGTAAGGTATAGAGTGTAGAGTGTAGGGATTAGAGTGTAGGGTATAGAGTGTAGGGTGTAGAGTGTAGGGCATAGAGTGTAGAGTGTAGGTTATAGAGTGTATGGTATAGAGTGTAGAGTATAGAGTGTAGGGTGTAGAGTGTAGGGTATAGAGTGTAGGGTATAGAGTGTAGGGTATAGAGTGTAGGGAATAGAGTGTAGAGTGTAAGGTATAGAGTGTAGAGTGTAGGGTATAGAGTGTAGGGTATAGAGTGTAGGGAATAGAGTGTTGAGTGTAAGGTACAGAGTGTAGAGTGTAGGGCATAGAGTGTAGAGTGTAGGGTATAGAGTGTAGGGTATAGAGTGCAGGGTATAGAGTGTAGGGTATACAGTGTAGGGTATAGAGTGTAGAGTGTAGGGTATAGAGTGTAGAGTGTAGGGTATAGAGTGTAGAGTGTACGGCATAGAGTGTAGATTGTAGGGTATAGAGTGTAGGGTATAGAGTGTAGGGTATAGAGTGTAGGGTATAGAGTGTAGAGTGTAGGGTATAGAGTGTAGAGTGTAGGGTATAGAGGGTAGGCTACAGAGTGTAGGGTATAGAGTGTAGGGTAGAGAGTGTAGAGTGTAGGGTATAGAGTGTAGGGTATAGAGTGTAGGGTATAGAGTGTAGAGTGTAGGGCATAGAGTGTAGAGTGTAGGGTATAGAGTGTAGGGTATAGAGTGTAGGGTAGAGAGTGTAGGGTAGAGAGTGTAGAGTGTAGGGATTAGAGTGTAGGGTATAGAGTGTAGGGCGTAGAGTGTAGGGCATAGAGTGTAGAGTGTAGGGTATAGAGTGTATGGTATAGAGTGTAGAGTATAGAGTGTAGGGTGTAGGGTGTAGGGTATAGAGTGTAGGGTATAGAGTGTAGGGTATAGAGTGTAGAGTGTAGGGATTAGAGTGTAGGGTACAGAGTGTAGGGTGTGGAGTGTAGGGTATAGAGTGTAGAGTGTAGGGTATAGAGTGTATGGTATAGAGTGTAGGGTATAGAGTGTAGGGTGTAGAGTGTAGGGTATAGAGTGTAGGGTATAGAGTGTAGGGTATAGAGTGTAGGGTATAGAGTGTAGGGAATAGAGTGTAGAGTGTAAGGTATAGAGTGTAGAGTGTAGGGTATAGAGTGTAAGGTATAGAGTGTAGGGATTAGAGTGTAGGGTATAGAGTGTAGGGTGTAGAGTGTAGGGCATAGAGTGTAGAGTGTAGGTTATAGAGTGTATGGTATAGAGTGTAGAGTATAGAGTGTAGGGTGTAGAGTGTAGGGTATAGAGTGTAGGGTATAGAGTGTAGGGTATAGAGTGTAGGGAATAGAGTGTAGAGTGTAAGGTATAGAGTGTAGAGTGTAGGGTATAGAGTGTAGGGTATAGAGTGTAGGGAATAGAGTGTTGAGTGTAAGGTACAGAGTGTAGAGTGTAGGGCATAGAGTGTAGAGTGTAGGGTATAGAGTGTAGGGTATAGAGTGCAGGGTATAGAGTGTAGGGTATACAGTGTAGGGTATAGAGTGTAGAGTGTAGGGTATAGAGTGTAGAGTGTAGGGTATAGAGTGTAGAGTGTACGGCATAGAGTGTAGATTGTAGGGTATAGAGTGTGGGGTATAGAGTGTAGGGTATAGAGTGTAGGGTATAGAGTGTAGAGTGTAGGGTATAGAGTGTAGAGTGTAGGGTATAGAGTGTAGGGTACAGAGTGTAGGGTATAGAGTGTAGGGTAGAGAGTGTAGAGTGTAGGGTATAGAGTGTAGGGTATAGAGTGTAGGGTATAGAGTGTAGAGTGTAGGGCATAGAGTGTAGAGTGTAGGGTATAGAGTGTAGGGTATAGAGTGTAGGGTAGAGAGTGTAGGGTAGAGAGTGTAGAGTGTAGGGATTAGAGTGTAGGGTATAGAGTGTAGGGCGTAGAGTGTAGGGCATAGAGTGTAGAGTGTAGGGTATAGAGTGTATGGTATAGAGTGTAGAGTATAGAGTGTAGGGTGTAGGGTGTAGGGTATAGAGTGTAGGGTATAGAGTGTAGGGTATAGAGTGTAGGGAATAGAGTGTTGAGTGTAAGGTACAGAGTGTAGAGTGTAGGGCATAGAGTGTAGAGTGTAGGGTATAGAGTGTAGGGTATAGAGTGCAGGGTATAGAGTGTAGGGTATACAGTGTAGGGTATAGAGTGTAGAGTGTAGGGTATAGAGTGTAGAGTGTAGGGTATAGAGTGTAGAGTGTAGGGCATAGAGTGTAGATTGTAGGGTATAGAGTGTAGGGTATAGAGTGTAGGGTATAGAGTGTAGGGTATAGAGTGTAGAGTGTAGGGTATAGAGTGTAGAGTGTAGGGTATAGAGTGTAGGGTACAGAGTGTAGGGTATAGAGTGTAGGGTAGAGAGTGTAGAGTGTAGGGATTATAGTGTAGGGTATAGAGTGTAGGGTATAGTGTGCAGGGTATAGAGTGTAGAGTGTAGGGTATAGAGTGTAGAGTGTAGGGTATAGAGTGTAGGGTATAGAGTGTAGGGCATAGAGTGTAGGGTATAGAGTGTAGGGTATAGAGTGTAGAGTGTAGGGTATAGAGTGTAGGGTATAGAGTGTAGGGTATAGAGTGTAGAGTGTAGGGTATAGAGTGTAGGGTATAGAGTGTAGGGTATAGAGTGTAGGGTATAGAGTGTAGGGCATAGAGTGTAGGGTATAGAGTGTAGGGTATAGAGTGTAGAGTGTAGGGTATAGAGTGTAGGGTATAGAGTGTAGAGTGTAGGGCATAGAGTGTAGAGTGTAGGGTATAGAGTGTAGGGTATAGAGTGTAGGGTAGAGAGTGTAGGGTAGAGAGTGTAGAGTGTAGGGATTAGAGTGTAGGGTATAGAGTGTAGGGTGTAGAGTGTAGGGCATAGAGTGTAGAGTGTAGGGTATAGAGTGTATGGTATTGAGTGTAGAGTATAGAGTGTAGGGTGTAGAGTGTAGGGTATAGAGTGTAGGGTATAGAGTGTAGGGTATAGAGTGTAGGGAATAGAATGTTGAGTGTAAGGTACAGAATGTAGAGTGTAGGGCATAGAGTGTAGAGTGTAGGGTATAGAGTTTAGGGTATAGAGTGTAGGGTATAGAGTGTAGGGTATACAGTGTAGGGTATAGAGTGTAGAGTGTAGGGTATAGAGTGTAGAGTGTAGGGTATAGAGTGTAGAGTGGAGGGCATAGAGTGTAGATTGTAGGGTATAGAGTGTAGGGTATAGAGTGTAGGGTATAGAGTGTAGGGTATAGAGTGTAGAGTGTAGGGTATAGAGTGTAGAGTGTAGGGTATAGAGGGTAGGCTACAGAGTGTAGGGTATAGAGTGTAGGGTAGAGAGTGTAGAGTGTAGGGTATAGAGTGTAGGGTATAGAGTGTAGGGTATAGAGTGTAGAGTGTAGGGATTAGAGTGTAGGGTACAGAGTGTAGGGTGTGGAGTGTAGGGTATAGAGTGTAGAGTGTAGGGTATAGAGTGTATGGTATAGAGTGTAAGGTATAGAGTGTAGAGTGTAGGGTATAGAGTGTAAGGTATAGAGTGTAGAGTGTAGGGATTAGAGTGTAGGGTATGGAGTGTAGGGTGTAGAGTGTAGGGCATAGAGTGTAGAGTGTAGGTTATAGAGTGTATGGTATAGAGTGTAGAGTATAGAGTGTAGGGTGTAGAGTGTAGGGTATAGAGTGTAGGGTATAGAGTGTAGGGTATAGAGTGTAGGGAATAGAGTGTAGAGTGTAAGGTATAGAGTGTAGAGTGTAGGGTATAGAGTGTAGGGTATAGAGTGTAGGGTATAGAGTGTAGGGAATAGAGTGTTGAGTGTAAGGTACAGAGTGTAGAGTGTAGGGCATAGAGTGTAGAGTGTAGGGTATAGAGTGTAGGGTATAGAGTGCAGGGTATAGAGTGTAGGGTATACAGTGTAGGGTATAGAGTGTAGAGTGTAGGGTATAGAGTGTAGAGTGTAGGGTATAGAGTGTAGAGTGTAGGGCATAGAGTGTAGATTGTAGGGTATAGAGTGTAGGGTATAGAGTGTAGGGTATAGAGTGTAGGGTATAGAGTGTAGAGTGTAGGGTATAGAGTGTAGAGTGTAGGGTATAGAGTGTAGGGTACAGAGTGTAGGGTATAGAGTGTAGGGTAGAGAGTGTAGAGTATAGGGTATAGAGTGTAGGGTATAGAGTGTAGGGTATAGAGTGTAGAGTGTAGGGATTAGAGTGTAGGGTATAGAGTGTAGGGTGTGGAGTGTAGGGTATAGAGTGTAGAGTGTAGGGTATAGAGTGTATGGTATAGAGTGTAGGGTATAGAGTGTAGGGTGTAGAGTGTAGGGTATAGAGTGTAGGGTATAGAGTGTAGGGTATAGAGTGTAGGGTATAGAGTGTAGGGAATAGAGTGTAGAGTGTAAGGTATAGAGTGTAGAGTGTAGGGTATAGAGTGTAAGGTATAGAGTGTAGAGTGTAGGGATTAGAGTGTAGGGTATAGAGTGTATGGTATAGAGTGTAGGGTATAGAGTGTAGGGTGTAGAGTGTAGGGTATAGAGTGTAGGGTATAGAGTGTAGGGTATAGAGTGTAGGGTATAGAGTGTAGGGAATAGAGTGTGGAGTGTAAGGTATAGAGTGTAGAGTGTAGGGTATAGAGTGTAGGGTATAGACTGTAGGGTATAGAGTGTAGGGTATAGAGTGTAGGGTATAGATTGTAGCGTGTAGGCTATAGAGTGTAGGGTATAGAGTGTAGAGTGTAGGGTATAGAGTGTAGGGTATAGAGTGTAGGGTATAGAGTGTAGGGTATAGAGTGTAGAGTGTAGGGTATAGAGTGTATGTTATAGTGTAGGGTATAGAGTGTAGGGTATAGAGTGTAGAGTGTAGGGATTAGAGTGTAGGGTATAGAGTGTAGTGTGTAGAGTGTAGGGTATAGAGTGTAGAGTGTAGGGCATAGAGTGTAGAGTGTAGGTTATAGAGTGTATGGTATAGAGTGTAGAGTATAGAGTGTAGGGTGTAGAGTGTAGGGTATAGAGTGTAGGGTATAGAGTGTAGGGTATAGAGTGTAGGGAATAGAGTGTAGAGTGTAAGGTATAGAGTGTAGAGTGTAGGGTATAGAGTGTAGGGTATAGAGTGTAGGGAATAGAGTGTTGAGTGTAAGGTACAGAGTGTAGAGTGTAGGGCATAGAGTGTAGAGTGTAGGGTATAGAGTGTAGGGTATAGAGTGCAGGGTATAGAGTGTAGGGTATACAGTGTAGGGTATAGAGTGTAGAGTGTAGGGTATAGAGTGTAGAGTGTAGGGTATAGAGTGTAGAGTGTACGGCATAGAGTGTAGATTGTAGGGTATAGAGTGTAGGGTATAGAGTGTAGGGTATAGAGTGTAGGGTATAGAGTGTAGAGTGTAGGGTATAGAGTGTAGAGTGTAGGGTATAGAGGGTAGGCTACAGAGTGTAGGGTATAGAGTGTAGGGTAGAGAGTGTAGAGTGTAGGGTATAGAGTGTAGGGTATAGAGTGTAGGGTATAGAGTGTAGAGTGTAGGGCATAGAGTGTAGAGTGTAGGGTATAGAGTGTAGGGTATAGAGTGTAGGGTAGAGAGTGTAGGGTAGAGAGTGTAGAGTGTAGGGATTAGAGTGTAGGGTATAGAGTGTAGGGCGTAGAGTGTAGGGCATAGAGTGTAGAGTGTAGGGTATAGAGTGTATGGTATAGAGTGTAGAGTATAGAGTGTAGGGTGTAGGGTGTAGGGTATAGAGTGTAGGGTATAGAGTGTAGGGTATAGAGTGTAGAGTGTAGGGATTAGAGTGTAGGGTACAGAGTGTAGGGTGTGGAGTGTAGGGTATAGAGTGTAGAGTGTAGGGTATAGAGTGTATGGTATAGAGTGTAGGGTATAGAGTGTAGGGTGTAGAGTGTAGGGTATAGAGTGTAGGGTATAGAGTGTAGGGTATAGAGTGTAGGGTATAGAGTGTAGGGAATAGAGTGTAGAGTGTAAGGTATAGAGTGTAGAGTGTAGGGTATAGAGTGTAAGGTATAGAGTGTAGGGATTAGAGTGTAGGGTATAGAGTGTAGGGTGTAGAGTGTAGGGCATAGAGTGTAGAGTGTAGGTTATAGAGTGTATGGTATAGAGTGTAGAGTATAGAGTGTAGGGTGTAGAGTGTAGGGTATAGAGTGTAGGGTATAGAGTGTAGGGTATAGAGTGTAGGGAATAGAGTGTAGAGTGTAAGGTATAGAGTGTAGAGTGTAGGGTATAGAGTGTAGGGTATAGAGTGTAGGGAATAGAGTGTTGAGTGTAAGGTACAGAGTGTAGAGTGTAGGGCATAGAGTGTAGAGTGTAGGGTATAGAGTGTAGGGTATAGAGTGCAGGGTATAGAGTGTAGGGTATACAGTGTAGGGTATAGAGTGTAGAGTGTAGGGTATAGAGTGTAGAGTGTAGGGTATAGAGTGTAGAGTGTACGGCATAGAGTGTAGATTGTAGGGTATAGAGTGTAGGGTATAGAGTGTAGGGTATAGAGTGTAGGGTATAGAGTGTAGAGTGTAGGGTATAGAGTGTAGAGTGTAGGGTATAGAGTGTAGGGTACAGAGTGTAGGGTATAGAGTGTAGGGTAGAGAGTGTAGAGTGTAGGGTATAGAGTGTAGGGTATAGAGTGTAGGGTATAGAGTGTAGAGTGTAGGGCATAGAGTGTAGAGTGTAGGGTATAGAGTGTAGGGTATAGAGTGTAGGGTAGAGAGTGTAGGGTAGAGAGTGTAGAGTGTAGGGATTAGAGTGTAGGGTATAGAGTGTAGGGCGTAGAGTGTAGGGCATAGAGTGTAGAGTGTAGGGTATAGAGTGTATGGTATAGAGTGTAGAGTATAGAGTGTAGGGTGTAGGGTGTAGGGTATAGAGTGTAGGGTATAGAGTGTAGGGTATAGAGTGTAGGGAATAGAGTGTTGAGTGTAAGGTACAGAGTGTAGAGTGTAGGGCATAGAGTGTAGAGTGTAGGGTATAGAGTGTAGGGTATAGAGTGCAGGGTATAGAGTGTAGGGTATACAGTGTAGGGTATAGAGTGTAGAGTGTAGGGTATAGAGTGTAGAGTGTAGGGTATAGAGTGTAGAGTGTAGGGCATAGAGTGTAGATTGTAGGGTATAGAGTGTAGGGTATAGAGTGTAGGGTATAGAGTGTAGGGTATAGAGTGTAGAGTGTAGGGTATAGAGTGTAGAGTGTAGGGTATAGAGTGTAGGGTACAGAGTGTAGGGTATAGAGTGTAGGGTAGAGAGTGTAGAGTGTAGGGATTATAGTGTAGGGTATAGAGTGTAGGGTATAGTGTGCAGGGTATAGAGTGTAGAGTGTAGGGTATAGAGTGTAGAGTGTAGGGTATAGAGTGTAGGGTATAGAGTGTAGGGCATAGAGTGTAGGGTATAGAGTGTAGGGTATAGAGTGTAGAGTGTAGGGTATAGAGTGTAGGGTATAGAGTGTAGGGTATAGAGTGTAGAGTGTAGGGTATAGAGTGTAGGGTATAGAGTGTAGGGTATAGAGTGTAGGGTATAGAGTGTAGGGCATAGAGTGTAGGGTATAGAGTGTAGGGTATAGAGTGTAGAGTGTAGGGTATAGAGTGTAGGGTATAGAGTGTAGAGTGTAGGGCATAGAGTGTAGAGTGTAGGGTATAGAGTGTAGGGTATAGAGTGTAGGGTAGAGAGTGTAGGGTAGAGAGTGTAGAGTGTAGGGATTAGAGTGTAGGGTATAGAGTGTAGGGTGTAGAGTGTAGGGCATAGAGTGTAGAGTGTAGGGTATAGAGTGTATGGTATTGAGTGTAGAGTATAGAGTGTAGGGTGTAGAGTGTAGGGTATAGAGTGTAGGGTATAGAGTGTAGGGTATAGAGTGTAGGGAATAGAATGTTGAGTGTAAGGTACAGAATGTAGAGTGTAGGGCATAGAGTGTAGAGTGTAGGGTATAGAGTTTAGGGTATAGAGTGTAGGGTATAGAGTGTAGGGTATACAGTGTAGGGTATAGAGTGTAGAGTGTAGGGTATAGAGTGTAGAGTGTAGGGTATAGAGTGTAGAGTGGAGGGCATAGAGTGTAGATTGTAGGGTATAGAGTGTAGGGTATAGAGTGTAGGGTATAGAGTGTAGGGTATAGAGTGTAGAGTGTAGGGTATAGAGTGTAGAGTGTAGGGTATAGAGGGTAGGCTACAGAGTGTAGGGTATAGAGTGTAGGGTAGAGAGTGTAGAGTGTAGGGTATAGAGTGTAGGGTATAGAGTGTAGGGTATAGAGTGTAGAGTGTAGGGATTAGAGTGTAGGGTACAGAGTGTAGGGTGTGGAGTGTAGGGTATAGAGTGTAGAGTGTAGGGTATAGAGTGTATGGTATAGAGTGTAAGGTATAGAGTGTAGAGTGTAGGGTATAGAGTGTAAGGTATAGAGTGTAGAGTGTAGGGATTAGAGTGTAGGGTATGGAGTGTAGGGTGTAGAGTGTAGGGCATAGAGTGTAGAGTGTAGGTTATAGAGTGTATGGTATAGAGTGTAGAGTATAGAGTGTAGGGTGTAGAGTGTAGGGTATAGAGTGTAGGGTATAGAGTGTAGGGTATAGAGTGTAGGGAATAGAGTGTAGAGTGTAAGGTATAGAGTGTAGAGTGTAGGGTATAGAGTGTAGGGTATAGAGTGTAGGGTATAGAGTGTAGGGAATAGAGTGTTGAGTGTAAGGTACAGAGTGTAGAGTGTAGGGCATAGAGTGTAGAGTGTAGGGTATAGAGTGTAGGGTATAGAGTGCAGGGTATAGAGTGTAGGGTATACAGTGTAGGGTATAGAGTGTAGAGTGTAGGGTATAGAGTGTAGAGTGTAGGGTATAGAGTGTAGAGTGTAGGGCATAGAGTGTAGATTGTAGGGTATAGAGTGTAGGGTATAGAGTGTAGGGTATAGAGTGTAGGGTATAGAGTGTAGAGTGTAGGGTATAGAGTGTAGAGTGTAGGGTATAGAGTGTAGGGTACAGAGTGTAGGGTATAGAGTGTAGGGTAGAGAGTGTAGAGTATAGGGTATAGAGTGTAGGGTATAGAGTGTAGGGTATAGAGTGTAGAGTGTAGGGATTAGAGTGTAGGGTATAGAGTGTAGGGTGTGGAGTGTAGGGTATAGAGTGTAGAGTGTAGGGTATAGAGTGTATGGTATAGAGTGTAGGGTATAGAGTGTAGGGTGTAGAGTGTAGGGTATAGAGTGTAGGGTATAGAGTGTAGGGTATAGAGTGTAGGGTATAGAGTGTAGGGAATAGAGTGTAGAGTGTAAGGTATAGAGTGTAGAGTGTAGGGTATAGAGTGTAAGGTATAGAGTGTAGAGTGTAGGGATTAGAGTGTAGGGTATAGAGTGTATGGTATAGAGTGTAGGGTATAGAGTGTAGGGTGTAGAGTGTAGGGTATAGAGTGTAGGGTATAGAGTGTAGGGTATAGAGTGTAGGGTATAGAGTGTAGGGAATAGAGTGTGGAGTGTAAGGTATAGAGTGTAGAGTGTAGGGTATAGAGTGTAGGGTATAGACTGTAGGGTATAGAGTGTAGGGTATAGAGTGTAGGGTATAGATTGTAGCGTGTAGGCTATAGAGTGTAGGGTATAGAGTGTAGAGTGTAGGGTATAGAGTGTAGGGTATAGAGTGTAGGGTATAGAGTGTAGGGTATAGAGTGTAGAGTGTAGGGTATAGAGTGTATGTTATAGTGTAGGGTATAGAGTGTAGGGTATAGAGTGTAGAGTGTAGGGATTAGAGTGTAGGGTATAGAGTGTAGTGTGTAGAGTGTAGGGTATAGAGTGTAGAGTGTAGGGTATAGAGTGTATGGCATAGAGTGTAGGGTATAGAGTGTAGGGTGTAGAGTGTAGGGTATAGAGTGTAGGGTATAGAGTGTAGGGTATAGAGTGTAGGGAATAGAGTGTAAAGTGTAAGGTATAGAGTGTAGAGTATAGGGTATAGAGTGTAGGGTATAGAGTGTAGAGTGTAGGGATTAGAGTGTAGGGTATAGAGTGTAGGGTGTAGAGTGTAGGGTATAGAGTGTAGAGTGTAGGGTATAGAGTGTATGGTATAGAGTGTAGGGTATAGAGTGTAGGGTGTAGAGTGTAGGGTATAGAGTGTAGGGTATAGAGTGTAGGGTATAGAGTGTAAGGTATAGAGTGTAGGGAATAGAGTGTAGAGTGTAAGGTATAGAGTGTAGAGTGTAGGGTATAGAGTGTAGGGTATAGACTGTAGGGTATAGAGTGTAGGGTATAGATTGTAGGCTATAGAGTGTAGGGTATAGAGTGTAGGGTATAGAGTGTAGGGTATAGAGTGTAGGGTATAGAGTGTAGGGTATAGAGTGTAGAGTGTAGGGTATAGTGGGTAGGGTATAGAGTGCAGGGTGTAGAGTGTAGGGTATAGAGTGTAGGGTATAGAATGTAGAGTGTAGGGTATAGAGTGTATGCTATAGAGTGTACGGTGTAGAGTGTATGGTATAGAGTGTAGGGTATAGAGTGTAGAGTGTAGGGTATAGAGTGTAGGGTATAGAGTGTAGGGTATAGAGTGTATGTTATAGAGTGTAGGGTATAGAGTGTAGAGTGTAGGGTATAGAGTGTAGAGTGTAGGGTATAGAGTGTAGGGTATAGAGTGTAAGGTATAGAGTGTAGGGTGTAGAGTGTAGGGTATAGATTGTAGGGTATAGAGTGTAGGGTATAGAGTGTACGGTATAGAGTGTAGGGTATGGAGTGTATGGTATAGAGTGTAGGGTATAGAGTGTAGGGTATAGAGTGTAGGGTATAGAGTGTAGAGTGTAGGGTATAGAGTGTAGGGTATAGAGTGTAGGGTATACAGTGTAGGGTATAGAGTGTAGGGTATAGAGTGTAGGGTATAGAGTGTAGGGTATAGAGTGTAGAGTGTAGGGTATAAAGTTTAGAGTGTAGGGTATAGAGTGTAGGGTATAGAGTGTAAGGTATAGAGTGTAGGGTGTAGAGTGTAGGGTATAGAGTGTAGGGTATAGAGTGTAGGGTATAGAGTGTACGGTATAGAGTGTAGGGTATAGAGTGTATGGTATAGAGTGTAGGGTATAGAGTGTAGGGTATAGAGTGTAGGGTATAGAGTGTATGGTATAGATTGTAGGGTATAGAGTGTAGGGTATAGAGTGTAGGGTATAGAGTGTAGAGTGTAGGGTATAGAGTGTAGAGTGTAGGGTATAGAGTGTAGAGTGTAGGGTATAGATTGTATGGTATAGAGTGTAGGGTATAGAATGTAGGGTGTAGAGTGTTGGGTATAGAGTGTAGGGTATAGAGTGTATGGTATAGAGTGTAGGGTATAGAGTGTAGGGAATAGAGTGTAGAGTGTAAGGTATAGAGTGTAGAGTGTAGGGTATAGAGTGTAGGGTATAGAGTGTAGAGTGTAGGGATTAGAGTGTAGGGTATAGAGTGTAGGGTATAGAGTGTATGGTATAGAGTGTAGAGTGTAGGGTATAGAGTGTAGAGTGTAGGGTATAGAGTGTAGGGTATAGAGTGTAGGGTATAGAGTGTAGGGTAGAGTGTGTAGAGTGTAGGGTATAGAGTGTAGGGTATAGAGTGTAAGGTATAGAGTGTAGGGTGTAGAGTGTAGGGTATAGATTGTAGGGTATAGAGTGTAGGGTATAGAGTGTACGGTATAGAGTGTAGGGTATGGAGTGTATGGTATAGAGTGTAGGGTATAGAGTGTAGGGTATAGAGTGTAGGGTATAGAGTGTAGAGTGTAGGGTATAGAGTGTAGGGTATAGAGTGTAGGGTATACAGTGTAGGGTATAGAGTGTAGGGTATAGAGTGTAGGGTATAGAGTGTAGGGTATAGAGTGTAGAGTGTAGGGTATAAAGTTTAGAGTGTAGGGTATAGAGTGTAGGGTATAGAGTGTAAGGTATAGAGTGTAGGGTGTAGAGTGTAGGGTATAGAGTGTAGGGTATAGAGTGTAGGGTATAGAGTGTACGGTATAGAGTGTAGGGTATAGAGTGTATGGTATAGAGTGTAGGGTATAGAGTGTAGGGTATAGAGTGTAGGGTATAGAGTGTATGGTATAGATTGTAGGGTATAGAGTGTAGGGTATAGAGTGTAGGGTATAGAGTGTAGAGTGTAGGGTATAGAGTGTAGAGTGTAGGGTATAGAGTGTAGAGTGTAGGGTATAGATTGTATGGTATAGAGTGTAGGGTATAGAATGTAGGGTGTAGAGTGTTGGGTATAGAGTGTAGGGTATAGAGTGTATGGTATAGAGTGTAGGGTATAGAGTGTAGGGAATAGAGTGTAGAGTGTAAGGTATAGAGTGTAGAGTGTAGGGTATAGAGTGTAGGGTATAGAGTGTAGAGTGTAGGGATTAGAGTGTAGGGTATAGAGTGTAGGGTATAGAGTGTATGGTATAGAGTGTAGAGTGTAGGGTATAGAGTGTAGAGTGTAGGGTATAGAGTGTAGGGTATAGAGTGTAGGGTATAGAGTGTAGGGTAGAGTGTGTAGAGTGTAGGGTATAGAGTGTAGGGTATAGAGTGTAGGGTATAGAGTGTAGAGTGTAGGGATTAGAGTGTAGGGTATAGAGTGTAGGGTGTAGAGTGTAGGGTATAGAGTGTAGAGTGTAGGGTATAGAGTGTATGGTATAGAGTGTAGGGTATAGAGTGTAGGGTGTAGAGTGTAGGGTATAGAGTGTAGGGTATAGAGTGTAGGGTATAGAGTGTAGGGAATAGAGTGTAGAGTGTAAGGTATAGAGTGTAGAGTGTAGGGTATAGAGTGTAGGGTATAGAGTGTAGAGTGAAGGGATTAGAGTGTAGGGTATAGAGTGTAGGGTGTAGAGTGTAGGGTATAGAGTGTAGAGTGTAGGGTATAGAGTGTATGGTACAGAGTGTAGGGTATAGAGTGTAGGGTATAGTGTGTAGGGTATAGAGTGTAGAGTGTAGGGTATAGAGTGTAGAGTGTAGGGTATAGAGTGTAGGGTATAGAGTGTAGGGTATAGAGTGTAGGGCATAAAGTGTAGGGTATAGAGTGTAGGGTATAGAGTGTAGAGTGTAGGGTATAGAGTGTAGGGTATAGAGTGTAGGGTATAGAGTGTAGAGTGTAGGGTATAGAGTGTAGGGTATAGAGTGTAGGGTATAGAGTGTAGGGCATAGAGTGTAGGGTATAGAGTGTAGGGTATAGAGTGTAGAGTGTAGGGTATAGAGTGTAGGGTATAGAGTGTAGCGTATAGAGTGTAGAGTGTAGGGCATAGAGTGTAGGGTATAGAGTGTAGGGTATAGAGTGTAGGGTAGAGAGTGTAGGGTAGAGAGTGTAGAGTGTAGGGATTAGAGTGTAGGGTATAGAGTGTAGGGTGTAGAGTGTAGGGCATAGAGTGTAGAGTGTAGGGTATAGAGTGTATGGTATAGAGTGTAGAGTATAGAGTGTAGGGTGTAGAGTGTAGGGTATAGAGTGTAGGGTATAGAGTGTAGGGTTTAGAGTGTAGGGAATAGAGTGTTGAGTGTAAGGTACAGAGTGTAGAGTGTAGGGCATAGAGTGTAGAGTGTAGGGTATAGAGTGTAGGGTATAGAGTGTTGGGTATAGAGTGTAGGGTATACAGTGTAGGGTATAGAGTGTAGAGTGTAGGGTATAGAGTGTAGAGTGTAGGGTATAGAGTGTAGAGTGTAGGGCATAGAGTGTAGATTGTAGGGTATAGAGTGTAGGGTATAGAGTGTAGGGTATAGAGTGTAGGGTATAGAGTGTAGAGTGTAGGGTAGAGAGTGTAGAGTGTAGGGTATAGAGTGTAGGGTATAGAGTGTAGAGTGTAGGGATTAGAGTGTAGGGTATAGAGTGTAGGGTGTGGAGTGTAGGGTATAGAGTGTAGAGTGTAGGGATTAGAGTGTAGGGTATAGAGTGTAGGGTATAGAGTGTAGGGTACAGAGTGTAGGGAATAGAGTGTAGAGTGTAAGGTATAGAGTGTAGAGTATAGGGTATAGAGTGTAGGGTATAGAGTGTAGGGTATAGAGTGTAGGGTATAGAGTGTAGGGAATAGAGTGTAGAGTGTAAGGTATAGAGTGTAGAGTGTAGGGTATAGAGTGTAAGGTATAGAGTGTAGAGTGTAAGGATTAGAGTGTAGGGTATAGAGTGTAGGGTGTAGAGTGTAGGGCATAGAGTGTAGAGTGTAGGGTATAGAGTGTATGGTATAGAGTGTAGAGTATAGAGTGTAGGGTGTAGAGTGTAGGGTATAGAGTGTAGGGTATAGAGTGTAGGGTATAGAGTGTAGGGAATAGAGTGTAGAGTGTAAGGTATAGAGTGTAGAGTGTAGGGTATCGAGTGTAGGGTATAGAGTGTAGAGTGTAGGGATTAGAGTGTAGGGTATAGAGTGTAGGGTATAGTGTGTAGGGTGTAGAGTGTAGGGTATAGAGTGTAGAGTGTAGGGTATAGAGTGTAGGGTATAGAGTGTAGAGTGTAGGGTATAGAGTGTATGCTATAGAGTGTATGGTGTAGAGTGTATGGTATAGAGTGTAGGGTATACAGTGTAGAGTGTATGGTATAGAGTGTAGGGTGTAGAGTGTAGGGTATAGAGTGTATGTTATAGAGTGTAGGGTATAGAGTGTAGGGTAGTGAGTGTAGAGTGTAGGGTATAGAGTGTAGGGTATAGAGTGTAGGGTATAGAGTGTAGGGTATAGAGTGTAGAGTGTAGGGATTAGAGTGTAGGGTATAGAGTGTAGTGTGTAGAATGTAGGGTATAGAGTGTAGAGTGTAGGGTATAGAGTGTATGGTATAGAGTGTAGGGTATAGAGTGCAGGGTGTAGAGTGTAGGGTATAGAGTGTAGGGTATAGAGTGTAGGGTATAGAGTGTAGGGAATAGAGTGTAGAGTGTAAGGTATAGAGTGTAGAGTATAGGGTATAGAGTGTAGGGTATAGAGTGTAGTGTGTAGAATGTAGGGTATAGAGTGTAGAGTGTAGGGTATAGAGTGTATGGTATAGAGTGTAGGGTATAGAGTGTAGGGTGTAGAGTGTAGGGTATAGAGTGTAGGGTATAGAGTGTAGGGTATAGAGTGTAGGGTATAGAGTGTAGGGAATCGAGTGTAGAGTGTAAGGTATAAAGTGTAGAGTGTAGGGTATAGAGTGTAGGGTATAGACTGTAGGGTATAGAGTGTAGGGTATAGATTGTAGGCTATAGAGTGTAGGGCATAGAGTGTAGGGTATAGAGTGTAGGGTATAGAGTGTAGGGTATAGAGTGTAGGGTATAGAGTGTAGAGTGTAGGGTATAGTGTGTAGGGTATAGAGTGCAGGTTGTAGAGTGTAGGGTATAGAGTGTAGGGTATAGAGTGTAGAGTGTAGGGTATAGAGTGTATGCTATAGAGTGTATGGTGTAGAGTGTATGGTATAGAGTGTAGGGTATAGAGTGTAGAGTGTAGGGTATAGAGTGTAGGGTATAGAGTGTAGGGTATAGAGTGTATGTTATAGAGTGTAGGGTATAGAGTGTAGAGTGTAGGGTATAGAGTTTAGAGTGTAGGGTATAGAGTGTAGGGTATAGAGTGTAAGGTATAGAGTGTAGGGTGTAGAGTGTAGGGTATAGATTGTAGGGTATAGAGTGTAGGGTATAGAGTGTACGGTATAGAGTGTAGGGTATGGAGTGTATGGTATAGAGTGTAGGGTATAGAGTGTAGGGTATAGAGTGTAGGGTATAAAGTGTAGAGTGTAGGGTATAGCGTGTAGAGTGTAGGGTATAGATTGTATGGTATAGAGTGTAGGGTATAGAATGTAGGGTGTAGAGTGTTGGGTATAGAGTGTAGGGTATAGAGTGTAGGGTATAGAGTGTAGGGTATAGAGTGTAGGGAATAGAGTGTAGAGTGTAAGGTATAGAGTGTAGAGTGTAGGGTATAGAGTGTAGGGTATAGAGTGTAGAGTGTAGGGATTAGAGTGTAGGGTATAGAGTGTAGGGTATAGAGTGTATGGTATAGAGTGTAAAGTGTAGGGTATAGAGTGTAGAGTGTAGGGTATAGAGTGTAGGGTATAGAGTGTAGGGTATAGAGTGTAGGGTAGAGTGTGTAGAGTGTAGGGTATAGAGTGTAGGGTATATAGTGTAGGGTATAGAGTGTAGAGTGTAGGGATTAGAGTGTAGGGTATAGAGTGTAGGGTGTAGAGTGTAGGGTATAGAGTGTAGAGTGTAGGGTATAGAGTGTATGGTATAGAGTGTAGGGTATAGAGTGTAGGGTGTAGAGTGTAGGGTATAGAGTGTAGGGTATAGAGTGTAGGGTATAGAGTGTAGGGAATAGAGTGTAGAGTGTAAGGTATAGAGTGTAGAGTGTAGGGTATAGAGTGTAGGGTATAGAGTGTAGAGTGAAGGGATTAGAGTGTAGGGTATAGAGTGTAGGGTGTAGAGTGTAGGGTATAGAGTGTAGAGTGTAGGGTATAGAGTGTATGGTACAGAGTGTAGGGTATAGAGTGTAGGGTATAGTGTGTAGGGTATAGAGTGTAGAGTGTAGGGTATAGAGTGTAGAGTGTAGGGTATAGAGTGTAGGGTATAGAGTGTAGGGTATAGAGTGTAGGGCATAGAGTGTAGGGTATAGAGTGTAGGGTATAGAGTGTAGAGTGTAGGGTATAGAGTGTAGGGTATAGAGTGTAGGGTATAGAATGTAGAGTGTAGGGTATAGAGTGTAGGGTATAGAGTGTAGGGCATAGAGTGTAGGGTATAGAGTGTAGGGTATAGAGTGTAGAGTGTAGGGTATAGAGTGTAGGGTATAGAGTGTAGCGTATAGAGTGTAGAGTGTAGGGCATAGAGTGTAGAGTGTAGGGTATAGAGTGTAGGGTATAGAGTGTAGGGTAGAGAGTGTAGAGTGTAGGGATTAGAGTGTAGGGTATAGAGTGTAGGGTGTAGAGTGTAGGGCATAGAGTGTAGAGTGTAGGGTATAGAGTGTATGGTATAGAGTGTAGAGTATAGAGTGTAGGGTGTAGAGTGTAGGGTATAGAGTGTAGGGTATAGAGTGTAGGGTTTAGAGTGTAGGGAATAGAGTGTTGAGTGTAAGGTACAGAGTGTAGAGTGTAGGGCATAGAGTGTAGAGTGTAGGGTATAGAGTGTAGGGTATAGAGTGTAGGGTATAGAGTGTAGGGTATACAGTGTAGGGTATAGAGTGTAGAGTGTAGGGTATAGAGTGTAGAGTGTAGGGTATAGAGTGTAGAGTGTAGGGCATAGAGTGTAGATTGTAGGGTATAGAGTGTAGGGTATAGAGTGTAGGGTATAGAGTGTAGAGTGTAGGGTAGAGAGTGTAGAGTGTAGGGTATAGAGTGTAGGGTATAGAGTGTAGGGTATAGAGTGTAGAGTGTAGGGATTAGAGTGTAGGGTATAGAGTGTAGGGTGTGGAGTGTAGGGTATAGAGTGTAGAGTGTAGGGATTAGAGTGTAGGGTATAGAGTGTAGGGTATAGAGTGTAGGGTACAGAGTGTAGGGAATAGAGTGTAGAGTGTAAGGTATAGAGTGTAGAGTATAGGGTATAGAGTGTAGGGTATAGAGTGTAGGGTATAGAGTGTAGGGTATAGAGTGTAGGGTATAGAGTGTAGGGAATAGAGTGTAGAGTGTAAGGTATAGAGTGTAGAGTGTAGGGTATAGAGTGTAAGGTATAGAGTGTAGAGTGTAGAGATTAGAGTGTAGGGTATAGAGTGTAGGGTGTAGAGTGTAGGGCATAGAGTGTAGAGTGTAGGGTATAGAGTGTATGGTATAGAGTGTAGAGTATAGAGTGTAGGGTGTAGAGTGTAGGGTATAGAGTGTAGGGTATAGAGTGTAGGGTATAGAGTGTAGGGAATAGAGTGTAGAGTGTAAGGTATAGAGTGTAGAGTGTAGGGTATAGAGTGTAGGGTATAGAGTGTAGAGTGTAGGGATTAGAGTGTAGGGTATAGAGTGTAGGGTATAGTGTGTAGGGTATAGAGTGTAGAGTGTAGGGTATAGAGTGTAGAGTGTAGGGTATAGAGTGTAGGGTATAGAGTGTAGAGTGTAGGGTATAGAGTGTATGCTATAGAGTGTATGGTGTAGAGTGTATGGTATAGAGTGTAGGGTATACAGTGTAGAGTGTATGGTATAGAGTGTAGGGTGTAGAGTGTAGGGTATAGAGTGTATGTTATAGAGTGTAGGGTATAGAGTGTAGGGTAGAGAGTGTAGAGTGTAGGGTATAGAGTGTAGGGTATAGAGTGTAGGGTATAGAGTGTAGAGTGTAGGGATTAGAGTGTAGGGTATAGAGTGTAGTGTGTAGAATGTAGGGTATAGAGTGTAGAGTGTAGGGTATAGAGTGTATGGTATAGAGTGTAGGGTATAGAGTGTAGGGTGTAGAGTGTAGGGTATAGAGTGTAGGGTATAGAGTGTAGGGTATAGAGTGTAGGGAATAGAGTGTAGAGTGTAAGGTATAGAGTGTAGAGTATAGGGTATAGAGTGTAGGGTATAGAGTGTAGAGTGTAGGGATTAGAGTGTAGGGTATAGAGTGTAGGGTGTAGAGTGTAGGGTATAGAGTGTAGAGTGTAGGGTATAGAGTGTATGGTATAGAGTGTAGGGTATAGAGTGTAGGGTGTAGAGTGTAGGGTATAGAGTGTAGGGTATAGAGTGTAGGGTATAGAGTGTAGGGTATAGAGTGTAGGGAATCGAGTGTAGAGTGTAAGGTATAGAGTGTAGAGTGTAGGGTATAGAGTGTAGGGTATAGACTGTAGGGTATAGAGTGTAGGGTATAGATTGTAGGCTATAGAGTGTAGGGCATAGAGTGTAGGGTATAGAGTGTAGGGTATAGAGTGTAGGGTATAGAGTGTAGGGTATAGAGTGTAGAGTGTAGGGTATAGTGTGTAGGGTATAGAGTGCAGGTTGTAGAGTGTAGGGTATAGAGTGTAGGGTATAGAGTGTAGAGTGTAGGGTATAGAGTGTATGCTATAGAGTGTATGGTGTAGAGTGTATGGTATAGAGTGTAGGGTATAGAGTGTAGAGTGTAGGGTATAGAGTGTAGGGTATAGAGTGTAGGGTATAGAGTGTATGTTATAGAGTGTAGGGTATAGAGTGTAGAGTGTAGGGTATAGAGTTTAGAGTGTAGGGTATAGAGTGTAGGGTATAGAGTGTAAGGTATAGAGTGTAGGGTGTAGAGTGTAGGGTATAGATTGTAGGGTATAGAGTGTAGGGTATAGAGTGTACGGTATAGAGTGTAGGGTATGGAGTGTATGGTATAGAGTGTAGGGTATAGAGTGTAGGGTATAGAGTGTAGGGTATAAAGTGTAGAGTGTAGGGTATAGCGTGTAGAGTGTAGGGTATAGAGTGTAGGGTATAGAGTGTAGGGTATAGAGTGTAGGGTATAGAGTGTAGAGTGTAGGGTATAGAGTGTATGGTATAGAGTGTAGGGTATAGAGTGTAGGGTGTAGAGTGTTGGGTATAGAGTGTAGGGTATAGAGTGTAGGGTATAGAGTGTAGGGTATAGAGTGTAGGGAATAGAGTGTAGAGTGTAAGGTATAGAGTGTAGAGTGTAGGGTATAGAGTGTAGGGTATAGAGTGTAGGGTATAGAGTGTAGAGTGTAGGGTATAGAGTGTAGAGTGTAGGGTATAGAGTGTAGGGTATAGAGTGTAGGGTATAGAGTGTAGGGTAGAGTGTGTAGAGTGTAGGGTATAGAGTGTAGGGTATAGAGTGTAGGGTATAGAGTGTAGAGTGTAGGGATTAGAGTGTAGGGTATAGAGTGTAGGGTGTAGAGTGTAGGGAATAGAGTGTAGGGTATAGAGTGTAGGGTATAGAGTGTAGGGTGTAGAGTGTAGGGTATAGAGTGTATTGTATAGAGTGTAGGGTATAGAATGTATGGTATAGAGTGTAGAGTGTAGGATATAGAGTGTAGGGTATAGAGTGTAGAGTGTAGGGTATAGAGTGTAGGGTATAGAGTGTAGGGTATAGAGTGTAGAGTGTAGGGATTAGAGTGTAGGGTATAGAGTGTAGGGTATAGAGTGTAGAGTGTAGGGTAGAGAGTGTAGGATATAGAGTGTAGAGTGTAGGGTATAGAGTGTAGGGTATAGAGTGTAGGGTATAGAGTGTAGGGTATAGAGTGTAGAGTGTAGGGTATAGAGTGTAGGGTATAGAGTGTAGGGTATAGAGTGTAGAGTGTAGGGTATAGAGTGTAGGGTATAGAGTGTAGGGTATAGAGTGTAGGGCATAGAGTGTAGGGTATAGAGTGTAGGGTGTAGAGTGTCGGGTATAGAGTGTAGGGTATAGAGTGTAGAGTGTAGGGTATAGAGTGTAGGGTATAGAGTGTAGGGTATAGAGTGTAGGGTATAGAGTGTAGGGTATAGAGTGTAGAGTGTAGGGTATAGCGTGTAGAGTGTCGGGTATAGAGTGTAGGGTATAGAGTGTAGGGTATAGAGTGTAGGGTATAGAGTGTAGAGTGTAGGGTATAGAGTGTAGAGTGTAGGGTATAGAGTGTAGGGTATAGAGTGTAGGGTATAGAGTGTAGGGTGTAGAGCGTTGGGTATAGAGTGTAGGGTATAGAGTGTAGGGTATAGAGTGTAGGGTATAGAGTGTAGGGAATAGAGTGTAGAGTGTAAGGTATAGAGTGTAGAGTGTAGGGTATAGAGTGTAAGGTATAGAGTGTAGAGTGTAGGGATTAGAGTGTAGGGTATAGAGTGTAGGGTGTAGAGTGTAGGGCATAGAGTGTAGAGTGTAGGGTATAGAGTGTATGGTATAGAGTGTAGGGTATAGAGTGTAGGGAATAGAGTGTAGAGTGTAAGGTATAGAGTGTAGCGTGTAGGGTATAGAGTGTAGGGTATAGAGTGTAGGGTATAGAGTGTAGAGTGTAGGGTATAGAGTGTAGAGTGTAGGGTATAGAGTGTAGGGTATAGAGTGTAGGGTATAGAGTGTAGGGTAGAGTGTGTAGAGTGTAGGGTATAGAGTGTAGGGTATAGAGTGTAGGGTATAGAGTGTAGAGTGTAGGGATTAGAGTGTAGGGTATAGAGTGTAGGGTGTAGAGTGTAGGGAATAGAGTGTAGGGTATAGAGTGTAGGGTATAGAGTGTAGGGTGTAGAGTGTAGGGTATAGAGTGTATGGTATAGAGTGTAGGGTATAGAATGTATGGTATAGAGTGTAGAGTGTAGGATATAGAGTGTAGGGTATAGAGTGTAGAGTGTAGGGTATAGAGTGTAGGGTATAGAGTGTAGGGTATAGAGTGTAGGGTATAGAGTGTAGAGTGTAGGGATTAGAGTGTAGGGTATAGAGTGTAGGGTATAGAGTGTAGAGTGTAGGGTAGAGAGTGTAGGATATAGAGTGTAGAGTGTAGGGTATAGAGTGTAGGGTATAGAGTGTAGGGTATAGAGTGTAGGGTATAGAGTGTAGAGTGTAGGGTATAGAGTGTAGGGTATAGAGTGTAGGGTATAGAGTGTAGAGTGTAGGGTATAGAGTGTAGGGTATAGAGTGTAGGGTATAGAGTGTAGGGCATAGAGTGTAGGGTATAGAGTGTAGGGTGTAGAGTGTAGGGTATAGAGTGTAGGGTATAGAGTGTAGAGTGTAGGGTATAGAGTGTAGGGTATAGAGTGTAGGGTATAGAGTGTAGGGTATAGAGTGTAGGGTATAGAGTGTAGAGTGTAGGGTATAGCGTGTAGAGTGTCGGGTATAGAGTGTAGGGTATAGAGTGTAGGGTATAGAGTGTAGGGTATAGAGTGTAGAGTGTAGGGTATAGAGTGTAGAGTGTAGGGTATAGAGTGTATGGTATAGAGTGTAGGGTATAGAGTGTAGGGTGTAGAGCGTTGGGTATAGAGTGTAGGGTATAGAGTGTAGGGTATAGAGTGTAGGGAATAGAGTGTAGAGTGTAAGGTATAGAGTGTAGAGTGTAGGGTATAGAGTGTAAGGTATAGAGTGTAGAGTGTAGGGATTAGAGTGTAGGGTATAGAGTGTAGGGTGTAGAGTGTAGGGCATAGAGTGTAGAGTGTAGGGTATAGAGTGTATGGTATAGAGTGTAGAGTATAGAGTGTAGGGTGTAGAGTGTAGGGTATAGAGTGTAGGGTATAGAGTGTAGGGTATAGAGTGTAGGGAATAGAGTGTAGAGTGTAAGGTATAGAGTGTAGAGTGTAGGGTATAGAGTGTAGGGTATAGAGTGTAGAGTGTAGGGATTAGAGTGTAGGGTATAGAGTGTAGGGTATAGTGTGTAGGGTATAGAGTGTAGAGTGTAGGGTATAGAGTGTAGAGTGTAGGGTATAGAGTGTAGGGCATAGAGTGTAGAGTGTAGGGTATAGAGTGTATGCTATAGAGTGTATGGTGTAGAGTGTATGGTATAGAGTGTAGGGTATACAGTGTAGAGTGTATGGTATAGAGTGTAGGGTGTAGAGTGTAGGGTATAGAGTGTATGTTATAGAGTGTAGGGTATAGAATGTAGGGTAGAGAGTGTAGAGTGTAGGGTATAGAGTGTAGGGTATAGAGTGTAGGGTATAGAGTGTAGAGTGTAGGGATTAGAGTGTAGGGTATAGAGTGTAGTGTGTAGAGTGTAGGGTATAGAGTGTAGAGTGTAGAGTATAGAGTGTATGGTATAGAGTGTAGGGTATAGAGTGTAGGGTGTAGAGTGTAGGGTATAGAGTGTAGGGTATAGAGTGTAGGGTATAGAGTGTAGGGAATAGAGTGTAGAGTGTGAGGTATAGAGTGTAGAGTATAGGGTATAGAGTGTAGGGTATAGAGTGTAGGGTATAGAGTGTAGGGAATAGAGTGTAGAGTGTGAGGTATAGAGTGTAGAGTATAGGGTATAGAGTGTAGGGTATAGAGTGTAGAGTGAAGGGATTAGAGTGTAGGGTATAGAGTGTAGGGTGTAGAGTGTAGGGTATAGAGTGTAGAGTGTAGGGTATAGAGTGTATGGTACAGAGTGTAGGGTATAGAGTGTAGGGTATAGTGTGTAGGGTATAGAGTGTAGAGTGTAGGGTATAGAGTGTAGAGTGTAGGGTATAGAGTGTAGGGTATAGAGTGTAGGGTATAGAGTGTAGGGCATAAAGTGTAGGGTATAGAGTGTAGGGTATAGAGTGTAGAGTGTAGGGTATAGAGTGTAGGGTATAGAGTGTAGGGTATAGAGTGTAGAGTGTAGGGTATAGAGTGTAGGGTATAGAGTGTAGGGTATAGAGTGTAGGGCATAGAGTGTAGGGTATAGAGTGTAGGGTATAGAGTGTAGAGTGTAGGGTATAGAGTGTAGGGTATAGAGTGTAGCGTATAGAGTGTAGAGTGTAGGGCATAGAGTGTAGAGTGTAGGGTATAGAGTGTAGGGTATAGAGTGTAGGGTAGAGAGTGTAGGGTAGAGAGTGTAGAGTGTAGGGATTAGAGTGTAGGGTATAGAGTGTAGGGTGTAGAGTGTAGGGCATAGAGTGTAGAGTGTAGGGTATAGAGTGTATGGTATAGAGTGTAGAGTATAGAGTGTAGGGTGTAGAGTGTAGGGTATAGAGTGTAGGGTATAGAGTGTAGGGTTTAGAGTGTAGGGAATAGAGTGTTGAGTGTAAGGTACAGAGTGTAGAGTGTAGGGCATAGAGTGTAGAGTGTAGGGTATAGAGTGTAGGGTATAGAGTGTTGGGTATAGAGTGTAGGGTATACAGTGTAGGGTATAGAGTGTAGAGTGTAGGGTATAGAGTGTAGAGTGTAGGGTATAGAGTGTAGAGTGTAGGGCATAGAGTGTAGATTGTAGGGTATAGATTGTAGGGTATAGAGTGTAGGGTATAGAGTGTAGGGTATAGAGTGTAGAGTGTAGGGTAGAGAGTGTAGAGTGTAGGGTATAGAGTGTAGGGTATAGAGTGTAGAGTGTAGGGATTAGAGTGTAGGGTATAGATTGTAGGGTGTGGAGTGTAGGGTATAGAGTGTAGAGTGTAGGGATTAGAGTGTAGGGTATAGAGTGTACGGTATAGAGTGTAGGGTACAGAGTGTAGGGAATAGAGTGTAGAGTGTAAGGTATAGAGTGTAGAGTATAGGGTATAGAGTGTAGGGTATAGAGTGTAGGGTATAGAGTGTAGGGTATAGAGTGTAGGGTATAGAGTGTAGGGAATAGAGTGTAGAGTGTAAGGTATAGAGTGTAGAGTGTAGGGTATAGAGTGTAAGGTATAGAGTGTAGAGTGTAAGGATTAGAGTGTAGGGTATAGAGTGTAGGGTGTAGAGTGTAGGGCATAGAGTGTAGAGTGTAGGGTATAGAGTGTATGGTATAGAGTGTAGAGTATAGAGTGTAGGGTCTAGAGTGTAGGGTATAGAGTGTAGGGTATAGAGTGTAGGGTATAGAGTGTAGGGAATAGAGTGTAGAGTGTAAGGTATAGAGTGTAGAGTGTAGGGTATCGAGTGTAGGGTATAGAGTGTAGAGTGTAGGGATTAGAGTGTAGGGTATAGAGTGTAGGGTATAGTGTGTAGGGTGTAGAGTGTAGGGTATAGAGTGTAGAGTGTAGGGTATAGAGTGTAGGGTATAGAGTGTAGAGTGTAGGGTATAGAGTGTATGCTATAGAGTGTATGGTGTAGAGTGTATGGTATAGAGTGTAGGGTATACAGTGTAGAGTGTATGGTATAGAGTGTAGGGTGTAGAGTGTAGGGTATAGAGTGTATGTTATAGAGTGTAGGGTATAGAGTGTAGGGTAGTGAGTGTAGAGTGTAGGGTATAGAGTGTAGGGTATAGAGTGTAGGGTATAGAGTGTAGAGTGTAGGGATTAGAGTGTAGGGTATAGAGTGTAGTGTGTAGAATGTAGGGTATAGAGTGTAGAGTGTAGGGTATAGAGTGTATGGTATAGAGTGTAGGGTATAGAGTGTAGGGTGTAGAGTGTAGGGTATAGAGTGTAGGGTATAGAGTGTAGGGTATAGAGTGTAGGGAATAGAGTGTAGAGTGTAAGGTATAGAGTGTAGAGTATAGGGTATAGAGTGTAGGGTATAGAGTGTAGTGTGTAGAATGTAGGGTATAGAGTGTAGAGTGTAGGGTATAGAGTGTATGGTATAGAGTGTAGGGTATAGAGTGTAGGGTGTAGAGTGTAGGGTATAGAGTGTAGGGTATAGAGTGTAGGGTATAGAGTGTAGGGTATAGAGTGTAGGGAATCGAGTGTAGAGTGTAAGGTATAAAGTGTAGAGTGTAGGGTATAGAGTGTAGGGTATAGACTGTAGGGTATAGAGTGTAGAGTGTAGGGTAGAGAGTGTAGAGTGTAGGGTATAGAGTGTAGGGTATAGAGTGTAGAGTGTAGGGATTAGAGTGTAGGGTATAGATTGTAGGGTGTGGAGTGTAGGGTATAGAGTGTAGAGTGTAGGGATTAGAGTGTAGGGTATAGAGTGTACGGTATAGAGTGTAGGGTACAGAGTGTAGGGAATAGAGTGTAGAGTGTAAGGTATAGAGTGTAGAGTATAGGGTATAGAGTGTAGGGTATAGAGTGTAGGGTATAGAGTGTAGGGTATAGAGTGTAGGGTATAGAGTGTAGGGAATAGAGTGTAGAGTGTAAGGTATAGAGTGTAGAGTGTAGGGTATAGAGTGTAAGGTATAGAGTGTAGAGTGTAAGGATTAGAGTGTAGGGTATAGAGTGTAGGGTGTAGAGTGTAGGGCATAGAGTGTAGAGTGTAGGGTATAGAGTGTATGGTATAGAGTGTAGAGTATAGAGTGTAGGGTCTAGAGTGTAGGGTATAGAGTGTAGGGTATAGAGTGTAGGGTATAGAGTGTAGGGAATAGAGTGTAGAGTGTAAGGTATAGAGTGTAGAGTGTAGGGTATCGAGTGTAGGGTATAGAGTGTAGAGTGTAGGGATTAGAGTGTAGGGTATAGAGTGTAGGGTATAGTGTGTAGGGTGTAGAGTGTAGGGTATAGAGTGTAGAGTGTAGGGTATAGAGTGTAGGGTATAGAGTGTAGAGTGTAGGGTATAGAGTGTATGCTATAGAGTGTATGGTGTAGAGTGTATGGTATAGAGTGTAGGGTATACAGTGTAGAGTGTATGGTATAGAGTGTAGGGTGTAGAGTGTAGGTTATAGAGTGTATGTTATAGAGTGTAGGGTATAGAGTGTAGGGTAGTGAGTGTAGAGTGTAGGGTATAGAGTGTAGGGTATAGAGTGTAGGGTATAGAGTGTAGAGTGTAGGGATTAGAGTGTAGGGTATAGAGTGTAGTGTGTAGAATGTAGGGTATAGAGTGTAGAGTGTAGGGTATAGAGTGTATGGTATAGAGTGTAGGGTATAGAGTGTAGGGTGTAGAGTGTAGGGTATAGAGTGTAGGGTATAGAGTGTAGGGTATAGAGTGTAGGGAATAGAGTGTAGAGTGTAAGGTATAGAGTGTAGAGTATAGGGTATAGAGTGTAGGGTATAGAGTGTAGTGTGTAGAATGTAGGGTATAGAGTGTAGAGTGTAGGGTATAGAGTGTATGGTATAGAGTGTAGGGTATAGAGTGTAGGGTGTAGAGTGTAGGGTATAGAGTGTAGGGTATAGAGTGTAGGGTATAGAGTGTAGGGTATAGAGTGTAGGGAATCGAGTGTAGAGTGTAAGGTATAAAGTGTAGAGTGTAGGGTATAGAGTGTAGGGTATAGACTGTAGGGTATAGAGTGTAGGGTATAGATTGTAGGCTATAGAGTGTAGGGCATAGAGTGTAGGGTATAGAGTGTAGGGTATAGAGTGTAGGGTATAGAGTGTAGGGTATAGAGTGTAGAGTGTAGGGTATAGTGTGTAGGGTATAGAGTGCAGGTTGTAGAGTGTAGGGTATAGAGTGTAGGGTATAGAGTGTAGAGTGTAGGGTATAGAGTGTATGCTATAGAGTGTATGGTGTAGAGTGTATGGTATAGAGTGTAGGGTATAGAGTGTAGAGTGTAGGGTATAGAGTGTAGGGTATAGAGTGTAGGGTATAGAGTGTATGTTATAGAGTGTAGGGTATAGAGTGTAGAGTGTAGGGTATAGAGTTTAGAGTGTAGGGTATAGAGTGTAGGGTATAGAGTGTAAGGTATAGAGTGTAGGGTGTAGAGTGTAGGGTATAGATTGTAGGGTATAGAGTGTAGGGTATAGAGTGTACGGTATAGAGTGTAGGGTATGGAGTGTATGGTATAGAGTGTAGGGTATAGAGTGTAGGGTATAGAGTGTAGGGTATAAAGTGTAGAGTGTAGGGTATAGCGTGTAGAGTGTAGGGTATAGATTGTATGGTATAGAGTGTAGGGTATAGAATGTAGGGTGTAGAGTGTTGGGTATAGAGTGTAGGGTATAGAGTGTAGGGTATAGAGTGTAGGGTATAGAGTGTAGGGAATAGAGTGTAGAGTGTAAGGTATAGAGTGTAGAGTGTAGGGTATAGAGTGTAGGGTATAGAGTGTAGAGTGTAGGGATTAGAGTGTAGGGTATAGAGTGTAGGGTATAGAGTGTATGGTATAGAGTGTAGAGTGTAGGGTATAGAGTGTAGAGTGTAGGGTATAGAGTGTAGGGTATAGAGTGTAGGGTATAGAGTGTAGGGTAGAGTGTGTAGAGTGTAGGGTATAGAGTGTAGGGTATATAGTGTAGGGTATAGAGTGTAGAGTGTAGGGATTAGAGTGTAGGGTATAGAGTGTAGGGTGTAGAGTGTAGGGTATAGAGTGTAGAGTGTAGGGTATAGAGTGTATGGTATAGAGTGTAGGGTATAGAGTGTAGGGTGTAGAGTGTAGGGTATAGAGTGTAGGGTATAGAGTGTAGGGTATAGAGTGTAGGGAATAGAGTGTAGAGTGTAAGGTATAGAGTGTAGAGTGTAGGGTATAGAGTGTAGGGTATAGAGTGTAGAGTGAAGGGATTAGAGTGTAGGGTATAGAGTGTAGGGTGTAGAGTGTAGGGTATAGAGTGTAGAGTGTAGGGTATAGAGTGTATGGTACAGAGTGTAGGGTATAGAGTGTAGGGTATAGTGTGTAGGGTATAGAGTGTAGAGTGTAGGGTATAGAGTGTAGAGTGTAGGGTATAGAGTGTAGGGTATAGAGTGTAGGGTATAGAGTGTAGGGCATAGAGTGTAGGGTATAGAGTGTAGGGTATAGAGTGTAGAGTGTAGGGTATAGAGTGTAGGGTATAGAGTGTAGGGTATAGAGTGTAGAGTGTAGGGTATAGAGTGTAGGGTATAGAGTGTAGGGTATAGAGTGTAGGGTATAGAGTGTAGGGCATAGAGTGTAGGGTATAGAGTGTAGGGTATAGAGTGTAGAGTGTAGGGTATAGAGTGTAGGGTATAGAGTGTAGCGTATAGAGTGTAGAGTGTAGGGCATAGAGTGTAGAGTGTAGGGTATAGAGTGTAGGGTATAGAGTGTAGGGTAGAGAGTGTAGAGTGTAGGGATTAGAGTGTAGGGTATAGAGTGTAGGGTGTAGAGTGTAGGGCATAGAGTGTAGAGTGTAGGGTATAGAGTGTATGGTATAGAGTGTAGAGTATAGAGTGTAGGGTGTAGAGTGTAGGGTATAGAGTGTAGGGTATAGAGTGTAGGGTTTAGAGTGTAGGGAATAGAGTGTTGAGTGTAAGGTACAGAGTGTAGAGTGTAGGGCATAGAGTGTAGAGTGTAGGGTATAGAGTGTAGGGTATAGAGTGTAGGGTATAGAGTGTAGGGTATACAGTGTAGGGTATAGAGTGTAGAGTGTAGGGTATAGAGTGTAGAGTGTAGGGTATAGAGTGTAGAGTGTAGGGCATAGAGTGTAGATTGTAGGGTATAGAGTGTAGGGTATAGAGTGTAGGGTATAGAGTGTAGGGTATAGAGTGTAGAGTGTAGGGTAGAGAGTGTAGAGTGTAGGGTATAGAGTGTAGGGTATAGAGTGTAGGGTATAGAGTGTAGAGTGTAGGGATTAGAGTGTAGGGTATAGAGTGTAGGGTGTGGAGTGTAGGGTATAGAGTGTAGAGTGTAGGGATTAGAGTGTAGGGTATAGAGTGTAGGGTATAGAGTGTAGGGTACAGAGTGTAGGGAATAGAGTGTAGAGTGTAAGGTATAGAGTGTAGAGTATAGGGTATAGAGTGTAGGGTATAGAGTGTAGGGTATAGAGTGTAGGGTATAGAGTGTAGGGTATAGAGTGTAGGGAATAGAGTGTAGAGTGTAAGGTATAGAGTGTAGAGTGTAGGGTATAGAGTGTAAGGTATAGAGTGTAGAGTGTAGGGATTAGAGTGTAGGGTATAGAGTGTAGGGTGTAGAGTGTAGGGCATAGAGTGTAGAGTGTAGGGTATAGAGTGTATGGTATAGAGTGTAGAGTATAGAGTGTAGGGTGTAGAGTGTAGGGTATAGAGTGTAGGGTATAGAGTGTAGGGTATAGAGTGTAGGGAATAGAGTGTAGAGTGTAAGGTATAGAGTGTAGAGTGTAGGGTATAGAGTGTAGGGTATAGAGTGTAGAGTGTAGGGATTAGAGTGTAGGGTATAGAGTGTAGGGTATAGTGTGTAGGGTATAGAGTGTAGAGTGTAGGGTATAGAGTGTAGAGTGTAGGGTATAGAGTGTAGGGTATAGAGTGTAGAGTGTAGGGTATAGAGTGTATGCTATAGAGTGTATGGTGTAGAGTGTATGGTATAGAGTGTAGGGTATACAGTGTAGAGTGTATGGTATAGAGTGTAGGGTGTAGAGTGTAGGGTATAGAGTGTATGTTATAGAGTGTAGGGTATAGAGTGTAGGGTAGAGAGTGTAGAGTGTAGGGTATAGAGTGTAGGGTATAGAGTGTAGGGTATAGAGTGTAGAGTGTAGGGATTAGAGTGTAGGGTATAGAGTGTAGTGTGTAGAATGTAGGGTATAGAGTGTAGAGTGTAGGGTATAGAGTGTATGGTATAGAGTGTAGGGTATAGAGTGTAGGGTGTAGAGTGTAGGGTATAGAGTGTAGGGTATAGAGTGTAGGGTATAGAGTGTAGGGAATAGAGTGTAGAGTGTAAGGTATAGAGTGTAGAGTATAGGGTATAGAGTGTAGGGTATAGAGTGTAGAGTGTAGGGATTAGAGTGTAGGGTATAGAGTGTAGGGTGTAGAGTGTAGGGTATAGAGTGTAGAGTGTAGGGTATAGAGTGTATGGTATAGAGTGTAGGGTATAGAGTGTAGGGTGTAGAGTGTAGGGTATAGAGTGTAGGGTATAGAGTGTAGGGTATAGAGTGTAGGGTATAGAGTGTAGGGAATCGAGTGTAGAGTGTAAGGTATAGAGTGTAGAGTGTAGGGTATAGAGTGTAGGGTATAGACTGTAGGGTATAGAGTGTAGGGTGTAGAGTGTAGGGTATAGAGTGTAGGGTATAGAGTGTAGGGTATAGAGTGTAGGGAATAGAGTGTAGAGTGTAAGGTATAGAGTGTAGAGTGTAGGGTATAGAGTGTAGGGTATAGAGTGTAGAGTGAAGGGATTAGAGTGTAGGGTATAGAGTGTAGGGTGTAGAGTGTAGGGTATAGAGTGTAGAGTGTAGGGTATAGAGTGTATGGTACAGAGTGTAGGGTATAGAGTGTAGGGTATAGTGTGTAGGGTATAGAGTGTAGAGTGTAGGGTATAGAGTGTAGAGTGTAGGGTATAGAGTGTAGGGTATAGAGTGTAGGGTATAGAGTGTAGGGCATAGAGTGTAGGGTATAGAGTGTAGGGTATAGAGTGTAGAGTGTAGGGTATAGAGTGTAGGGTATAGAGTGTAGGGTATAGAGTGTAGAGTGTAGGGTATAGAGTGTAGGGTATAGAGTGTAGGGTATAGAGTGTAGGGTATAGAGTGTAGGGCATAGAGTGTAGGGTATAGAGTGTAGGGTATAGAGTGTAGAGTGTAGGGTATAGAGTGTAGGGTATAGAGTGTAGCGTATAGAGTGTAGAGTGTAGGGCATAGAGTGTAGAGTGTAGGGTATAGAGTGTAGGGTATAGAGTGTAGGGTAGAGAGTGTAGAGTGTAGGGATTAGAGTGTAGGGTATAGAGTGTAGGGTGTAGAGTGTAGGGCATAGAGTGTAGAGTGTAGGGTATAGAGTGTATGGTATAGAGTGTAGAGTATAGAGTGTAGGGTGTAGAGTGTAGGGTATAGAGTGTAGGGTATAGAGTGTAGGGTTTAGAGTGTAGGGAATAGAGTGTTGAGTGTAAGGTACAGAGTGTAGAGTGTAGGGCATAGAGTGTAGAGTGTAGGGTATAGAGTGTAGGGTATAGAGTGTAGGGTATAGAGTGTAGGGTATACAGTGTAGGGTATAGAGTGTAGAGTGTAGGGTATAGAGTGTAGGGTGTAGGGTATAGAGTGTAGAGTGTAGGGCATAGAGTGTAGATTGTAGGGTATAGAGTGTAGGGTATAGAGTGTAGGGTATAGAGTGTAGGGTATAGAGTGTAGAGTGTAGGGTAGAGAGTGTAGAGTGTAGGGTATAGAGTGTAGGGTATAGAGTGTAGGGTATAGAGTGTAGAGTGTAGGGATTAGAGTGTAGGGTATAGAGTGTAGGGTGTGGAGTGTAGGGTATAGAGTGTAGAGTGTAGGGATTAGAGTGTAGGGTATAGAGTGTAGGGTATAGAGTGTAGGGTACAGAGTGTAGGGAATAGAGTGTAGAGTGTAAGGTATAGAGTGTAGAGTATAGGGTATAGAGTGTAGGGTATAGAGTGTAGGGTATAGAGTGTAGGGTATAGAGTGTAGGGTATAGAGTGTAGGGAATAGAGTGTAGAGTGTAAGGTATAGAGTGTAGAGTGTAGGGTATAGAGTGTAAGGTATAGAGTGTAGAGTGTAGGGATTAGAGTGTAGGGTATAGAGTGTAGGGTGTAGAGTGTAGGGCATAGAGTGTAGAGTGTAGGGTATAGAGTGTATGGTATAGAGTGTAGAGTATAGAGTGTAGGGTGTAGAGTGTAGGGTATAGAGTGTAGGGTATAGAGTGTAGGGTATAGAGTGTAGGGAATAGAGTGTAGAGTGTAAGGTATAGAGTGTAGAGTGTAGGGTATAGAGTGTAGGGTATAGAGTGTAGAGTGTAGGGATTAGAGTGTAGGGTATAGAGTGTAGGGTATAGTGTGTAGGGTATAGAGTGTAGAGTGTAGGGTATAGAGTGTAGAGTGTAGGGTATAGAGTGTAGGGTATAGAGTGTAGAGTGTAGGGTATAGAGTGTATGCTATAGAGTGTATGGTGTAGAGTGTATGGTATAGAGTGTAGGGTATACAGTGTAGAGTGTATGGTATAGAGTGTAGGGTGTAGAGTGTAGGGTATAGAGTGTATGTTATAGAGTGTAGGGTATAGAGTGTAGGGTAGAGAGTGTAGAGTGTAGGGTATAGAGTGTAGGGTATAGAGTGTAGGGTATAGAGTGTAGAGTGTAGGAATTAGAGTGTAGGGTATAGAGTGTAGTGTGTAGAATGTAGGGTATAGAGTGTAGAGTGTAGGGTATAGAGTGTATGGTATAGAGTGTAGGGTATAGAGTGTAGGGTATAGAGTGTAGGGTATAGAGTGTAGGGTATAGAGTGTAGGGAATAGAGTGTAGAGTGTAAGGTATAGAGTGTAGAGTATAGGGTATAGAGTGTAGGGTATAGAGTGTAGAGTGTAGGGATTAGAGTGTAGGGTATAGAGTGTAGGGTGTAGAGTGTAGGGTATAGAGTGTAGAGTGTAGGGTATAGAGTGTATGGTATAGAGTGTAGGGTATAGAGTGTAGGGTGTAGAGTGTAGGGTATAGAGTGTAGGGTATAGAGTGTAGGGTATAGAGTGTAGGGTATAGAGTGTAGGGAATCGAGTGTAGAGTGTAAGGTATAGAGTGTAGAGTGTAGGGTATAGAGTGTAGGGTATAGACTGTAGGGTATAGAGTGTAGGGTATAGATTGTAGGCTATAGAGTGTAGGGCATAGAGTGTAGGGTATAGAGTGTAGGGTATAGAGTGTAGGGTATAGAGTGTAGGGTATAGAGTGTAGAGTGTAGGGTATAGTGTGTAGGGTATAGAGTGCAGGTTGTAGAGTGTAGGGTATAGAGTGTAGGGTATAGAGTGTAGAGTGTAGGGTATAGAGTGTATGCTATAGAGTGTATGGTGTAGAGTGTATGGTATAGAGTGTAGGGTATAGAGTGTAGAGTGTAGGGTATAGAGTGTAGGGTATAGAGTGTAGGGTATAGAGTGTATGTTATAGAGTGTAGGGTATAGAGTGTAGAGTGTAGGGTATAGAGTTTAGAGTGTAGGGTATAGAGTGTAGGGTATAGAGTGTAAGGTATAGAGTGTAGGGTGTAGAGTGTAGGGTATAGATTGTAGGGTATAGAGTGTAGGGTATAGAGTGTACGGTATAGAGTGTAGGGTATGGAGTGTATGGTATAGAGTGTAGGGTATAGAGTGTAGGGTATAGAGTGTAGGGTATAAAGTGTAGAGTGTAGGGTATAGAGTGTAGAGTGTAGGGTATAGAGTGTAGGGTATAGAGTGTAGGGTATAGAGTGTAGGGTATAGAGTGTAGAGTGTAGGGTATAGAGTGTATGGTATAGAGTGTAGGGTATAGAGTGTAGGGTGTAGAGTGTTGGGTATAGAGTGTAGGGTATAGAGTGTAGGGTATAGAGTGTAGGGTATAGAGTGTAGGGAATAGAGTGTAGAGTGTAAGGTATAGAGTGTAGAGTGTAGGGTATAGAGTGTAGGGTATAGAGTGTAGGGTATAGAGTGTAGAGTGTAGGGTATAGAGTGTAGAGTGTAGGGTATAGAGTGTAGGGTATAGAGTGTAGGGTATAGAGTGTAGGGTAGAGTGTGTAGAGTGTAGGGTATAGAGTGTAGGGTATAGAGTGTAGGGTATAGAGTGTAGAGTGTAGGGATTAGAGTGTAGGGTATAGAGTGTAGGGTGTAGAGTGTAGGGAATAGAGTGTAGGGTATAGAGTGTAGGGTATAGAGTGTAGGGTGTAGAGTGTAGGGTATAGAGTGTATGGTATAGAGTGTAGGGTATAGAATGTATGGTATAGAGTGTAGAGTGTAGGATATAGAGTGTAGGGTATAGAGTGTAGAGTGTAGGGTATAGAGTGTAGGGTATAGAGTGTAGGGTATAGAGTGTAGAGTGTAGGGATTAGAGTGTAGGGTATAGAGTGTAGGGTATAGAGTGTAGAGTGTAGGGTAGAGAGTGTAGGATATAGAGTGTAGAGTGTAGGGTATAGAGTGTAGGGTATAGAGTGTAGGGTATAGAGTGTAGGGTATAGAGTGTAGAGTGTTGGGTATAGAGTGTAGGGTATAGAGTGTAGGGTATAGAGTGTAGAGTGTAGGGTATAGAGTGTAGGGTATAGAGTGTAGGGTATAGAGTGTAGGGCATAGAGTGTAGGGTATAGAGTGTAGGGTGTAGAGTGTCGGGTATAGAGTGTAGGGTATAGAGTGTAGAGTGTAGGGTATAGAGTGTAGGGTATAGAGTGTAGGGTATAGAGTGTAGGGTATAGAGTGTAGAGTGTAGGGTATAGCGTGTAGAGTGTCGGGTATAGAGTGTAGGGTATAGAGTGTAGGGTATAGAGTGTAGGGTATAGAGTGTAGAGTGTAGGGTATAGAGTGTAGAGTGTAGGGTATAGAGTGTATGGTATAGAGTGTAGGGTATAGAGTGTAGGGTGTAGAGCGTTGGGTATAGAGTGTAGGGTATAGAGTGTAGGGTATAGAGTGTAGGGTATAGAGTGTAGGGAATAGAGTGTAGAGTGTAAGGTATAGAGTGTAGAGTGTAGGGTATAGAGTGTAAGGTATAGAGTGTAGAGTGTAGGGATTAGAGTGTAGGGTATAGAGTGTAGGGTGTAGAGTGTAGGGCATAGAGTGTAGAGTGTAGGGTATAGATTGTATGGTATAGAGTGTAGGGTATAGAGTGTAGGGAATAGAGTGTAGAGTGTAAGGTATAGAGTGTAGAGTGTAGGGTATAGAGTGTAGGGTATAGAGTGTAGGGTATAGAGTGTAGAGTGTAGGGTATAGAGTGTAGAGTGTAGGGAATAGAGTGTAGGGTATAGAGTGTAGGGTATAGAGTGTAGGGTAGAGTGTGTAGAGTGTAGGGTATAGAGTGTAGGGTATAGAGTGTAGGGTATAGAGTGTAGAGTGTAGGGATTAGAGTGTAGGGTATAGAGTGTAGGGTGTAGAGTGTAGGGAATAGAGTGTAGGGTATAGAGTGTAGGGTATAGAGTGTAGGGTGTAGAGTGTAGGGTATAGAGTGTATGGTATAGAGTGTAGGGTATAGAATGTATGGTATAGAGTGTAGAGTGTAGGATATAGAGTGTAGGGTATAGAGTGTAGAGTGTAGGGTATAGAGTGTAGGGTATAGAGTGTAGGGTATAGAGTGTAGAGTGTAGGGATTAGAGTGTAGGGTATAGAGTGTAGGGTATAGAGTGTAGAGTGTAGGGTAGAGAGTGTAGGATATAGAGTGTAGAGTGTAGGGTATAGAGTGTAGGGTATAGAGTGTAGGGTATAGAGTGTAGGGTATAGAGTGTAGAGTGTAGGGTATAGAGTGTAGGGTATAGAGTGTAGGGTATAGAGTGTAGAGTGTAGGGTATAGAGTGTAGGGTATAGAGTGTAGGGTATAGAGTGTAGGGCATAGAGTGTAGGGTATAGAGTGTAGGGTGTAGAGTGTAGGGTATAGAGTGTAGGGTATAGAGTGTAGAGTGTAGGGTATAGAGTGTAGGGTATAGAGTGTAGGGTATAGAGTGTAGGGTATAGAGTGTAGGGTATAGAGTGTAGAGTGTAGGGTATAGCGTGTAGAGTGTCGGGTATAGAGTGTAGGGTATAGAGTGTAGGGTATAGAGTGTAGGGTATAGAGTGTAGAGTGTAGGGTATAGAGTGTAGAGTGTAGGGTATAGAGTGTATGGTATAGAGTGTAGGGTATAGAGTGTAGGGTGTAGAGCGTTGGGTATAGAGTGTAGGGTATAGAGTGTAGGGTATAGAGTGTAGGGTATAGAGTGTAGGGAATAGAGTGTAGAGTGTAAGGTATAGAGTGTAGAGTGTAGGGTATAGAGTGTAAGGTATAGAGTGTAGAGTGTAGGGATTAGAGTGTAGGGTATAGAGTGTAGGGTGTAGAGTGTAGGGCATAGAGTGTAGAGTGTAGGGTATAGAGTGTATGGTATAGAGTGTAGAGTATAGAGTGTAGGGTGTAGAGTGTAGGGTATAGAGTGTAGGGTATAGAGTGTAGGGTATAGAGTGTAGGGAATAGAGTGTAGAGTGTAAGGTATAGAGTGTAGAGTGTAGGGTATAGAGTGTAGGGTATAGAGTGTAGAGTGTAGGGATTAGAGTGTAGGGTATAGAGTGTAGGGTATAGTGTGTAGGGTATAGAGTGTAGAGTGTAGGGTATAGAGTGTAGAGTGTAGGGTATAGAGTGTAGGGCATAGAGTGTAGAGTGTAGGGTATAGAGTGTATGCTATAGAGTGTATGGTGTAGAGTGTATGGTATAGAGTGTAGGGTATACAGTGTAGAGTGTATGGTATAGAGTGTAGGGTGTAGAGTGTAGGGTATAGAGTGTATGTTATAGAGTGTAGGGTATAGAATGTAGGGTAGAGAGTGTAGAGTGTAGGGTATAGAGTGTAGGGTATAGAGTGTAGGGTATAGAGTGTAGAGTGTAGGGATTAGAGTGTAGGGTATAGAGTGTAGTGTGTAGAGTGTAGGGTATAGAGTGTAGAGTGTAGAGTATAGAGTGTATGGTATAGAGTGTAGGGTATAGAGTGTAGGGTGTAGAGTGTAGGGTATAGAGTGTAGGGTATAGAGTGTAGGGTATAGAGTGTAGGGAATAGAGTGTAGAGTGTGAGGTATAGAGTGTAGAGTATAGGGTATAGAGTGTAGGGTATAGAGTGTAGAGTGTAGGGATTAGAGTGTAGGGTATAGAGTGTAGGGTGTAGAGTGTAGGGTATAGAGTGTAGAGTGTAGGGTATAGAGTGTATGGTATAGAGTGTAGGGTATAGAGTGTAGGGTGTAGAGTGTAGGGTATAGAGTGTAGGGTATAGAGTGTAGGGTATAGAGTGTAGGGTATAGAGTGTAGGGAATCGAGTGTAGAGTGTAAGGTATAGAGTGTAGAGTGTAGGGTATAGAGTGTAGGGTATAGACTGTAGGGTACAGAGTGTAGGGTATAGATTGTAGGCTATAGAGTGTAGGGTATAGAGTGTAGGGTATAGAGTGTAGAGTGTAGGGTATAGAGTGTAGGGTATAGAGTGTAGGGTATAGAGTGTAGGGTATAGAGTGTAGAGTGTAGGGTATAGTGTGTAGGGTATAGAGTGCAGGGTGTAGAGTGTAGGGTATAGAGTGTAGGGTATAGAGTGTAGAGTGTAGGGTATAGAGTGTATGCTATAGAGTGTATGGTGTAGAGTGTATGGTATAGAGTGTAGGGTATAGAGTGTAGAGTGTAGGGTATATAGTGTATGGTACAGAGTGTAGGGTATAGAGTGTAGAGTGTAGGGTATAGAGTGTAGGGCATAGAGTGTAGGGTATAGAGTGTAGGGTGTAGAGTGTAGGGTATAGAGTGTAGGGTATAGAGTGTAGAGTGTAGGGTATAGAGTGTAGGGTATAGAGTGTAGGGTATAGAGTGTAGGGTATAGAGTGCAGGGTGTAGAGTGTAGGGTATAGAGTGTAGGGTATAGAGTGTAGAGTGTAGGGTATAGAGTGTATGCTATAGAGTGTATGGTGTAGAGTGTATGGTATAGAGTGTAGGGTATAGATTGTAGAGTGTATGGTATAGAGTGTATGGTACAGAGTGTAGGGTATAGAGTGTAGAGTGTAGGGTATAGAGTGTAGGGTATAGAGTGTAGGGTATAAAGTGTAGGGTATAGAGTGTAGAGTGTAGGGTATATAGTGTATGGTACAGAGTGTAGGGTATAGAGTGTAGAGTGTAGGGTATAGAGTGTAGGGCATAGAGTGTAGGGTATAGAGTGTAGGGTGTAGAGTGTAGGGTATAGAGTGTAGGGTATAGAGTGTACAGTGTAGGGTATAGAGTGTAGGGTATAGAGTGTAGGGTATAGAGTGTAGGGTTTAGAGAGTAGGGTATAGAGTGTAGAGTGTAGGGTATAGCGTGTAGAGTGTCGGGTATAGAATGTAGGGTATAGAGTGTAGGGTATAGAGTGTAGGGTATAGAGTGTAGAGTGTAGGGTATAGAGTGTAGAGTGTAGGGTATAGAGTGTATGGTATAGAGTGTAGGGTATTGAGTGTAGGGTGTAGAGTGTTGGGTATAGAGTGTAGGGTATAGAGTGTAGGGTATAGAGTGTAGGGAATAGAGTGTAGGGAATAGAGTGTAGAGTGTAAGGTATAGAGTGTAGAGTGTAGGGTATAGAGTGTAGGGTATAGAGTGTAGAGTGTAGGGATTAGAGTGTAGGGTATAGAGTGTAGGGTATAGTGTGTCGGGTATAGAGTGTAGAGTGTAGGGTATAGAGTGTAGAGTGTAGGGTATAGAGTGTAGGGTATAGAGTGTAGGGTATAGAGTGTAGGGCATAGAGTGTAGGGTATAGAGTGTAGGGTATAGAGTGTAGAGTGTAGGGTATAGAGTGTAGGGTATAGAGTGTAGGGTATAGAGTGTAGAGTGTAGGGTATAGAGTGTAGGGTATAGAGTGTAGGGTATAGAGTGTAGGGTATAGAGTGTAGGAGATAGAGTGTAGGGTATAGAGTGTAGGGTATAGAGTGTAGAGTGTAGGGTATAGAGTGTAGGGTATAGAGTGTAGGGTATAGAGTGTAGAGTGTAGGGCATAGAGTGTAGAGTGTAGGGTATAGAGTGTAGGGTATAGAGTGTAGGGTAGAGAGTGTAGGGTAGAGAGTGTAGAGTGTAGGGATTAGAGTGTAGGGTATAGAGTGTAGGGTGTAGAGTGTAGGGCATAGAGTGTAGAGTGTAGGGTATAGAGTGTATGGTATAGAGTGTAGAGTATAGAGTGTAGGGTGTAGAGTGTAGGGTATAGAGTGTAGGGTATAGAGTGTAGGGTATAGAGTGTAGGGAATAGAGTGTTGAGTGTAAGGTACAGAGTGTAGAGTGTAGGGCATAGAGTGTAGGGTATAGAGTGTAGGGCATAGAGTGTAGGGTATAGAGTGTAGGGTGTAGAGTGTAGGGTATAGAGTGTAGGGTATAGAGTGTAGAGTGTAGGGTATAGAGTGTAGGGTATAGAGTGTAGGGTATAGAGTGTAGGGTTTAGAGTGTAGTGTATAGAGTGTAGAGTGTAGGGTATAGCGTGTAGAGTGTCGGGTATAGAGTGTAGGGTATAGAGTGTAGGGTATAGAGTGTAGAGTGTAGGGTATAGTGTGTAGGGTATAGAGTGCAGGGTGTAGAGTGTAGGGTATAGAGTGTAGGGTATAGAGTGTAGAGTGTAGGGTATAGAGTGTATGCTATAGAGTGTATGGTGTAGAGTGTATGGTATAGAGTGTAGGGTATAGATTGTAGAGTGTATGGTATAGAGTGTATGGTACAGAATGTAGGGTATAGAGTGTAGAGTGTAGGGTATAGAGTGTAGGGTATAGAGTGTAGGGTATAGAGTGTAGGGTATAGAGTGTAGAGTGTAGGGTATATAGTGTATGGTACAGAGTGTAGGGTATAGAGGGTAGAGTGTAGGGTATAGAGTGTAGGGTATAGAGTGTAGGGTATAGAGTGTAGGGCATAGAGTGTAGGGTATAGAGTGTAGGGTGTAGAGTGTAGGGTATAGAGTGTAGGGTATAGAGTGTAGAGTGTAGGGTATAGAGTGTAGGGTATAGAGTGTAGGGTATAGAGTGTAGGGTTTAGAGTGTAGGGTATAGAGTGTAGAGTGTAGGGTATAGCGTGTAGAGTGTCGGGTATAGAGTATAGGGTATAGAGTGTAGGGTATAGAGTGTAGGGTATAGAGTGTAGAGTGTAGGGTATAGAGTGTAGAGTGTAGGGTATAGAGTGTATGGTATAGAGTGTAGGGTATTGAGTGTAGGGTGTAGAGTGTTGGGTATAGAGTGTAGGGTATAGAGTGTAGGGTATAGAGTGTAGGGTATAGAGTGTAGGGAATAGAGTGTAGAGTGTAAGGTATAGAGTGTAGAGTGTAGGGTATAGAGTGTAGGGTATAGAGTGTAGAGTGTAGGGATTAGAGTGTAGGGTATAGAGTGTAGGGTATAGTGTGTAGGGTATAGAGTGTAGAGTGTAGGGTATAGAGTGTAGAGTGTAGGGTATAGAGTGTAGGGTATAGAGTGTAGAGTGTAGGGTATAGAGTGTAGGGTATAGAGTGTAGGGTATAGAGTGTAGAGTGTAGGGCATAGAGTGTAGAGTGTAGGGTATAGAGTGTAGGGTAGAGAGTGTAGGGTAGAGAGTGTAGGGTAGAGAGTGTAGAGTGTAGGGATTAGAGTGTAGGGTATAGAGTGTAGGGTGTAGAGTGTAGGGCATAGAGTGTAGAGTGTAGGGTATAGAGTGTATGGTATAGAGTGTAGAGTATAGAGTGTAGGGTGTAGAGTGTAGGGTATAGAGTGTAGGGTATAGAGTGTAGGGTATAGAGTGTAGGGAATAGAGTGTTGAGTGTAAGGTACAGAGTGTAGAGTGTAGGGCATAGAGTGTAGAGTGTAGGGTATAGAGTGTAGGGTATAGAGTGTAGGGTATAGAGTGTAGGGTATACAGTGTAGGGTATAGAGTGTAGAGTGTAGGGTATAGAGTGTAGAGTGTAGGGTATAGAGTGTAGAGTGTAGGGCATAGAGTGTAGATTGTAGGGTATAGAGTGTAGGGTATAGAGTGTAGGGTATAGAGTGTAGGGTATAGAGTGTAGAGTGTAGGGTAGAGAGTGTAGAGTGTAGGGTATAGAGTGTAGGGTATAGAGTGTAGGGTATAGAGTGTAGAGTGTAGGGATTAGAGTGTAGGGTATAGAGTGTAGGGTGTGGAGTGTAGGGTATAGAGTGTAGAGTGTAGGGTATAGAGTGTAGGGTATAGAGTGTAGGGTATAGAGTGTAGGGTATAGAGTGTAGGGAATAGAGTGTAGAGTGTAAGGTATAGAGTGTAGAGTATAGGGTATAGAGTGTAGGGTATAGAGTGTAGGGTATAGAGTGTAGGGTATAGAGTGTAGGGTATAGAGTGTAGGGAATAGAGTGTAGAGTGTAAGGTATAGAGTGTAGAGTGTAGGGTATAGAGTGTAAGGTATAGAGTGTAGAGTGTAGGGATTAGAGTGTAGGGTATAGAGTGTAGGGTGTAGAGTGTAGGGCATAGAGTGTAGAGTGTAGGGTATAGAGTGTATGGTATAGAGTGTAGAGTATAGAGTGTAGGGTGTAGAGTGTAGGGTATAGAGTGTAGGGTATAGAGTGTAGGGTATAGAGTGTAGGGAATAGAGTGTAGAGTGTAGGGTATAGAGTGTATGGTATAGAGTGTAGAGTATAGAGTGTAGGGTGTAGAGTGTAGGGTATAGAGTGTAGGGTATAGAGTGTAGGGTATAGAGTGTAGGGAATAGAGTGTAGAGTGTAAGGTATAGAGTGTAGAGTGTAGGGTATAGAGTGTAGGGTATAGAGTGTAGAGTGTAGGGATTAGAGTGTAGGGTATAGAGTGTAGGGTATAGTGTGTAGGGTATAGAGTGTAGAGTGTAGGGTATAGAGTGTAGAGTGTAGGGTATAGAGTGTAGGGTATAGAGTGTAGAGTGTAGGGTATAGAGTGTATGCTATAGAGTGTATGGTGTAGAGTGTATGGTATAGAGTGTAGGGTATACAGTGTAGAGTGTATGGTATAGAGCGTAGGGTGTAGAGTGTAGGGTATAGAGTGTATGTTATAGAGTGTAGGGTATAGAGTGTAGGGTAGAGAGTGTAGAGTGTAGGGTATAGAGTGTAGGGTATAGAGTGTAGGGTATAGAGTGTAGAGTGTAGGGATTAGAGTGTAGGGTATAGAGTGTAGTGTGTAGAATGTAGGGTATAGAGTGTAGAGTGTAGGGTATAGAGTGTATGGTATAGAGTGTAGGGTATAGAGTGTAGGGTGTAGAGTGTAGGGTATAGAGTGTAGGGTATAGAGTGTAGGGTATAGAGTGTAGGGAATATAGTGTAGAGTGTAAGGTATAGAGTGTAGAGTATAGGGTATAGAGTGTAGGGTATAGAGTGTAGAGTGTAGGGATTAGAGTGTAGGGTATAGAGTGTAGGGTGTAGAGTGTAGGGTATAGAGTGTAGAGTGTAGGGTATAGAGTGTATGGTATAGAGTGTAGGGTATAGAGTGTAGGGTGTAGAGTGTAGGGTATAGAGTGTAGGGTATAGAGTGTAGGGTATAGAGTGTAGGGTATAGAGTGTAGGGAATCGAGTGTAGAGTGTAAGGTATAGAGTGTAGAGTGTAGGGTATAGAGTGTAGGGTATAGACTGTAGGATATAGAGTGTAGGGTATAGATTGTAGGCTATAGAGTGTAGGGTATAGAGTGTAGGGTATAGAGTGTAGGGTATAGAGTGTAGGGTATAGAGTGTAGGGTATAGAGTGTAGAGTGTAGGGTATAGTGTGTAGGGTATAGAGTGCAGGGTGTAGAGTGTAGGGTATAGAGTGTAGGGTATAGAGTGTAGAGTGTAGGGTATAGAGTGTATGCTATAGAGTGTATGGTGTAGAGTGTATGGTATAGAGTGTAGGGTATAGAGTGTAGAGTGTAGGGTATAGAGTGTAGGGTATAGAGTGTAGGGTATAGAGTGTATGTTATAGAGTGTAGGGTATAGAGTGTAACATAGTAACATAGTAACATAGTTAGTAAGGCCGAAAAAAGACATTTGTCCATCCAGTTCAGCCTATATTCCATCATAATAAATACCCAGATCTACGTCCTTCTACAGAACCTAATAATTGTATGATACAATATTGTTCTGCTCCAGGAAGACATCCAGGCCTCTCTTGAACCCCTCGACTGAGTTCGCCATCACCACCTCCTCAGGCAAGCAATTCCAGATTCTCACTGCCCTAACAGTAAAGAATCCTCTTCTATGTTGGTGGAAAAACCTTCTCTCCTCCAGACGCAAAGAATGCCCCCTTGTGCCCGTCACCTTCCTTGGTATAAACAGATCCTCAGCGAGATATTTGTATTGTCCCCTTATATACTTATAAAGTGTAGAGTGTAGAGTGTAGGGTATAGAGTTTAGAGTGTAGGGTATAGAGTGTAGGGTATAGAGTGTAAGGTATAGAGTGTAGGGTGTAGAGTGTAGGGTATAGATTGTAGGGTATAGAGTGTAGGGTATAGAGTGTACGGTATAGAGTGTAGGGTATGGAGTGTATGGTATAGAGTGTAGGGTATAGAGTGTAGGGTATAGAGTGTAGGGTATAAAGTGTAGAGTGTAGGGTATAGCGTGTAGAGTGTAGGGTATAGAGTGTAGGGTATAGAGTGTAGGGTATAGAGTGTAGGGTATAGAGTGTAGAGTGTAGGGTATAGAGTGTATGGTATAGAGTGTAGGGTATAGAGTGTAGGGTGTAGAGTGTTGGGTATAGAGTGTAGGGTATAGAGTGTAGGGTATAGAGTGTAGGGTATAGAGTGTAGGGAATAGAGTGTAGAGTGTAAGGTATAGAGTGTAGAGTGTAGGGTATAGAGTGTAGGGTATAGAGTGTAGGGTATAGAGTGTAGAGTGTAGGGTATAGAGTGTAGAGTGTAGGGTATAGAGTGTAGGGTATAGAGTGTAGGGTATAGAGTGTAGGGTAGAGTGTGTAGAGTGTAGGGTATAGAGTGTAGGGTATAGAGTGTAGGGTATAGAGTGTAGAGTGTAGGGATTAGAGTGTAGGGTATAGAGTGTAGGGTGTAGAGTGTAGGGTATAGAGTGTAGAGTGTAGTGTATAGAGTGTATGGTATAGAGTGTAGGGTGTAGAGTGTAGGGTATAGAGTGTAGGGTATAGAGTGTAGGGTATAGAGTGTAGGGAATAGAGTGTAGAGTGTAAGGTATAGAGTGTAGAGTGTAGGGTATAGAGTGTAGGGTATAGAGTGTAGAGTGAAGGGATTAGAGTGTAGGGTATAGAGTGTAGGGTGTAGAGTGTAGGGTATAGAGTGTAGAGTGTAGGGTATAGAGTGTATGGTATAGAGTGTAGGGTATAGAGTGTAGGGTGTAGAGTGTAGGGTATAGAGTGTAGGGTATAGAGTGTAGGGTATAGAGTGTAGGGTATAGAGTGTAGGGAATAGAGTGTAGAGTGTAAGGTATAGAGTGTAGAGTGTAGGGTATAGAGTGTAGGGTATAGACTGTAGGGTATAGAGTGTAGGGTATAGAGTGTAGGGTATAGATTGTAGAGTGTAGGCTATAGAGTGTAGGGTATAGAGTGTAGAGTGTAGGGTATAGAGTGTAGGGTATAGAGTGTAGGGTATAGAGTGTAGGGTATAGAGTGTAGAGTGTAGGGTATAGTGTGTAGGGTATAGAGTGCAGGGTGTAGAGTGTAGGGTATAGAGTGTAGGGTATAGAGTGTAGAGTGTAGGGTATAGAGTGTAGGGTATAGAGTGTAGGGTATAGAGTGTATGTTATAGAGTGTAGGGTATAGAGTGTAGGGTAGAGAGTGTAGAGTGTAGGGTATAGAGTGTAGGGTATAGAGTGTAGGGTATAGATTGTAGAGTGTAGGCTATAGAGTGTAGGGTATAGAGTGTAGGGTATAGAGTGTATGTTATAGAGTGTAGGTTATAGAGTGTAGGGTAGAGAGTGTAGGGTATAGAGTGTAGGGTATAGAGTGTAGAGTGTAGGGTATAGAGTGTAGAGTGTAGGGTATAGAGTGTAGGGTATAGAGTGTAGGGTATAGAGTGTAGAGTGTAGGGTATAGAGTGTATGGTATAGAGTGTAGGGTGTAGAGTGTAGGGTGTAGAGTGTAGGGTATAGAGTGTAGGGTATAGAGTGTAGGGTATAGAGTGTAGGGAATAGAGTGTAGAGTGTAGGGTATAGAGTGTAGGGTATAGAGTGTAGAGTGTAGGGTATAGAGTGTAGGGTATAGAGTGTAGGGTATAGAGTGTAGGGCATAGAGTGTAGGGTATAGAGAGTAGGGTATAGAGTGTAGAGTGTAGGGTATAGAGTGTAGGGTATAGAGTGTAGGGTATAGAGTGTAGAGTGTAGGGTATAGAGTGTAGGGTATAGAGTGTAGGGTATAGAGTGTAGGGTATAGAGTGTAGGGCATAGAGTGTAGGGTATAGAGTGTAGGGTATAGAGTGTAGAGTGTAGGGTATAGAGCGTAGGGCATAGAATGTAGGGTATAGAGTGTAGAGTGTAGGGTATAGAAGGTAGGGTATAGATTATAGGGTATAGAGTGTAGAGTGTAGGGTATAGAGTGTAGGGTATAGAGTGTAGGGTATAGAGTGTAGGGTATAGAGTGTATGGTATAGAGTGTAGGGTATAGAGTGTAGGGTATAGAGTGTAGAGTGTAGGGATTAGAGTGTAGGGTATAGAGTGTAGGGTGTAGAGTGTAGGGTATAGAGTGTAGAGTGTAGGGTATAGAGTGTATGGTATAGAGTGTAGGGTATAGAGTGTAGGGTGTAGAGTGTAGGGTATAGAGTGTAGGGTATAGAGTGTAGGGTATAGAGTGTAGGGAATAGAGTGTAGAGTGTAAGGTATAGAGTGTAGAGTGTAGGGTATAGAGTGTAGGGTATAGAGTGTAGAGTGAAGGGATTAAAGTGTAGGGTATAGAGTGTAGGGTGTAGAGTGTAGGGTATAGAGTGTAGAGTGTAGGGTATAGAGTGTATGGTATAGAGTGTAGGGTATAGAGTGTAGGGTGTAGAGTGTAGGGTATATAGTGTAGGGTATAGAGTGTAGGGTATAGAGTGTAGGGTATAGAGTGTAGGGAATAGAGTGTAGAGTGTAAGGTATAGAGTGTAGAGTGTAGGGTATAGAGTGTAGGGTATAGACTGTAGGGTATAGAGTGTAGGGTATAGAGTGTAGGGTATAGATTGTAGAGTGTAGGCTATAGAGTGTAGGGTATAGAGTGTAGAGTGTAGGGTATAGAGTGTAGGGTATAGAGTGTAGAGTGTAGGGTATAGTGTGTAGGGTATAGAGTGCAGGGTGTAGAGTGTAGGGTATAGAGTGTAGGGTATAGAGTGTAGAGTGTAGGGTATAGAGTGTATGCTATAGAGTGTATGGTGTAGAGTGTAGGGTATAGATTGTAGAGTGTATGGTATAGAGAGTAGGGTATAGAGTGTAGGGTATAGAGTGTATGTTATAGAGTATAGGGTATATAGTGTAGGGTATAGAGTGTAGGGCATAGACTGTAGGGTATAGAGTGTAGGGTATAGAGTGTAGAGTGTAGGGTATAGAGTGTAGGGTATAGAGTGTAGGGTATAGAGTGTAGAGTGTAGGGTATAGAGTGTAGGGTATAGAGTGTAGGGTATAGAGTGTAGGGTATAGAGTGTAGGGCATAGAGTGTAGGGTATAGAGTGTAGGGTATAGAGTGTAGGGTATTGAGTGTAGGGTATAGAGTGTAGGGTATAGAGTGTAGGGCATAGAGTGTAGGGTATAGAGTGTAGGGTATAGAGTGTAGGGTATTGAGTGTAGGGTATAGAGTGTAGAGTGTAGGGTATAGAGTGTAGGGTATAGAGTGTAGGGTATAGAGTGTAGAGTGTAGGGTGTAGAGTGTAGGGTATAGAGTGTAGGGTATAGAGTGTAGGGTATAGAGTGTAGGTATAGAGTGTAGGGCATAGAGTGTAGGGTATAGAGTGTAGGGTATAGAGTGTAGAGTGTAGGGTATAGAGTGTAGGGTATAGACTGTAGGGTATAGAGTGTAGGGTATAGAGTGTAGGGTATAGATTGTAGAGTGTAGGCTATAGAGTGTAGGGTATAGAGTGTAGAGTGTAGGGTATAGAGTGTAGGGTATAGAGTGTAGGGTATAGAGTGTAGAGTGTAGGGTATAGTGTGTAGGGTATAGAGTGCAGGGTGTAGAGTGTAGGGTATAGAGTGTAGGGTATAGGAGTGGAGAGTGTAGGGTATAGAGTGTATGCTATAGAGTGTATGGTGTAGAGTGTATGGTATAAAGTGTAGGGTATAGATTGTAGAGTGTATGGAATAGAGTGTAGGGTATAGAGTGTAGGGTATAGAGTGTATGTTATAGAGTGTAGGGTATATAGTGTAGGGTATAGAGTGTAGGGCATAGACTGTAGGGTATAGAGTGTAGGGTATAGAGTGTAGAGTGTAGGGTATAGAGTGTAGGGTATAGAGTGTAGGGTATAGAGTGTAGAGTGTAGGGTATAGAGTGTAGGGTATAGAGTGTAGGGTATAGAGTGTAGGGTATAGAGTGTAGGGTATAGAGTGTAGGGCATAGAGTGTAGGGTATAAAGTGTAGGGTATAGAGTGTAGGGTATTGAGTGTAGGGTATAGAGTGTAGGGTATAGAGTGTAGGGCATAGAGTGTAGGGTATAGAGTGTAGGGTATAGAGTGTAGGGTATTGAGTGTAGGGTATAGAGTGTAGAGTGTAGGGTATAGAGTGTAGGGTATAGAGTGTAGGGTATAGAGTGTAGAGTGTAGGGTGTAGAGTGTAGGGTATAGAGTGTAGGGTATAGAGTGTAGGGTATAGAGTGTAGGTATAGAGTGTAGGGCATAGAGTGTAGGGTATAGAGTGTAGGGTATAGAGTGTAGAGTGTAGGGTATAGAGTGTAGGGTATAGAGTGTAGGGTATAGAGTGTAGAGTGTAGGGTATAGAGTGTAGGGTATAGAGTGTAGGGTATAGAGTGTAGAGTGTAGGGTATAGAGTGTAGGGTATAGAGTGTAGGGTATAGAGTGTAGAGTGTAGGGTATAGTGTGTAGGGTATAGAGTGCAGGGTGTAGAGTGTAGGGTATAGAGTGTAGGGTATAGAGTGTAGAGTGTAGGGTATAGAGTGTATGCTATAGAGTGTATGGTGTAGAGTGTATGGTATAGAGTGTAGGGTATAGAGTGTAGGGTATAGAGTGTATGTTATAGAGTGTAGGGTATAGAGTGTAGGGTAGAGAGTGTAGAGTGTAGGGTATAGAGTGTAGATAATAGAGTGTAGGGTATAGAGTGTAGAGTGTCGGGATTAGAGTGTAGGGTATAGAGTGTAGGATGTAGAGTGTAGGGTATAGAGTGTAGAGTGTAGGGTATAGAGTGTATGGTATAGCGTGTAGGGTATAGAGTGTAGGGTGTAGAGTGTAGGGTATAGAGTGTAGGGTATAGAGTGTAGGGTATAGAGTGTAGGGTGTAGAGTGTAGGGTATAGAGTGTAGAATGTAGGGTACAGAGTGTAGGGTATAGAGTGTAGGGTATATAGTGTAGAGTGTAGGGTATAGTGTGTAGGGTATAGAGTGCAGGGTGTAGAGTGTAGGGTATAGAGTGTAGGGTATAGAGTGTAGAGTGTAGGGTATAGAGTGTATGCTATAGAGTGTATGGTGTAGAGTGTACGGTATAGAGTGTAGGGTATAGAGTGTAGAGTGTATGGTATAGAGTGTAGGGTATAGAGTGTAGGGTATAGAGTGTATGTTATAGAGTGTAGGGTATAGAGTGTAGAGTGTAGGGTATAGAGTTTAGAGTGTAGGGTATAGAGTGTAGGTTATAGAGTGTAAGGTATAGAGTGTAGGGTGTAGAGTGTAGGGTATAGAGTGTAGGGTATAGAGTGTAGGGTATAGAGTGTACGGTATAGAGTGTAGGGTATGGAGTGTATCGTATAGAGTGTAGGGTATAGAGTGTAGAGTGTAGGGTATAGAGTGTAGGGTATAGAGTGTAGGGTATAGAGTGTAGAGTGTAGGGTATAGAGTTTAGAGTGTAGGGTATAGAGTGTAGGGTATAGAGTGTAAGGTATAGAGTGTAGGGTGTAGAGTGTAGGGTATAGAGTGTAGGGTATAGAGTGTAGGGTATAGAGTGTACGGTATAGAGTGTAGGGTATAGAGTGTATGGTATAGAGTGTAGGGTATAGAGTGTAGGGTATAGAGTGTATGGTATAGAGTGTAGGGTATAGAGTGTAGGGTATAGAGTGTATGTTATAGAGTGTAGGGTATAGAGTGTAGAGTGTAGAGTGTAGGGTATAGAGTGTAGAGTGTAGGGTATAGAGTGTAGAGTGTAGAGTATAGAGTGTAGAGTGTAGGGTATAGAGTTTAGAGTGTAGGGTATAGAGTGTAGGGTATAGAGTGTAAGGTATAGAGTGTAGGGTGTAGAGTGTAGGGTATAGAGTGTAGGGTATAGAGTGTAGGGTATAGAGTGTAGGGTATAGAGTGTAGGGTATAGAGTGTAGAGTGTAGGGTATAGAGTTTAGAGTGTAGGGTATAGAGTGTAGGGTATAGAGTGTAAGGTATAGAGTGTAGGGTGTAGAGTGTAGGGTATAGAGTGTAGGGTATAGAGTGTAGGGTATAGAGTGTACGGTATAGAGTGTAGGGTATAGAGTGTATGGTATAGAGTGTAGGGTATAGAGTGTAGGTATAGAGTGTAGGGTATAGAGTGTATGGTATAGATTGTAGGGTATAGAGTGTAGGGTATAGAGTGTATGTTATAGAGTGTAGGGTATAGAGTGTAGGGTATAGAGTTTAGAGTGTAGGGTATAGAGAGTAGGGTATAGAGTGTAAGGTATAGAGTGTAGGGTGTAGAGTGTAGGGTATAGAGTGTAGGGCATAGGGTGTAGGGTATAGAGTGTTGGGTATAGAGTGTAGAGTGTAGGGTATAGAGTGTAGGGTATAGAGTGTAGGGTATAGAGTGTAGAGTGTAGGGTACAGAGTGTAAGGTATTGAGTGTAGGGTATAGAGTGTAGGGTATAGAGTGTAGGGTATAGAGTGTAGGGTATAGAGTGTAGAGTGTAGGGTATAGAGTGTAGGGTATAGAGTGTAGGGTATAGAGTGTAGGGTAGAGAGTGTAGAGTGTAGGGTATAGAGTGTAGGGTATAGAGTGTAGGGTATAGAGTGTAGAGTGTAGGGATTAGAGTGTAGGGTATAGAGTGTAGGGTGTAGAGTGTAGGGTATAGAGTGTAGAGTGTAGGGTATAGAGTGTATGGTATAGAGTGTAGGGTATAGAGTGTAGGGTGTAGAGTGTAGGGTATAGAGTGTTGGGCATAGAGTGTAGGGTATAGAGTGTAGGGTATAGAGTGTAGAGTGTAGGGTATAGAGTGTATGGTATAGAGTGTAGGGTATAGAGTGTAGGGTATAGAGTGTAGAGTATAGAGTGTCGGGCAAAGAGTGTAGGGTATAGAGTGTAGGGTATAGAGTGTAGGGTATAGAGTGTAGGGTATAGAGTGTAGGGTATATAGTGTAGAGTGTAGGGTATAGAGTGTAGGGTATAGAGTGTAGGGAATAGAGTGTAGGGTATAGAGTGCAGGGTATAGAGTGTAGAGTGTAGGGTATAGAGTGTAGAGTGTAGGTTATAGAGTGTAGGGTATAGAGTGTAGGGTATAGAATTTAGAGTGTAGGGTATAGAGTGTAGGGAGTAGAGTGTAGGGTATAGAGTGTAGGGTATAGAGTGTAGGGTATAGAGTGTAGGGTATAGAGTGTAGGGTATAGAGTGTAGGGTATAGAGTGTATGGTATAGAGTGTAGGGTATCGAGTGTAGGGTATAGAGTGTAGGGTATAGAGTGTAGGGTATAGAGTGTAGAGTGTAGGGTATAGAGTGTAGAGTGTAGGGTATAGGGTGTAGGGTATAGAGTGTAGGGTAGAGAGTGTAGAGTGTAGGGTATAGAGTGTAGGGTATAGATTGTAGGGTATAGAGTGTAGGGTGTAGAGTGTAGGGTATAGAGTGTAGGGTATAGAGTGTAGGGAATAGAGTGTAGAGTGTAAGGTATAGAGTGTAGGGTATAGAGTGTACGGTATAGAGTGTAGGGTATAGAGTGTATGGTATAGAGTGTAGGGTATAGAGTGTAGAGTGTAGGGTATAGAGTGTAGGGTGTAGAGTGTAGGGTATAGAGTGTAGAGTGTAGAGTATAGAGTGTATGGTATAGAGTGTAGGGTATAGAGTGTAGGGTATAGAGTGTAGGGAATAGAGTGTAGAGTGTAAGGTATAGAGTGTAGGGTATAGAGTGTAGGGTATAGAGTGTAGAGTGTTGGGATTAGAGTGTAGGGTATAGAGTGTAGGGTGTAGATTGTAGGGTATAGAGTGTAGAGTGTAGGGTATAGAGTATATGGTATAGAGTGTAGGGTATAGAGTGTAGGGTGTAGATTGTAGGGTATAGAGTGTAGGGTATAGAGTGTAGGGAATAGAGTGTAGAGTGTAAGGTATAGAGTGTAGAGTGTAGGGTATAGAGTGTAGGGTATAGAGTGTAGAGTGTAGGGATTAGAGTGTAGGGTATAGAGTGAGGGTATAGAGTGTAGGGTATAGAGTGTAGAGTGTAGGGTATAGAGTGTAGGGTATATAGTGTAGGGTATAGAGTGTAGGGCATAGACTGTAGGGTATAGAGTGTAGGGTATAGAGTGTAGGGTATAGAGTGTAGGGTATAGAGTGTAGGGTATAGAGTGTAGAGTGTAGGGTATAGAGTGTAGGGTATAGAGTGTAGGGTATAGAGTGTAGGGTATAGAGTGTAGGGTATAGAGTGTAGGGCATAGAGTGTAGGGTATAGAGTGTAGGGTATAGAGTGTAGGGTATTGAGTGTAGGGTATAGAGTGCAGGGTATAGAGTGTAAGGCATAGAGTGTAGGGTATAGAGTGTAGGGTATAGAGTGTAGGGTATTGAGTGTAGGGTATAGAGTGTAGAGTGTAGGGTATAGAGTGTAGGGTATAGAGTGTAGGGTATAGAGTGTAGAGTGTAGGGTGTAGAGTGTAGGGTATAGAGTGTAGGGTATAGAGTGTAGGGTATAGAGTGTAGGTATAGAGTGTAGGGCATAGAGTGTAGGGTATAGAGTGTAGGGTATAGAGTGTAGAGTGTAGGGTATAGAGTGTAGGGTATAGAGTGTAGGGTATAGAGTGTAGAGTGTAGGGTATAGAGTGTAGGGTATAGAGTGTAGGGTATAGAGTGTAGAGTGTAGGGTATAGAGTGTAGGGTATAGAGTGTAGGGTATAGAGTGTAGGGCATAGAGTGTAGGGTATAGAGTGTAGGGTATAGAGTATAGAGTGTAGGGTATAGAGTGTAGGGTATAGAGTGTAGGGTATAGAGTGTAGAGTGTAGGGCATAGAGTGTAGAGTGTAGGGTATAGAGTGTAGGGTATAAAGTGTAGGGTATAGAGTGTAGAGTGTAGGGTATAGAGTGTAGGGTATAGAGTGTAGTGTAGAGAGTGTAGGGTAGAGAGTGTAGAGTGTAGGGTATAGAGTGTAGGGTATAGAGTGTAGGGTTTAGAGTGTAGAGTGTAGGGATTAGAGTGTAGGGTATAGAGTGTAGGGTGTAGATTGTAGGGTATAGAGTGTAGAGTGTAGGGTATAGAGTGTATGGTATAGAGAGTAGGGTATAGAGTGTGGGGTGTAGAGTGTAGGGTATAGAGTGTAGGGTATAGAGTGTAGGGTATAGAGTGTAGGGAATAGAGTGTAGAGTGTAAGGTATAGAGTGTAGGGTATAGAGTGTATGGTATAGAGTGTAGGGTATAGAGTGTAGGGTGTAGAGTGTTGGGTATAGAGTGTACGATATAGAGTGTAGGGTATAGAGTGTAGGGAATAGAGTGTAGAGTGTAAGGTATAGAGTGTATAGTGTAGGGTATAGAGTGTAGGGTATAGAGTGTAGAGTGTAGGGATTAGAGTGTACGGTATAGAGTGTAGGGTATAGAGTGTAGGGTATAGAGTGTAGGGTATAGAGTGTAGAGTGTAGGGTATAGAGTGTAGAGTGTAGGGTATAGAGTGTAGGGTATAGAGTGTAGGGTATAGAGTGTAGGGTAGAGTGTGTAGAGTGTAGGGTATAGAGTGTAGGGTATAGAGTGTAGGGTATAGAGTGTAGAGTGTAGGGATTAGAGTGTAGGGTATAGATTGTAGGGTGTAGAGTGTAGGGTATAGAGTGTAGAGTGTAGGGTATAGAGTGTATGGTATAGAGTGTAGGGTATAGAGTGTAGGGTGTAGAGTGTAGGGTATAGAGTGTAGGGTATAGAGTGTAGGGTATAGAGTGTAGGGTATAGAGTGTAGAGTGTAGGGATTAGAGTGTAGGGTATAGAGTGTAGGGTGTAGAGTGTAGGTTATAGAGTGTAGAGTGTAGGGTATAGAGTGTATGGTATAGAGTGTAGAGTATAGAGTGTAGGGTGTAGAGTGTAGGGTATAGAGTGTAGGGTATAGAGTGTAGGGTATAGAGTGTAGGGTATAGAGTGTAGGGTATAGAGTGTAGGGTATAGAGTGTAGGGAATAGATTGTAGAGTGTAAGGTATAGAGTGTAGAGTGTAGGGTATCGAGTGTAGGGTATAGAGTGTAGGGTATAGAGTGTAGGGTATAGATTGTAGAGTGTAGGCTATAGAGTGTAGGGTATAGAGTGTAGAGTGTAGGGTATAGAGTGTAGGGTATAGAGTGTAGGGTACAGAGTGTAGGGTATAGAGTGTAGAGTGTAGGGTATAGTGTGTAGGGTATAGAGTGCAGGGTGTAGAGTGTAGGGTATAGAGTGTAGGGTATAGAGTGTAGAGTGTAGGGTATAAAGTGTATGCTATAGAGTGTATGGTGTAGAGTGTATGGTATAGAGTGTAGGGTATAGAGTGTAGGGTATAGAGTGTATGTTATAGAGTGTAGGGTATAGAGTGTAGGGTAGAGAGTGTAGAGTGTAGGGTATAGAGTGTAGATAATAGAGTGTAGGGTATAGAGTGTAGAGTGTCGGGATTAGAGTGTAGGGTATAGAGTGTAGGATGTAGAGTGTAGGGTATAGAGTGTAGAGTGTAGGGTATAGAGTGTATGGTATAGCGTGTAGGGTATAGAGTGTAGGGTGTAGAGTGTAGGGTATAGAGTGTAGGGTATAGAGTGTAGGGTATAGAGTGTAGGGTGTAGAGTGTAGGGTATAGAGTGTATGGTATAGAGTGTAGGGTATAGAGTGTATGGTATAGAGTGTAGAGTGTAGGATATAGAGTGTAGGGTATAGAGTGTAGAGTGTAGGGTACAGAGTGTAGGGTATAGAGTGTAGGGTATAGAGTGTAGAGTGTAGGGATTAGAGTGTAGGGTATAGAGTGTAGGGTGTAGAGTGTAGAGTGTAGGGTATAGATTGTAGGGTATAGAGTGTAGAGTGTATGGTATAGAGTGTAGGGTATATAGTGTAGGGTATAGAGTGTAGGGTATAGAGTGTAGAGTGTAGGTTATAGAGTGTAGGGTATAGAGTGTAGGGTATAGAGTGTAGAGTGTAGGGTATAGAGTGTAGGGTATAGAGTGTAGGGTATAGAGTGTAGGGCATAGAGTGTAGGGTATAGAGTGTAGGGTGTAGAGTGTAGGATGTAGAGTGTAGGGTATAGAGTGTAGAGTGTAGGGTATAGAGTGTATGGTATAGCGTGTAGGGTATAGAGTGTAGGGTGTAGAGTGTAGGGTATAGAGTGTAGGGTATAGAGTGTAGGGTATAGAGTGTAGGGTGTAGAGTGTAGGGTATAGAGTGTATGGTATAGAGTGTAGGGTATAGAGTGTATGGTATAGAGTGTAGAGTGTAGGATATAGAGTGTAGGGTATAGAGTGTAGAGTGTAGGGTACAGAGTGTAGGGTATAGAGTGTAGGGTATAGAGTGTAGAGTGTAGGGATTAGAGTGTAGGGTATAGAGTGTAGGGTATAGAGTGTAGAGTGTAGGGTATAGATTGTAGGGTATAGAGTGTAGAGTGTATGGTATAGAGTGTAGGGTATATAGTGTAGGGTATAGAGTGTAGGGTATAGAGTGTAGAGTGTAGGTTATAGAGTGTAGGGTATAGAGTGTAGGGTATAGAGTGTAGAGTGTAGGGTATAGAGTGTAGGGTATAGAGTGTAGGGTATAGAGTGTAGGGCATAGAGTGTAGGGTATAGAGTGTAGGGTGTAGAGTGTAGGGCATAGAGTGTAGGGTATAGAGTGTAGAGTGTAGGGTATAGAGTGTAGGGTATAGAGTGTAGGGTATAGAGTGTAGGGTATAGAGTGTAGGGTATAGAGTGTAGAGTGTAGGGTATAGCGTGTAGAGTGTAGGGTATAGAGTGTAGGGTATAGAGTGTAGGGTATAGAGTGTAGGGTATAGAGTGTAGAGTGTAGGGTATAGAGTGTAGAGTGTAGGGTATAGAGTGTATGGTATAGAGTGTAGGGTATAGAGTGTAGGGTGTAGAGTGTTGGGTATAGAGTGTAGGGTATAGAGTGTAGGGTATAGAGTGTAGGGTATAGAGTGTAGGGTATAGAGTGTAGGGAATAGAGTGTAGAGTGTAAGGTATAGAGTGTAGAGTGTAGGGTATAGAGTGTAGGGTATAGAGTGTAGAGTGTAGGGATTAGAGTGTAGGGTATAGAGTGTAGGGTATAGAGTGTAGGGTATAGAGTGTAGGGTATAGAGTGTAGAGTGTAGGGTATAGAGTGTAGAGTGTAGGGTATAGAGTGTAGGGTATAGAGTGTAGGGTATAGAGTGTAGGGTAGAGTGTGTAGAGTGTAGGGTATAGAGTGTAGGGTATAGAGTGTAGGGTATAGAGTGTAGAGTGTAGGGATTAGAGTGTAGGGTATAGAGTGTAGGGTGTAGAGTGTAGGGTATAGAGTGTAGAGTGTAGGGTATGGAGTGTATGGTATAGAGTGTAGGGTATAGAGTGTAGGGTGTAGAGTGTAGGGTATAGAGTGTAGGGTATAGAGTGTAGGGTATAGAGTGTAGGGAATAGAGTGTAGAGTGTAAGGTATAGAGTGTAGAGTGTAGGGTATAGAGTGTAGGGTATAGAGTGTAGAGTGAAGGGATTAAAGTGTAGGGTATAGAGTGTAGGGTGTAGAGTGTAGGGTATAGAGTGTAGAGTGTAGGGTATAGAGTGTATGGTATAGAGTGTAGGGTATAGAGTGTAGGGTGTAGAGTGTAGGGTATATAGTGTAGGGTATAGAGTGTAGGGTATAGAGTGTAGGGTATAGAGTGTAGGGAATAGAGTGTAGAGTGTAAGGTATAGAGTGTAGAGTGTAGGGTATAGAGTGTAGGGTATAGACTGTAGGGTATAGAGTGTAGGGTATAGAGTGTAGGGTATAGATTGTAGAGTGTAGGCTATAGAGTGTAGGGTATAGAGTGTAGAGTGTAGGGTATAGAGTGTAGGGTATAGAGTGTAGGGTACAGAGTGTAGGGTATAGAGTGTAGAGTGTAGGGTATAGTGTGTAGGGTATAGAGTGCAGGGTGTAGAGTGTAGGGTATAGAGTGTAGGGTATAGAGTGTAGAGTGTAGGGTATAAAGTGTATGCTATAGAGTGTATGGTGTAGAGTGTATGGTATAGAGTGTAGGGTATAGAGTGTAGGGTATAGAGTGTATGTTATAGAGTGTAGGGTATAGAGTGTAGGGTAGAGAGTGTAGAGTGTAGGGTATAGAGTGTAGATAATAGAGTGTAGGGTATAGAGTGTAGAGTGTCGGGATTAGAGTGTAGGGTATAGAGTGTAGGATGTAGAGTGTAGGGTATAGAGTGTAGAGTGTAGGGTATAGAGTGTATGGTATAGCGTGTAGGGTATAGAGTGTAGGGTGTAGAGTGTAGGGTATAGAGTGTAGGGTATAGAGTGTAGGGTATAGAGTGTAGGGTGTAGAGTGTAGGGTATAGAGTGTATGGTATAGAGTGTAGGGTATAGAGTGTATGGTATAGAGTGTAGAGTGTAGGATATAGAGTGTAGGGTATAGAGTGTAGAGTGTAGGGTACAGAGTGTAGGGTATAGAGTGTAGGGTATAGAGTGTAGAGTGTAGGGATTAGACTGTAGGGTATAGAGTGTAGGGTATAGAGTGTAGAGTGTAGGGTATAGATTGTAGGGTATAGAGTGTAGAGTGTATGGTATAGAGTGTAGGGTATATAGTGTAGGGTATAGAGTGAAGGGTATAGAGTGTAGAGTGTAGGTTATAGAGTGTAGGGTATAGAGTGTAGGGTATAGAGTGTAGAGTGTAGGGTATAGAGTGTAGGGTATAGAGTGTAGGGTATAGAGTGTAGGGCATAGAGTGTAGGGTATAGAGTGTAGGGTGTAGAGTGTAGGATGTAGAGTGTAGGGTATAGAGTGTAGAGTGTAGGGTATAGAGTGTATGGTATAGCGTGTAGGGTATAGAGTGTAGGGTGTAGAGTGTAGGGTATAGAGTGTAGGGTATAGAGTGTAGGGTATAGAGTGTAGGGTGTAGAGTGTAGGGTATAGAGTGTATGGTATAGAGTGTAGGGTATAGAGTGTATGGTATAGAGTGTAGAGTGTAGGATATAGAGTGTAGGGTATAGAGTGTAGAGTGTAGGGTACAGAGTGTAGGGTATAGAGTGTAGGGTATAGAGTGTAGAGTGTAGGGATTAGAGTGTAGGGTATAGAGTGTAGGGTATAGAGTGTAGAGTGTAGGGTATAGATTGTAGGGTATAGAGTGTAGAGTGTATGGTATAGAGTGTAGGGTATATAGTGTAGGGTATAGAGTGTAGGGTATAGAGTGTAGAGTGTAGGTTATAGAGTGTAGGGTATAGAGTGTAGGGTATAGAGTGTAGAGTGTAGGGTATAGAGTGTAGGGTATAGAGTGTAGGGTATAGAGTGTAGGGCATAGAGTGTAGGGTATAGAGTGTAGGGTGTAGAGTGTAGGGCATAGAGTGTAGGGTATAGAGTGTAGAGTGTAGGGTATAGAGTGTAGGGTATAGAGTGTAGGGTATAGAGTGTAGGGTATAGAGTGTAGGGTATAGAGTGTAGAGTGTAGGGTATAGCGTGTAGAGTGTAGGGTATAGAGTGTAGGGTATAGAGTGTAGGGTATAGAGTGTAGGGTATAGAGTGTAGAGTGTAGGGTATAGAGTGTAGAGTGTAGGGTATAGAGTGTATGGTATAGAGTGTAGGGTATAGAGTGTAGGGTGTAGAGTGTTGGGTATAGAGTGTAGGGTATAGAGTGTAGGGTATAGAGTGTAGGGTATAGAGTGTAGGGTATAGAGTGTAGGGAATAGAGTGTAGAGTGTAAGGTATAGATTGTAGAGTGTAGGGTATAGAGTGTAGGGTATAGAGTGTAGAGTGTAGGGATTAGAGTGTAGGGTATAGAGTGTAGGGTATAGAGTGTAGGGTATAGAGTGTAGGGTATAGAGTGTAGAGTGTAGGGTATAGAGTGTAGAGTGTAGGGTATAGAGTGTAGGGTATAGAGTGTAGGGTATAGAGTGTAGGGTAGAGTGTGTAGAGTGTAGGGTATAGAGTGTAGGGTATAGAGTGTAGGGTATAGAGTGTAGAGTGTAGGGATTAGAGTGTAGGGTATAGAGTGTAGGGTGTAGAGTGTAGGGTATAGAGTGTAGAGTGTAGGGTATAGAGTGTATGGTATAGAGTGTAGGGTATAGAGTGTAGGGTGTAGAGTGTAGGGTATAGAGTGTAGGGTATAGAGTGTAGGGTATAGAGTGTAGGGAATAGAGTGTAGAGTGTAAGGTATAGAGTGTAGAGTGTAGGGTATAGAGTGTAGGGTATAGAGTGTAGAGTGAAGGGATTAAAGTGTAGGGTATAGAGTGTAGGGTGTAGAGTGTAGGGTATAGAGTGTAGAGTGTAGGGTATAGAGTGTATGGTATAGAGTGTAGGGTATAGAGTGTAGGGTGTAGAGTGTAGGGTATATAGTGTAGGGTATAGAGTGTAGGGTATAGAGTGTAGGGTATAGAGTGTAGGGAATAGAGTGTAGAGTGTAAGGTATAGAGTGTAGAGTGTAGGGTATAGAGTGTAGGGTATAGACTGTAGGGTATAGAGTGTAGGGTATAGAGTGTAGGGTATAGATTGTAGAGTGTAGGCTATAGAGTGTAGGGTATAGAGTGTAGAGTGTAGGGTATAGAGTGTAGGGTATAGAGTGTAGGGTATAGAGTGTAGAGTGTAGGGTATAGTGTGTAGGGTATAGAGTGCAGGGTGTAGAGTGTAGGGTATAGAGTGTAGGGTATAGAGTGTAGAGTGTAGGGTATAGAGTGTATGCTATAGAGTGTATGGTGTAGAGTGTAGGGTATAGATTGTAGAGTGTATGGTATAGAGAGTAGGGTATAGAGTGTAGGGTATAGAGTGTATGTTATAGAGTATAGGGTATATAGTGTAGGGTATAGAGTGTAGGGCATAGACTGTAGGGTATAGAGTGTAGGGTATAGAGTGTAGAGTGTAGGGTATAGAGTGTAGGGTATAGAGTGTAGGGTATAGAGTGTAGAGTGTAGGGTATAGAGTGTAGGGTATAGAGTGTAGGGTATAGAGTGTAGGGTATAGAGTGTAGGGCATAGAGTGTAGGGTATAGAGTGTAGGGTATAGAGTGTAGGGTATTGAGTGTAGGGTATAGAGTGTAGGGTATAGAGTGTAGGGCATAGAGTGTAGGGTATAGAGTGTAGGGTATAGAGTGTAGGGTATTGAGTGTAGGGTATAGAGTGTAGAGTGTAGGGTATAGAGTGTAGGGTATAGAGTGTAGGGTATAGAGTGTAGAGTGTAGGGTGTAGAGTGTAGGGTATAGAGTGTAGGGTATAGAGTGTAGGGTATAGAGTGTAGGTATAGAGTGTAGGGCATAGAGTGTAGGGTATAGAGTGTAGGGTATAGAGTGTAGAGTGTAGGGTATAGAGTGTAGGGTATAGACTGTAGGGTATAGAGTGTAGGGTATAGAGTGTAGGGTATAGATTGTAGAGTGTAGGCTATAGAGTGTAGGGTATAGAGTGTAGAGTGTAGGGTATAGAGTGTAGGGTATAGAGTGTAGGGTATAGAGTGTAGAGTGTAGGGTATAGTGTGTAGGGTATAGAGTGCAGGGTGTAGAGTGTAGGGTATAGAGTGTAGGGTATAGAGTGTAGAGTGTAGGGTATAGAGTGTATGCTATAGAGTGTATGGTGTAGAGTGTATGGTATAAAGTGTAGGGTATAGATTGTAGAGTGTATGGTATAGAGTGTAGGGTATAGAGTGTAGGGTATAGAGTGTATGTTATAGAGTGTAGGGTATATAGTGTAGGGTATAGAGTGTAGGGCATAGACTGTAGGGTATAGAGTGTAGGGTATAGAGTGTAGAGTGTAGGGTATAGAGTGTAGGGTATAGAGTGTAGGGTATAGAGTGTAGAGTGTAGGGTATAGAGTGTAGGGTATAGAGTGTAGGGTATAGAGTGTAGGGTATAGAGTGTAGGGTATAGAGTGTAGGGCATAGAGTGTAGGGTATAAAGTGTAGGGTATAGAGTGTAGGGTATTGAGTGTAGGGTATAGAGTGTAGGGTATAGAGTGTAGGGCATAGAGTGTAGGGTATAGAGTGTAGGGTATAGAGTGTAGGGTATTGAGTGTAGGGTATAGAGTGTAGAGTGTAGGGTATAGAGTGTAGGGTATAGAGTGTAGGGTATAGAGTGTAGAGTGTAGGGTGTAGAGTGTAGGGTATAGAGTGTAGGGTATAGAGTGTAGGGTATAGAGTGTAGGTATAGAGTGTAGGGCATAGAGTGTAGGGTATAGAGTGTAGGGTATAGAGTGTAGAGTGTAGGGTATAGAGTGTAGGGTATAGAGTGTAGGGTATAGAGTGTAGAGTGTAGGGTATAGAGTGTAGGGTATAGAGTGTAGGGTATAGAGTGTAGAGTGTAGGGTATAGAGTGTAGGGTATAGAGTGTAGGGTATAGAGTGTAGAGTGTAGGGTATAGTGTGTAGGGTATAGAGTGCAGGGTGTAGAGTGTAGGTTATAGAGTGTAGGGTATAGAGTGTATGTTATAGAGTGTAGGGTATAGAGTGTAGGGTAGAGAGTGTAGAGTGTAGGGTATAGAGTGTAGATAATAGAGTGTAGGGTATAGAGTGTAGAGTGTCGGGATTAGAGTGTAGGGTATAGAGTGTAGGATGTAGAGTGTAGGGTATAGAGTGTAGAGTGTAGGGTATAGAGTGTATGGTATAGCGTGTAGGGTATAGAGTGTAGGGTGTAGAGTGTAGGGTATAGAGTGTAGGGTATAGAGTGTAGGGTATAGAGTGTAGGGTGTAGAGTGTAGGGTATAGAGTGTATGGTATAGAGTGTAGGGTATAGAGTGTATGGTATAGAGTGTAGAGTGTAGGATATAGAGTGTAGGGTATAGAGTGTAGAGTGTAGGGTACAGAGTGTAGGGTATAGAGTGTAGGGTATAGAGTGTAGAGTGTAGGGATTAGAGTGTAGGGTATAGAGTGTAGGGTATAGAGTGTAGAGTGTAGGGTATAGATTGTAGGGTATAGAGTGTAGAGTGTATGGTATAGAGTGTAGGGTATATAGTGTAGGGTATAGAGTGTAGGGTATAGAGTGTAGAGTGTAGGGTATAGAGTGTAGGGTATAGAGTGTAGGGCATAGAGTGTAGGGTATAGAGTGTAGGGTGTAGAGTGTAGGGCATAGAGTGTAGGGTATAGAGTGTAGAGTGTAGGGTATAGAGTGTAGGGTATAGAGTGTAGGGTATAGAGTGTAGGGTATAGAGTGTAGGGTATAGAGTGTAGAGTGTAGGGTATAGCGTGTAGAGTCTAGGGTATAGAGTGTAGGGTATAGAGTGTAGGGTATAGAGTGTAGGGTATAGAGTGTAGAGTGTAGGGTATAGAGTGTAGAGTGTAGGGTATAGAGTGTATGGTATAGAGTGTAGGGTATAGAGTGTAGGGTGTAGAGTGTTGGGTATAGAGTGTAGGGTATAGAGTGTAGGGTATAGAGTGTAGGGTATAGAGTGTAGGGTATAGAGTGTAGGGAATAGAGTGTAGAGTGTAAGGTATAGAGTGTAGAGTGTAGGGTATAGAGTGTAGGGTATAGAGTGTAGAGTGTAGGGATTAGAGTGTAGGGTATAGAGTGTAGGGTATAGAGTGTAGGGTATAGAGTGTAGGGTATAGAGTGTAGAGTGTAGGGTATAGAGTGTAGAGTGTAGGGTATAGAGTGTAGGGTATAGAGTGTAGGGTATAGAGTGTAGGGTAGAGTGTGTAGAGTGTAGGGTATAGAGTGTAGGGTATAGAGTGTAGGGTATAGAGTGTAGAGTGTAGGGATTAGAGTGTAGGGTATAGAGTGTAGGGTGTAGAGTGTAGGGTATAGAGTGTAGAGTGCAGGGTATAGAGTGTATGGTATAGAGTGTAGGGTATAGAGTGTAGGGTGTAGAGTGTAGGGTATAGAGTGTAGGGTATAGAGTGTAGGGTATAGAGTGTAGGGAATAGAGTGTAGAGTGTAAGGTATAGAGTGTAGAGTGTAGGGTATAGAGTGTAGGGTATAGAGTGTAGAGTTAAGGGATTAAAGTGTAGGGTATAGAGTGTAGGGTGTAGAGTGTAGGGTATAGAGTGTAGAGTGTAGGGTATAGAGTGTATGGTATAGAGTGTAGGGTATAGAGTGTAGGGTGTAGAGTGTAGGGTATAGAGTGTAGGGTATAGAGTGTAGGGTATAGAGTGTAGGGTATAGAGTGTAGGGAATAGAGTGTAGAGTGTAAGGTATAGAGTGTAGAGTGTAGGGTATAGAGTGTAGGGTATAGACTGTAGGGTATAGAGTGTAGGGTATAGAGTGTAGGGTATAGATTGTAGAGTGTAGGCTATAGAGTGTAGGGTATAGAGTGTAGAGTGTAGGGTATAGAGTGTAGGGTATAGAGTGTAGAGTGTAGGGTATAGAGTGTATGCTATAGAGTGTATGGTGTAGAGTGTATGGTATAAAGTGTAGGGTATAGATTGTAGAGTGTATGGTATAGAGTGTAGGGTATAGAGTGTAGGGTATAGAGTGTATGTTATAGAGTGTAGGGTATATAGTGTAGGGTATAGAGTGTAGGGCATAGACTGTAGGGTATAGAGTGTAGGGTATAGAGTGTAGAGTGTAGGGTATAGAGTGTAGGGTATAGAGTGTAGGGTATAGAGTGTAGAGTGTAGGGTATAGAGTGTAGGGTATAGAGTGTAGGGTATAGAGTGTAGGGTATAGAGTGTAGGGTATAGAGTGTAGGGCATAGAGTGTAGGGTATAAAGTGTAGGGTATAGAGTGTAGGGTATTGAGTGTAGGGTATAGAGTGTAGGGTATAGAGTGTAGGGCATAGAGTGTAGGGTATAGAGTGTAGGGTATAGAGTGTAGGGTATTGAGTGTAGGGTATAGAGTGTAGAGTGTAGGGTATAGAGTGTAGGGTATAGAGTGTAGGGTATAGAGTGTAGAGTGTAGGGTGTAGAGTGTAGGGTATAGAGTGTAGGGTATAGAGTGTAGGGTATAGAGTGTAGGTATAGAGTGTAGGGCATAGAGTGTAGGGTATAGAGTGTAGGGTATAGAGTGTAGAGTGTAGGGTATAGAGTGTAGGGTATAGAGTGTAGGGTATAGAGTGTAGAGTGTAGGGTATAGAGTGTAGGGTATAGAGTGTAGGGTATAGAGTGTAGAGTGTAGGGTATAGAGTGTAGGGTATAGAGTGTAGGGTATAGAGTGTAGAGTGTAGGGTATAGTGTGTAGGGTATAGAGTGCAGGGTGTAGAGTGTAGGGTATAGAGTGTAGGGTATAGAGTGTAGAGTGTAGGGTATAGAGTGTATGCTATAGAGTGTATGGTGTAGAGTGTATGGTATAGAGTGTAGGGTATAGAGTGTAGGGTATAGAGTGTATGTTATAGAGTGTAGGGTATAGAGTGTAGGGTAGAGAGTGTAGAGTGTAGGGTATAGAGTGTAGATAATAGAGTGTAGGGTATAGAGTGTAGAGTGTCGGGATTAGAGTGTAGGGTATAGAGTGTAGGATGTAGAGTGTAGGGTATAGAGTGTAGAGTGTAGGGTATAGAGTGTATGGTATAGCGTGTAGGGTATAGAGTGTAGGGTGTAGAGTGTAGGGTATAGAGTGTAGGGTATAGAGTGTAGGGTATAGAGTGTAGGGTGTAGAGTGTAGGGTATAGAGTGTATGGTATAGAGTGTAGGGTATAGAGTGTATGGTATAGAGTGTAGAGTGTAGGATATAGAGTGTAGGGTATAGAGTGTAGAGTGTAGGGTACAGAGTGTAGGGTATAGAGTGTAGGGTATAGAGTGTAGAGTATAGGGATTCGAGTGTAGGGTATAGAGTGTAGGGTATAGAGTGTAGAGTGTAGGGTATAGATTGTAGGGTATAGAGTGTAGAGTGTATGGTATAGAGTGTAGGGTATATAGTGTAGGGTATAGAGTGTAGGGTATAGAGTGTAGAGTGTAGGGTATAGAGTGTAGGGTATAGAGTGTAGGGCATAGAGTGTAGGGTATAGAGTGTAGGGTGTAGAGTGTAGGGCATAGAGTGTAGGGTATAGAGTGTAGAGTGTAGGGTATAGAGTGTAGGGTATAGAGTGTAGGGTATAGAGTGTAGGGTATAGAGTGTAGGGTATAGAGTGTAGAGTGTAGGGTATAGCGTGTAGAGTCTAGGGTATAGAGTGTAGGGTATAGAGTGTAGGGTATAGAGTGTAGGGTATAGAGTGTAGAGTGTAGGGTATAGAGTGTAGAGTGTAGGGTATAGAGTGTATGGTATAGAGTGTAGGGTATAGAGTGTAGGGTGTAGAGTGTTGGGTATAGAGTGTAGGGTATAGAGTGTAGGGTATAGAGTGTAGGGTATAGAGTGTAGGGTATAGAGTGTAGGGAATAGAGTGTAGAGTGTAAGGTATAGAGTGTAGAGTGTAGGGTATAGAGTGTAGGGTATAGAGTGTAGAGTGTAGGGATTAGAGTGTAGGGTATAGAGTGTAGGGTATAGAGTGTAGGGTATAGAGTGTAGGGTATAGAGTGTAGAGTGTAGGGTATAGAGTGTAGAGTGTAGGGTATAGAGTGTAGGGTATAGAGTGTAGGGTATAGAGTGTAGGGTAGAGTGTGTAGAGTGTAGGGTATAGAGTGTAGGGTATAGAGTGTAGGGTATAGAGTGTAGAGTGTAGGGATTAGAGTGTAGGGTATAGAGTGTAGGGTGTAGAGTGTAGGGTATAGAGTGTAGAGTGTAGGGTATAGAGTGTATGGTATAGAGTGTAGGGTATAGAGTGTAGGGTGTAGAGTGTAGGGTATAGAGTGTAGGGTATAGAGTGTAGGGTATAGAGTGTAGGGAATAGAGTGTAGAGTGTAAGGTATAGAGTGTAGAGTGTAGGGTATAGAGTGTAGGGTATAGAGTGTAGAGTTAAGGGATTAAAGTGTAGGGTATAGAGTGTAGGGTGTAGAGTGTAGGGTATAGAGTGTAGAGTGTAGGGTATAGAGTGTATGGTATAGAGTGTAGGGTATAGAGTGTAGGGTGTAGAGTGTAGGGTATAGAGTGTAGGGTATAGAGTGTAGGGTATAGAGTGTAGGGTATAGAGTGTAGGGAATAGAGTGTAGAGTGTAAGGTATAGAGTGTAGAGTGTAGGGTATAGAGTGTAGGGTATAGACTGTAGGGTATAGAGTGTAGGGTTTAGAGTGTAGGGTATAGATTGTAGAGTGTAGGCTATAGAGTGGAGGGTATAGAGTGTAGAGTGTAGGGTATAGAGTGTAGGGTATAGAGTGTAGAGTGTAGGGTATAGAGTGTAGGGTATAGAGTGTAGGGTATAGAGTGTAGAGTGTAGGGTATAGTGTGTAGGGAATAGAGTGTAGAGTGTAAGGTATAGAGTGTAGAGTGTAGGGTATAGAGTGTAGGGTATAGAGTGTAGAGTGAAGGGATTAAAGTGTAGGGTATAGAGTGTAGGGTATAGAGTGTAGAGTGTAGGGTATAGAGTGTATGCTATAGAGTGTATGGTGTAGAGTGTATGGTATAAAGTGTAGGGTATAGATTGTAGAGTGTAGGGTATAGAGTGTAGGGTATAGAGTGTATGTTATAGAGTGTAGGGTATATAGTGTAGGGTATAGAGTGTAGGGCATAGACTGTAGGGTATAGAGTGTAGGGTATAGAGTGTAGAGTGGAGGGTATAGAGTGTAGGGTATAGAGTGTAGGGTATAGAGTGTAGAGTGTAGGGTATAGAGTGTAGGGTATAGAGTGTAGGGTATAGAGTGTAGGGTATAGAGTGTAGGGTATAGAGTGTAGGGTATTGAGTGTAGGGAATAGAGTGTAGGGTATAGAGTGTAGGGCATAGAGTGTAGGGTATAGAGTGTAGGGTATAGAGTGTAGGGTATTGAGTGTAGGGTATAGAGTGTAGAGTGTAGGGTATAGAGTGTAGGGTATAGAGTGTAGGGTATAGAGTGTAGAGTGTAGGGTGTAGAGTGTAGGGTATAGAGTGTAGGGTATAGAGTGTAGGGTATAGAGTGTAGGTATAGAGTGTAGGGCATAGAGTGTAGGGTATAGAGTGTAGGGTATAGAGTGTAGAGTGTAGGGTATAGAGTGTAGGGTATAGAGTGTAGGGTTTAGAGTGTAGAGTGTAGGGTATAGAGTGTAGGGTATAGAGTGTAGGGAATAGAGTGTAGAGTGTAAGGTATAGAGTGTAGAGTGTAGGGTATAGAGTGTAGGGTATAGAGTGTAGAGTGTAGGGATTAGAGTGTAGGGTATAGAGTGTAGGGTATAGAGTGTAGGGTATAGAGTGTAGAGTGTAGGGTAAAGAGTGTAGGGTATAGAGTGTAGGGCATAGAGTGTAGGGTATAGAGTGTAGGGTATAGAGTGTAGAGTGTAGGGTATAGAGTGTAGGGTATAGAGTGTAGGGTATAGAGTGTAGGGTATAGAGTGTAGGGCATAGAGTGTAGGGTATAGAGTGCAGGGTATAGAGTGTAGAGTGTAGGGTATAGAGTGTAGGGTATAGAGTGTAGGGTATAGAGTGTAGAGTGTAGGGTATAGAGTGTAGAGTGTAGGGTATAGAGTGTAGGGTATAGAGTGTAGGGTAGAGAGTGTAGAGTGTAGGGTATAGAGTGTAGGGTATAGAGTGTAGGGTATAGAGTGTAGGGTGTAGAGTGTAGGGTATAGAGTGTAGGGTGTAGAGTGTAGGGTATAGAGTGTAGGGTATAGAGTGTAGGGTATAGAGTGTAGGGAATAGAGTGTAGAGTGTAAGGTATAGAGTGTAGGGTATAGAGTGTACGGTATAGAGTGTAGGCTATAGAGTGTATGGTATAGAGTGTAGGGTATAGAGTGTAGAGTGTAGGGTATAGAGTGTAGGGATTAGAGTGTAGGGTATAGAGTGTAGGGTGTAGAGTGTAGGGTGTAGAGTGTAGAGTGTAGGGTATAGAGTGTATGGTATAGAGTGTAGAGTGTAGGGTATAGAGTATATAATATAGAGTGTAGGGTATAGAGTGTAGGGAATAGAGTGTAGAGTGTAAGGTATAGAGTGTAGGGTATAGAGTGTAGGGTATAGAGTGTAGAGTGTTGGGATTAGAGTGTAGGGTATAGAGTGTAGGGTGTAGAGTGTAGGGTATAGAGTGTAGAGTGTAGGGTATAGAGTATATGGTATAGAGTGTAGGGTATAGAGTGTAGGGTGTAGAGTGTAAGGTATAGAGTGTAGGGTATAGAGTGTAGGGTATAGAGTGTAGGGAATAGAGTGTAGAGTGTAAGGTATAGAGTGTAGAGTGTAGGGTATAGAGTGTAGGGTATAGAGTGTAGAGTGTAGGGATTAGAGTGTAGGGTATAGAGTGTAGGGTATAGAGTGTAGGGTATAGAGTGTAGAGTGTAGGGTATAGAGTGTAGGGTATAGAGTGTAGGGTATAGAGTGTAGGGCATAGAGTGTAGGGTATAGAGTGTAGGGTATAGAGTGTAGAGTGTAGGGTATAGAGTGTAGGGTATAGAGTGTAGGGTATAGAGTGTAGAGTGTAGGGTATAGAGTGTAGGGTATAGAGTGTAGGGTATAGAGTGTAGGGTATAGAGTGTAGGGCATAGAGTGTAGGGTATAGAGTGTAGAGTGTAGGGTATAGAGTGTAGGGTATTGAGTGTAGGGTATAGAGTGTAGAGTGTAGGGTATAGAGTGTAGGGTATAGAGTGTAGGGTATAGAGTGTAGAGTGTAGGGTGTAGAGTGTAGGGTATAGAGTGTAGGTATAGAGTGTAGGGCATAGAGTGTAGGGTATAGAGTGTAGGGTATAGAGTGTAGAGTGTAGGGTATAGAGTGTAGGGTATAGAGTGTAGGGTATAGAGTGTAGAGTGTAGGGTATAGAGTGTAGGGTATAGAGTGTAGGGTATAGAGTGTAGGGCATAGAGTGTAGGGTATAGAGTGTAGGGTATAGAGTGTAGAGTGTAGGGTATAGAGTGTAGGGTATAGAGTGTAGGGTATAGAGTGTAGAGTGTAGGGCATAGAGTGTAGAGTGTAGGGTATAGAGTGTAGGGTATAAAGTGTAGGGTATAGAGTGTAGAGTGTAGGGTATAGAGTGTAGAGTGTAGGGTACAGAGTGTAGGGTAGAGAGTGTAGGGTAGAGAGTGTAGGGTAGAGAGTGTAGAGTGTAGGGTATAGAGTGTAGGGTATAGAGTGTAGGGTATAGAGTGTAGAGTGTAGGGATTAGAGTGTAGGGTATAGAGTGTAGGGTGTAGAGTGTAGGGTATAGAGTGTAGAGTGTAGGGTATAGAATGTATGGTATAGAGTGTAGGGTATAGAGTGTGGGGTGTAGAGTGTAGGGTATAGAGTGTAGGGTATAGAGTGTAGGGTATAGAGTGTAGGGAATAGAGTGTAGAGTGTAAGGTATAGAGTGTAGAGTGTAGGGTATAGAGTGTATGGTATAGAGTGTAGGGTATAGAGTGTAGGGTGTAGAGTGTTGGGTATAGAGTGTAGGGTATAGAGTGTAGGGTATAGAGTGTAGGGTATAGAGTGTAGGGTATAGAGTGTATGGAATAGAGTGTAGAGTGTAAGGTATAGAGTGTGTAGTGTAGGGTATAGAGTGTAGGGTATAGAGTGTAGAGTGTAGGGATTAGAGTGTAGGGTATAGAGTGTAGGGTATAGAGTGTAGGGTATAGAGTGTAGAGTGTAGGGTATAGAGTGTAGAGTGTAGGGTATAGAGTGTAGGGTATAGATTGTAGGGTATAGAGTGTAGGGTAGAGTGTGTAGAGTGTAGGGTATAGAGTGTAGGGTGTAGAGTGTAGGGTGTAGAGTGTAGGGTATAGAGTGTAGGGTATAGAGTGTAGGGTATAGAGTGTAGGGTATAGAGTGTAGGGAATAGAGTGTAGAGTGTAAGGTATAGAGTGTAGAGTGTAGGGTATAGAGTGTAGGGTATAGACTGTAGGGTATAGAGTGTAGGGTATAGAGTGTAGGGTATAGATTGTAGAGTGTAGGCTATAGAGTGTAGGGTATAGAGTGTAGAGTGTAGGGTATAGAGTGTAGGGTATAGAGTGTAGGGTATAGAGTGTAGGGTATAGAGTGTAGAGTGTAGGGTATAGTGTGTAGGGTATAGAGTGCAGGGTGTAGAGTGTAGGGTACAGAGTGTAGGGTATAGAGTGTAGAGTGTAGGGTATAGAGTGTATGCTATAGAGTGTATGGTGTAGAGTGTATGGTATAGAGTGTAGGGTATAGAGTGTAGAGTGTATGGTATAGAGTGTAAGGTATAGAGTGTAGGGTATAGAGTGTATGTTATAGAGTGTAGGGTATAGAGTGTAGGGTAGAGAGTGTAGAGTGTAGGGTATAGAGTGTAGATAATAGAGTGTAGGGTATAGAGTGTAGAGTGTCGGGATTAGAGTGTAGGGTATAGAGTGTAGGATGTAGAGTGTAGGGTATAGAGTGTAGAGTGTAGGGTATAGAGTGTATGGTATAGCGTGTAGGGTATAGAGTGTAGGGTGTAGAGTGTAGGGTATAGAGTGTAGGGTATAGAGTGTAGGGTATAGAGTGTAGGGTGTAGAGTGTAGGGTATAGAGTGTATGGTATAGAGTGTAGGGTATAGAGTGTATGGTATGGAGTGTAGAGTGTAGGATATAGAGTGTAGGGTATATAGTGTAGAGTGTAGGGTATAGAGTGTAGGGTATAGAGTGTAGGGTATAGAGTGTAGAGTGTAGGGATTAGAGTGTAGGGTATAGAGTGTAGGGTATAGAGTGTAGAGTGTAGGGTATAGAGTGTAGGGTATAGAGTTTAGAGTGTAGGGTATAGAGTGTAAGGTATAGAGTGTAGGGTATAGAGTGTAGGGTATAGAGTGTAGAGTGTAGGTTATAGAGTGTAGGGTATAGAGTGTAGGGTATAGAGTGTAGAGTGTAGGGTATAGAGTGTAGGGTATAGAGTGTAGGGTATAGAGTGTAGGGCATAGAGTGTAGGGTATAGAGTGTAGGGTGTAGAGTGTAGGGTATAGAGTGTAGGGTATAGAGTGTAGAGTGTAGGGTATAGAGTGTAGGGTATAGAGTGTAGGGTATAGAGTGTAGGGTATAGAGTGTAGGGTAGAGAGTGTAGGGTAGAGAGTGTAGAGTGTAGGGTATAGAGTGTAGATAATAGAGTGTAGGGTATAGAGTGTAGAGTGTCGGGATTAGAGTGTAGGGTATAGAGTGTAGGATGTAGAGTGTAGGGTATAGAGTGTAGAGTGTAGGGTATAGAGTGTATGGTATAGCGTGTAGGGTATAGAGTGTAGGGTGTAGAGTGTAGGGTATAGAGTGTAGGGTATAGAGTGTAGGGTATAGAGTGTAGGGTGTAGAGTGTAGGGTATAGAGTGTATGGTATAGAGTGTAGGGTATAGAGTGTAGGGTATAAAGTGTAGAGTGTAGGGTATAGCGTGTAGAGTGTAGGGTATAGAGTGTAGGGTATAGAGTGTAGGGTATAGAGTGTAGATTGTAGGGTATAGAGTGTAGAGTGTAGGGTATAGAGTGTATGGTATAGAGTGTAGGGTATAGAGTGTAGGGTGTAGAGTGTTGGGTATAGAGTGTAGGGTATAGAGTGTAGGGTATAGAGTGTAGGGTATAGAGTGTAGGGAATAGAGTGTAGAGTGTAAGGTATAGAGTGTAGAGTGTAGGGTATAGAGGGTAGGGTATAGAGTGTAGAGTGTAGGGATTAGAGTGTAGGGTATAGAGTGTAGGGTATAGAGTGTAGGGTATAGAGTGTAGAGTGTAGGGTATAGAGTGTAGAGTGTAGGGTATAGAGTGTAGGGTATAGAGTGTAGGGTATAGAGTGTAGGGTAGAGTGTGTAGAGTGTAGGGTATAGAGTGTAGGGTATAGAGTGTAGGGTATAGAGTGTAGAGTGTAGGGATTAGAGTGTAGGGTATAGAGTGTAGGGTGTAGAGTGTAGGGTATAGAGTGTAGAGTGTAGGGTATAGAGTGTATGGTATAGAGTGTAGGGTGTAGAGTGTAGGGTATAGAGTGTAGTGTATAGAGTGTAGGGAATAGAGTGTAGAGTGTAAGGTATAGAGTGTAGAGTGTAGGGTATAGAGTGTAGGGTATAGAGTGTAGAGTGAAGGGATTAGAGTGTAGGGTATAGAGTGTAGGGTGTAGAGTGTAGGGTATAGAGTGTAGAGTGTAGGGTATAGAGTTTATGGTATAGAGTGTAGGGTGTAGAGTGTAGGGTATAGAGTGTAGGGTATAGAGTGTAGGGTATAGAGTGTAGGGTATAGAGTGTAGGGAATAGAGTGTAGACTGTAAGGTATAGAGTGTAGAGTGTAGGGTATAGAGTGTAGGGTATAGACTGTAGGGTATAGAGTGTAGGGTATAGAGTGTAGGGTATAGATTGTAGAGTGTAGGCTATAGAGTGTAGGGTATAGAGTGTAGAGTGTAGGGTATAGAGTGTAGGGTATAGAGTGTAGAGTGTAGGGTATAGTGTGTAGGGTATAGAGTGCAGGGTGTAGAGTGTAGGGTATAGAGTGTAGGGTATAGAGTGTAGAGTGTAGGGTATAGAGTGTATGCTATAGAGTGTATGGTGTAGAGTGTATGGTATAGAGTGTTGGGTATAGATTGTAGAGTGTATGGTATAGAGTGTAGGGTATAGAGTGTAGGGTATAGAGTGTATGTTATAGAGTGTATGGTATAGAGTGTAGGGTAGAGAGTGTAGAGTGTAGGGTATAGAGTGTAGGGTATAGAGTGTAGGGTATAGAGTGTAGAGTGTCGGGATTAGAGTGTAGGGTATAGAGTGTAGGATGTAGAGTGTAGGGTATAGAGTGTAGAGTGTAGGGTATAGAGTGTATGGTATAGAGTGTAGGGTATAGAGTGTAGGGTGTAGAGTGTAGGGTACAGAGTGTAGGGTATAGAGTGTAGGGTATAGAGTGTAGGGTGTAGAGTGTAGGGTATAGAGTGTATGGTATAGAGTGTAGGGTATAGAATATATGGTATAGAGTGTAGAGTGTAGGATATAGAGTGTAGGGTATAGAGTGTAGAGTGTAGGGTATAGAGTGTAGGGTATAGAGTGTAGGGTATAGAGTGTAGAGTGTAGGGATTAGAGTGTAGGGTATAGAGTGTAGGGTATAGAGTGTAGAGTGTAGGGTAGAGAGTGTAGGATATAGAGTGTAGAGTGTAGGGTATAGAGTGTAGGGTATAGAGTGTAGGGTATAGAGTGTAGGGTATAGAGTGTAGAGTGTAGGGTATAGAGTGTAGGGTATAGAGTGTAGGTTATAGAGTGTAGAGTGTAGGGTATAGAGTGTAGGGTATAGAGTGTAGGGTATAGAGTGTAGGGCATAGAGTGTAGGGTATAAGGTGTAGAGTGTAGAGTGTAGGGTATAGAGTGTAGGGTATAGAGTGTAGAGTGTAGGGTATAGAGTGTAGGGTATAGAGTGTAGGGTATAGAGTGTAGGGTATAGAGTGTAGGGTATAGAGTGTAGAGTGTAGGGTATATCGTGTAGAGTGTCGGGTATAGAGTGTAGGGTATAGAGAGTAGGGTATAGAGTGTAGGGTATAGAGTGTAGAGTGTAGGGTGTAGAGTGTAGGGTATAGAGTGTATGGTATAGAGTGTAGGGTATAGAGTGTAGGGTGTAGAGTGTTGGGTATAGAGTGTAGGGTATAGAGTGTAGGGTATAGAGTGTAGGGTATAGAGTGTAGGGAATAGAGTGTAGAGTGTAAGGTATAGAGTGTAGAGTGTAGGGTATAGAGTGTAGGGTATAGAGTGTAGAGTGTAGGGATTAGAGTGTAGGGTATAGAGTGTAGGGTATAGTGTGTAGGGTATAGAGTGTAGAGTGTAGGGTATAGAGTGTAGAGTGTAGGGTATAGAGTGTAGGGTATAGAGTGTAGGGTATAGAGTGTAGGGCATAGAGTGTAGGGTATAGAGTGTAGGGTATAGAGTGTAGAGTGTAGGGTATAGAGTGTAGGGTATAGAGTGTAGGGTATAGAGTGTAGAGTGTAGGGTATAGAGTGTAGGGTATAGAGTGTAGGGTATAGAGTGTAGGATATAGAGTGTAGGGCATAGAGTGTAGGGTATAGAGTGTAGGGTATAGAGTGTAGAGTGTAGGGTATAGAGTGTAGGGTATAGAGTGTAGGGTATAGAGTGTAGAGTGTGGGGCATAGAGTGTAGAGTGTAGGGTATAGAGTGTAGGGTATAGAGTGTAGGGTAGAGAGTGTAGGGTGTAGAGTGTAGGGCATAGAGTGTAGAGTGTAGGGTATAGAGTGTATGGTATAGAGTGTAGAGTATAGAGTGTAGGGTGTAGAGTGTAGGGTATAGAGTGTAGGGTATAGAGTGTAGGGTATAGAGTGTAGGGAATAGAGTGTTGAGTGTAAGGTACAGAGTGTAGAGTGTAGGGCATAGAGTGTAGAGTGTAGGGTATAGAGTGTAGGGTATAGAGTGTAGGGTATAGAGTGTAGGGTATACAGTGTAGGGTATAGAGTGTAGAGTGTAGGGTATAGAGTGTAGAGTGTAGGGTATAGAGTGTAGAGTGTAGGACATAGAGTGTAGATTGTAGGGTATAGAGTGTAGGGTATAGAGTGTGGGGTATAGAGTGTAGGGTATAGAGTGTAGGGTATAGAGTGTAGAGTGTAGGGTATAGAGTGTAGGGTACAGAGTGTAGGGTATAGAGTGTAGGGTAGAGAGTGTAGAGTGTAGGGTATAGAGTGTAGGGTATAGAGTGTAGGGTATAGAGTGTAGAGTGTAGGGATTAGAGTGTAGGGTATAGAGTGTAGGGTGTGGAGTGTAGGGTATAGAGTGTAGAGTGTAGGGTATAGAGTGTATGGTATAGAGTGTAGGGTATAGAGTGTAGGGTGTAGAGTGTAGGGTATAGAGTGTAGGGTATAGAGTGTAGGGTATAGAGTGTAGGGAATAGAGTGTAGAGTGTAAGGTATAGAGTGTAGAGTGTAGGGTATAGACTGTAAGGTATAGAGTGTAGAGTGTAGGGATTAGAGTGTAGGGTATAGAGTGTAGGGTGTAGAGTGTAGGGCATAGAGTGTAGAGTGTAGGGTATAGAGTGTATGGTATAGAGTGTAGAGTATAGAGTGTAGGGTGTAGAGTGTAGGGTATAGAGTGTAGGGTATAGAGTGTAGGGTATAGAGTGTAGGGAATAGAGTGTTGAGTGTAAGGTATAGAGTGTAGAGTGTAGGGTATAGAGTGTAGGGTATAGAGTGTAGAGTGTAGGGATTAGAGTGTAGGGTATAGAGTGTAGGGTATAGTGTGTAGGGTATAGAGTGTAGAGTGTAGGGTATAGAGTGTAGAGTGTAGGGTATAGAGTGTAGGGTATAGAGTGTAGAGTGTAGGGTATAGAGTGTATGCTATAGAGTGTATGGTGTAGAGTGTATGGTATAGAGTGTAGGGTATACAGTGTAGAGTGTATGGTATAGAGTGTAGGGTGTAGAGTGTAGGGTATAGAGTGTATGTTATAGAGTGTAGGGTATAGAGTGTAGGGTAGAGAGTGTAGAGTGTAGGGTATAGAGTGTAGGGTATAGAGTGTAGGGTATAGAGTGTAGAGTGTAGGGATTAGAGTGTAGGGTATAGAGTGTAGGGTATAGAGTGTAGGGTGTAGAGTGTAGGGTATAGAGTGTAGGGTATAGAGTGTAGGGTCTAGAGTGTAGGGAATAGAGTGTAGAGTGTGAGGTATAGAGTGTAGAGTATAGGGTATAGAGTGTAGGGTATAGAGTGTAGAGTGTAGGGATTAGAGTGTAGGGTATAGAGTGTAGGGTGTAGAGTGTAGGGTATAGAGTGTAGACTGTAGGGTATAGAGTGTATGGTATAGAGTGTAGGGTATAGAGTGTAGGGTGTAGAGTGTAGGGTATAGAGTGTAGGGTATAGAGTGTAGGGTATAGAGTGTAGGGTATAGAGTGTAGGGAATCGAGTGTAGAGTGTAAGGTATAGAGTGTAGAGTGTAGGGTATAGAGTGTAGGGTATAGACTGTAGGGTATAGAGTGTAGGGTATAGATTGTAGGCTATAGAGTGTAGGGTATAGAGTGTAGGGTATAGAGTGTAGAGTGTAGGGTATAGAGTGTAGGGTATAGAGTGTAGGGTATAGAGTGTAGGGTATAGAGTGTAGAGTGTAGGGTATAGTGTGTAGGGTATAGAGTGCAGGGTGTAGAGTGTAGGGTATAGAGTGTAGGGTATAGAGTGTATGGTGTAGAGTGTATGGTATAGAGTGTAGGGTATAGATTGTAGAGTGTATGGTATAGAGTGTAGGGTATAGAGTGTAGGGTATAGAGTGTATGTTATAGAGTGTATGGTATAGAGTGTAGGGTAGAGAGTGTAGAGTGTAGGGTATAGAGTGTAGGGTATAGAGTGTAGGGTATAGAGTGTAGAGTGTCGGGATTAGAGTGTAGGGTATAGAGTGTAGGATGTAGAGTGTAGGGTATAGAGTGTAGAGTGTAGGGTATAGAGTGTATGGTTTAGAGTGTAGGGTATAGAGTGTAGGGTGTAGAGTGTAGGGTATAGAATGTATGGTATAGAGTGTAGAGTGTAGGATATAGAGTGTAGGGTATAGAGTGTAGAGTGTAGGGTATAGAGTGTAGGGTATAGAGTGTAGGGTATAGAGTGTAGAGTGTAGGGATTAGAGTGTAGGGTATAGAGTGTAGGGTATAGAGTGTAGAGTGTAGGGTAGAGAGTGTAGGATATAGAGTGTAGAGTGTAGGGTATAGAGTGTAGGGTATAGAGTGTAGGGTATAGAGTGTAGGGTATAGAGTGTAGAGTGTAGGGTATAGAGTGTATGGTACAGAGTGTAGGGTATAGAGTGTAGAGTGTAGGGTATAGAGTGTAGGGTATAGAGTGTAGGGTATAGAGTGTAGGGCATAGAGTGTAGGGTATAGAGTGTAGGGTGTAGAGTGTAGGGTATAGAGTGTAGGGTATAGAGTGTAGAGTGTAGGGTATAGAGTGTAGGGTATAGAGTGTAGGGTATAGAGTGTAGGGTATAGAGTGTAGAGTGTAGGGTATAGCGTGTAGAGTGTCGGGTATAGAGTGTAGGGTATAGAGTGTAGGGTATAGAGTGTAGGGTATAGAGTGTAGGGTGTAGAGTGTAGGGTATAGAGTGTATGGTATAGAGTGTAGGGTATAGAATGTATGGTATAGAGTGTAGAGTGTAGGATATAGAGTGTAGGGTATAGAGTGTAGAGTGTAGGGTATAGAGTGTAGGGTATAGAGTGTAGGGTATAGAGTGTAGAGTGTAGGGATTAGAGTGTAGGGTATAGAGTGTAGGGTATAGAGTGTAGAGTGTAGGGTAGAGAGTGTAGGATATAGAGTGTAGAGTGTAGGGTATAGAGTGTAGGGTATAGAGTGTAGGGTATAGAGTGTAGGGTATAGAGTGTAGAGTGTAGGGTATAGAGTGTATGGTACAGAGTGTAGGGTATAGAGTGTAGAGTGTAGGGTATAGAGTGTAGGGTATAGAGTGTAGGGTATAGAGTGTAGGGCATAGAGTGTAGGGTATAGAGTGTAGGGTGTAGAGTGTAGGGTATAGAGTGTAGGGTATAGAGTGTAGAGTGTAGGGTATAGAGTGTAGGGTATAGAGTGTAGGGTATAGAGTGTAGGGTATAGAGTGTAGAGTGTAGGGTATAGCGTGTAGAGTGTCGGGTATAGAGTGTAGGGTATAGAGTGTAGGGTATAGAGTGTAGGGTATAGAGTGTAGGGTATAGAGTGTAGAGTGTAGGGTATAGAGTGTAGAGTGTAGGGTATAGAGTGTATGGTATAGAGTGTAGGGTATAGAATGTAGGGTGTAGAGTGTTGGGTATAGAGTGTAGGGTATAGAGTGTAGGGTATAGAGTGTAGGGAATAGAGTGTAGAGTGTAGGGTATAGAGTGTAGGGTATAGAGTGTAGAGTGTAGGGATTAGAGTGTAGGGTATAGAGTGTAGGGTATAGTGTGTAGGGTATAGAGTGTAGAGTGTAGGGTATAGAGTGTAGAGTGTAGGGTATAGAGTGTAGGGTATAGAGTGTAGAGTGTAGGGTATAGAGTGTATGCTATAGAGTGTAGAGTGTATGGTATAGAGTGTAGGGTATACAGTGTAGAGTGTATGGTATAGAGTGTAGGGTGTAGAGTGTAGGGTATAGAGTGTATGTTATAGAGTGTAGGGTATAGAGTGTAGGGTAGAGAGTGTAGAGTGTAGGGTATAGAGTGTAGGGTATAGAGTGTAGGGTATAGAGTGTAGAGTGTAGGGATTAGAGTGTAGGGTATAGAGTGTAGGGTATAGAGTGTAGGGTGTAGAGTGTAGGGTATAGAGTGTAGGGTATAGAGTGTAGGGTATAGAGTGTAGGGAATAGAGTGTAGAGTGTGAGGTATAGAGTGTAGAGTATAGGGTATAGAGTGTAGGGTATAGAGTGTAGAGTGTAGGGATTAGAGTGTAGGGTATAGAGTGTAGGGTGTAGAGTGTAGGGTATAGAGTGTAGACTGTAGGGTATAGAGTGTATGGTATAGAGTGTAGGGTATAGAGTGTAGGGTGTAGAGTGTAGGGTATAGAGTGTAGGGTATAGAGTGTAGGGTATAGAGTGTAGGGTATAGAGTGTAGGGAATCGAGTGTAGAGTGTAAGGTATAGAGTGTAGAGTGTAGGGTATAGAGTGTAGGGTATAGACTGTAGGGTATAGAGTGTAGGGTATAGATTGTAGGCTATAGAGTGTAGGGTATAGAGTGTAGGGTATAGAGTGTAGAGTGTAGGGTATAGAGTGTAGGGTATAGAGTGTAGGGTATAGAGTGTAGGGTATAGAGTGTAGAGTGTAGGGTATAGTGTGTAGGGTATAGAGTGCAGGGTGTAGAGTGTAGGGTATAGAGTGTAGGGTATAGAGTGTATGGTGTAGAGTGTATGGTATAGAGTGTAGGGTATAGATTGTAGAGTGTATGGTATAGAGTGTAGGGTATAGAGTGTAGGGTATAGAGTGTATGTTATAGAGTGTATGGTATAGAGTGTAGGGTAGAGAGTGTAGAGTGTAGGGTATAGAGTGTAGGGTATAGAGTGTAGGGTATAGAGTGTAGAGTGTCGGGATTAGAGTGTAGGGTATAGAGTGTAGGATGTAGAGTGTAGGGTATAGAGTGTAGAGTGTAGGGTATAGAGTGTATGGTATAGAGTGTAGGGTATAGAGTGTAGGGTGTAGAGTGTAGGGTATAGAGTGTAGGGTATAGAGTGTAGGGTATAGAGTGTAGGGTGTAGAGTGTAGGGTATAGAGTGTATGGTATAGAGTGTAGGGTATAGAATGTATGGTATAGAGTGTAGAGTGTAGGATATAGAGTGTAGGGTATAGAGTGTAGAGTGTAGGGTATAGAGTGTAGGGTATAGAGTGTAGGGTATAGAGTGTAGAGTGTAGGGATTAGAGTGTAGGGTATAGAGTGTAGGGTATAGAGTGTAGAGTGTAGGGTAGAGAGTGTAGGATATAGAGTGTAGAGTGTAGGGTATAGAGTGTAGGGTATAGAGTGTAGGGTATAGAGTGTAGGGTATAGAGTGTAGAGTGTAGGGTATAGAGTGTATGGTACAGAGTGTAGGGTATAGAGTGTAGAGTGTAGGGTATAGAGTGTAGGGTATAGAGTGTAGGGTATAGAGTGTAGGGCATAGAGTGTAGGGTATAGAGTGTAGGGTGTAGAGTGTAGGGTATAGAGTGTAGGGTATAGAGTGTAGAGTGTAGGGTATAGAGTGTAGGGTATAGAGTGTAGGGTATAGAGTGTAGGGTATAGAGTGTAGAGTGTAGGGTATAGCGTGTAGAGTGTCGGGTATAGAGTGTAGGGTATAGAGTGTAGGGTATAGAGTGTAGGGTATAGAGTGTAGGGTATAGAGTGTAGAGTGTAGGGTATAGAGTGTAGAGTGTAGGGTATAGAGTGTATGGTATAGAGTGTAGGGTATAGAATGTAGGGTGTAGAGTGTTGGGTATAGAGTGTAGGGTATAGAGTGTAGGGTATAGAGTGTAGGGAATAGAGTGTAGAGTGTAAGGTATAGAGTGTAGAGTGTAGGGTATAGAGTGTAGGGTATAGAGTGTAGAGTGTAGGGATTAGAGTGTAGGGTATAGAGTGTAGGGTATAGTGTGTAGGGTATAGAGTGTAGAGTGTAGGGTATAGAGTGTAGAGTGTAGGGTATAGAGTGTAGGGTATAGAGTGTAGGGTATAGAGTGTAGGGCATAGAGTGTAGGGTATAGAGTGTAGGGTATAGAGTGTAGAGTGTAGGGTATAGAGTGTAGGGTATAGAGTGTAGGGTATAGAGTGTAGAGTGTAGGGTATAGAGTGTAGGGTATAGAGTGTAGGGTATAGAGTGTAGGGCATAGAGTGTAGAGTATAGAGTGTAGGGTATAAAGTGTAGAGTGTAGGGTATAGAGTGTAGGGTATAGAGTGTAGGGTATAGAGTGTAGAGTGTAGGGCATAGAGTGTAGAGTGTAGGGTATAGAGTGTAGGGTATAGAGTGTAGGGTAGAGAGTGTAGGGTAGAGAGTGTAGAGTGTAGGGATTAGAGTGTAGGGTATAGAGTGTAGGGTGTAGAGTGTAGGGCATAGAGTGTAGAGTGTAGGGTATAGAGTGTATGGTATAGAGTGTAGAGTATAGAGTGTAGGGTGTAGAGTGTAGGGTATAGAGTGTAGGGTATAGAGTGTAGGGTATAGAGTGTAGGGAATAGAGTGTTGAGTGTAAGGTACAGAGTGTAGAGTGTAGGGCATAGAGTGTAGAGTGTAGGGTATAGAGTGTAGGGTATAGAGTGTAGGGTATAGAGTGTAGAGTGTAGGGAATAGAGTGTAGAGTGTAGGGTATAGAGTGTAGAGTGTAGGGCATAGAGTGTAGATTATAGGGTATAGAGTGTAGGGTATAGAGTGTAGGGTATAGAGTGTAGGGTATAGAGTGTAGAGTGTAGGGTAGAGAGTGTAGAGTGTAGGGTATAGAGTGTAGGGTATAGAGTGTAGGGTATAGAGTGTAGAGTGTAGGGATTAGAGTGTAGGGTATAGAGTGTAGGGTGTGGAGTGTAGGGTATAGAGTGTAGAGTGTAGGGTATAGAGTGTAGGGTATAGAGTGTAGGGTATAGAGTGTAGGATATAGAGTGTAGGGAATAGAGTGTAGAGTGTAAGGTATAGAGCGTAGAGTATAGGGTATAGAGTGTAGGGTATAGAGTGTAGGGTATAGAGTGTAGGGTATAGAGTGTAGGGTATAGAGTGTAGGGAATAGAGTGTAGAGTGTAAGGTATAGAGTGTAGAGTGTAGGGTATAGAGTGTAAGGTATAGAGTGTAGAGTGTAGGGATTAGAGTGTAGGGTATAGAGTGTAGGGTATAGAGTGTAGAGTGTAGGGTATAGATTGTATGCTATAGAGTGTATGGTGTAGAGTGTATGGTATAGAGTGTAGGGTATACAGTGTAGAGTGTATGGTATAGAGTGTAGGGTATAGAGTGTAGGGCATAGAGTGTAGAGTGTAGGGTATAGAGTATATGGTATAGAGTGTAGAGTATAGAGTGTAGGGTGTAGAGTGTTGGGTATAGAGTGTAGGGTATAGAGTGTAGGGTATAGAGTGTAGGGAATAGAGTGTAGAGTGTAAGGTATAGAGTGTAGAGTGTAGGGTATAGAGTGTAGGGTATAGAGTGTAGAGTGTAGGGATTAGAGTGTAGGGTATAGAGTGTAGGGTATAGAGTGTAGAGTGTAGGGTATAGATTGTATGCTATAGAGTGTATGGTGTAGAGTGTATGGTATAGAGTGTAGGGTATACAGTGTAGAGTGTATGGTATAGAGTGTAGGGTGTAGAGTGTAGGGTATAGAGTGTATGTTATAGAGTGTAGGGTATAGAGTGTAGGGTAGAGAGTGTAGAGTGTAGGGTATAGAGTGTAGGGTATAGAGTGTAGGGTATAGAGTGTAGAGTGTAGGGATTAGAGTGTAGGGTATAGAGTGTAGAGTGTAGAATGTAGGGTATAGAGTGTAGAGTGTAGGGTATAGAGTGTATGGTATAGAGTGTAGGGTATAGAGTGTAGGGTGTAGAGTGTAGGGTATAGAGTGTAGGGTATAGAGTGTAGGGTATAGAGTGTAGGGAATAGAGTGTAGAGTGTAAGGTATAGAGTGTAGAGTATAGGGTATAGAGTGTAGGGTATAGAGTGTAGAGTGTAGGGATTAGAGTGTAGGGTATAGAGTGTAGGGTGTAGAGTGTAGGGTATAGAGTGTAGAGTGTAGGGTATAGAGTGTATGGTATAGAGTGTAGGGTATAGAGTGTAGGGTGTAGAGTGTAGGGTATAGAGTGTAGGGTGTAGAGTGTAGGGTATAGAGTGTAGGGTATAGAGTGTAGGGAATCGAGTGTAGAGTGTAAGGTATAGAGTGTAGAGTGTAGGGTATAGAGTGTAGGGTATAGACTGTAGGGTATAGAGTGTAGGGTATAGATTGTAGGCTATAGAGTGTAGGGTATAGAGTGTAGGGTATAGAGTGTAGGGTATAGAGTGTAGGGTATAGAGTGTAGAGTGTAGGGTATAGTGTGTAGGGTATAGAGTGCAGGGTGTAGAGTGTAGGGTATAGAGTGTAGGGTATAGAGTGTAGAGTGTAGGGTATAGAGTGTATGCTATAGAGTGTATGGTGTAGAGTGTATGGTAAAGAGTGTAGGGTATAGAGTGTAGAGTGTAGGGTATAGAGTGTAGGGTATAGAGTGTAGGGTATAGAGTGTATGTTATAGAGTGTAGGGTATAGAGTGTAGAGTGTAGGGTATAGAGTTTAGAGTGTAGGGTATAGAGTGTAGGGTATAGAGTGTAAGGTATAGAGTGTAGGGTGTAGAGTGTAGGGTATAGATTGTAGGGTATAGAGTGTAGGGTATAGAGTGTACGGTATAGAGTGTAGGGTATAAAGTGTATGGTATAGAGTGTAGGGTATAGAGTGTAGGGTATAGAGTGTAGGGTATAAAGTGTAGAGTGTAGGGTATAGCTTGTAGAGTGTAGGGTATAGAGTGTAGGGTATAGAGTGTAGGGTATAGAGTGTAGGGTATAGAGTGTAGAGTGTAGGGTATAGAGTGTATGGTATAGAGTGTAGGGTATAGAGTGTAGGGTGTAGAGTGTTGGGTATAGAGTGTAGGGTATAGAGTGTAGGGTATAGAGTGTAGGGTATAGAGTGTAGGGAATAGAGTGTAGAGTGTAAGGTATAGAGTGTAGAGTGTAGGGTATAGAGTGTAGGGTATAGAGTGTAGGGTATAGAGTGTAGAGTGTAGGGTATAGAGTGTAGAGTGTAGGGTATAGAGTGTAGGGTATAGAGTGTAGGGTGTAGAGTGTAGGGTAGAGTGCGTAGAGTGTAGGTTATAGAGTGTAGGGTATAGAGTGTAGGGTATAGAGTGTAGAGTGTAGGGATTAGAGTGTAGGGTATAGAGTGTAGGGTGTAGAGTGTAGGGTATAGAGTGTAGAGTGTAGTGTATAGAGTGTATGGTATAGAGTGTAGGGTGTAGAGTGTAGGGTATAGAGTGTAGGGTATAGAGTGTAGGGTATAGAGTGTAGGGAATAGAGTGTAGAGTGTAAGGTATAGAGTGTAGAGTGTAGGGTATAGAGTGTAGAGTGAAGGGATTAGAGTGTAGGGTATAGAGTGTAGGGTGTAGAGTGTAGGGTATAGAGTGTAGAGTGTAGGGTATAGAGTGTATGGTATAGAGTGTAGGGTATAGAGTGTAGGGTGTAGAGTGTAGGGTATAGAGTGTAGGGTATAGAGTGTAGGGTATAGAGTGTAGGGTATAGAGTGTAGGGAATAGAGTGTAGAGTGTAAGGTATAGAGTGTAGAGTGTAGGGTATAGAGTGTAGGGTATAGACTGTAGGGTATAGAGTGTAGGGTATAGAGTGTAGGGTATAGATTGTAGAGTGTAGGCTATAGAGTGTAGGGTATAGAGTGTAGAGTGTAGGGTATAGAGTGTAGGGTATAGAGTGTAGGGTGTAGAGTGTAGGGTATAGAGTGTAGGGTATAGAGTGTAGAGTGTAGGGTATAGAGTGTATGCTATAGAGTGTATGGTGTAGAGTATATGGTAAAGAGTGTAGGGTATAGAGTGTAGAGTGTAGGGTATAGAGTGTAGGGTATAGAGTGTAGGGTGTAGAGTGTATGTTATAGAGTGTAGGGTATAGAGTGTAGAGTGTAGGGTATAGAGTTTAGAGTGTAGGGTATAGAGTGTAGGGTATAGAGTGTAAGGTATAGAGTGTAGGGTGTAGAGTGTAGGGTATAGATTGTAGAGTATAGAGTGTAGGGTATAGAGTGTACGGTATAGAGTGTAGGGTATAAAGTGTATGGTATAGAGTGTAGGGTATAGAGTGTAGGGTATAGAGTGTAGGGTATAAAGTGTAGAGTGTAGGGTATAGCTTGTAGAGTGTAGGGTATAGAGTGTAGGGTATAGAGTGTAGGGTATAGAGTGTAGGGTATAGAGTGTAGAGTGTAGGGTATAGAGTGTATGGTATAGAGTGTAGGGTATAGAGTGTAGGGTGTAGAGTGTTGGGTATAGAGTGTAGGGTATAGAGTGTAGGGTATAGAGTGTAGGGTATAGAGTGTAGGGAATAGAGTGTAGAGTGTAAGGTATAGAGTGTAGAGTGTAGGGTATAGAGTGTAGGGTATAGAGTGTAGGGTATAGAGTGTAGAGTGTAGGGTATAGAGTGTAGAGTGTAGGGTATAGAGTGTAGGGTATAGAGTGTAGGGTGTAGAGTGTAGGGTAGAGTGCGTAGAGTGTAGGGTATAGAGTGTAGGGTATAGAGTGTAGGGTATAGAGTGTAGAGTGTAGGGATTAGAGTGTAGGGTATAGAGTGTAGGGTGTAGAGTGTAGGGTATAGAGTGTAGAGTGTAGTGTATAGAGTGTATGGTATAGAGTGTAGGGTGTAGAGTGTAGGGTATAGAGTGTAGGGTATAGAGTGTAGGGTATAGAGTGTAGGGAATAGAGTGTAGAGTGTAAGGTATAGAGTGTAGAGTGTAGGGTATAGAGTGTAGAGTGAAGGGATTAGAGTGTAGGGTATAGAGTGTAGGGTGTAGAGTGTAGGGTATAGAGTGTAGAGTGTAGGGTATAGAGTGTATGGTATAGAGTGTAGGGTATAGAGTGTAGGGTGTAGAGTGTAGGGTATAGAGTGTAGGGTATAGAGTGTAGGGTATAGAGTGTAGGGTATAGAGTGTAGGGAATAGAGTGTAGAGTGTAAGGTATAGAGTGTAGAGTGTAGGGTATAGAGTGTAGGGTATAGACTGTAGGGTATAGAGTGTAGGGTATAGAGTGTAGGGTATAGATTGTAGAGTGTAGGCTATAGAGTGTAGGGTATAGAGTGTAGAGTGTAGGGTATAGAGTGTAGGGTATAGAGTGTAGGGTATAGTGTGTAGGGTATAGAGTGCAGGGTGTAGAGTGTAGGGTATAGAGTGTAGGGTATAGAGTGTAGAGTGTAGGGTATAGAGTGTACGCAATAGAGTGTATGGTGTAGAGTGTATGGTATAGAGTGTAGGGTATAGATTGTAGAGTGTATGGTATAGAGTGTAGGGTATAGAGTGTAGGGTATAGAGTGTATGTTATAGAGTGTAGGGTATAGAGTGTAGGGTAGAGAGTGTAGAGTGTAGGGTATAGAGTGTAGGGTATAGAGTGTAGGGTATAGATTGTAGAGTGTAGGCTATAGAGTGTAGGGTATAGAGTGTAGAGTGTCGGGATTAGAGTGTAGGGTATAGAGTGTGGGATGTAGAGTGTAGGGTATAGAGTGTAGAGTGTAGGATATAGAGTGTATGGTATAGAGTGTAGGGTATAGAGTGTAGGGTGTAGAGTGTAGGGTATAGAGTGTAGGGAATAGAGTGTAGGGTATAGAGTGTAGGGTATAGAGTGTAGGGTGTAGAGTGTAGGGTATAGAGTGTATGGTATAGAGTGTAGGGTATAGAATGTATGGTATAGAGTGTAGAGTGTAGGATATAGAGTGTAGGGTATAGAGTGTAGAGTGTAGGGTATAGAGTGTAGGGTATAGAGTGTAGGGTATAGAGTGTAGAGTGTAGGGATTAGAGTGTAGGGTATAGAGTGTAGGGTATAGAGTGTAGAGTGTAGGGTAGAGAGTGTAGGATATAGAGTGTAGAGTGTAGGGTATAGAGTGTAGGGTATAGAGTGTAGGGTATAGAGTGTAGGGTATAGAGTGTAGAGTGTAGGGTATAGAGTGTAGGGTATAGAGTGTAGGGTATAGAGTGTAGAGTGTAGGGTATAGAGTGTAGGGTATAGAGTGTAGGGTATAGAGTGTAGGGCATAGAGTGTAGGGTATAGAGTGTAGGGTGTAGAGTGTAGGGTATAGAGTGTAGGGTATAGAGTGTAGAGTGTAGGGTATAGAGTGTAGGGTATAGAGTGTAGGGTATAGAGTGTAGGGTATAGAGTGTAGAGTGTAGGGTATAGCGTGTAGAGTGTCGGGTATAGAGTGTAGGGTATAGAGTGTAGGGTATAGAGTGTAGGGTATAGAGTGTAGAGTGTAGGGTATAGAGTGTAGAGTGTAGGGTATAGAGTGTATGGTATAGAGTGTAGGGTATAGAGTGTAGGGTGTAGAGCGTTGGGTATAGAGTGTAGGGTATAGAGTGTAGGGTATAGAGTGTAGGGAATAGAGTGTAGGGTATAGAGTGTAGAGTGTAGGGATTAGAGTGTAGGGTATAGAGTGTAGGGTATAGTGTGCAGGGTATAGAGTGTAGAGTGTAGGGTATAGAGTGTAGAGTGTAGGGTATAGAGTGTAGGGTATAGAATGTAGGGTATAGAGTGTAGGGCATAGAGTGTAGGGTATAGAGTGTAGGGTATAGAGTGTAGAGTGTAGGGTATAGAGTGTAGGGTATAGAGTGTAGGGTATAGAGTGTATAGTGTAGGGTATAGAGTGTAGGGTATAGAGTGTAGGGTATAGAGTGTAGGGTATAGAGTGTAGGGCATAGAGTGTAGGGTATAGAGTGTAGGGTATAGAGTGTAGAGTGTAGGGTATAGAGTGTAGGGTATAGAGTGTAGGGTATAGAGTGTAGAGTGTAGGGCATAGAGTGTAGAGTGTAGGGTATAGAGTGTAGGGTATAGAGTGTAGGGTAGAGAGTGTAGGGTAGAGAGTGTAGAGTGTAGGGATTAGAGTGTAGGGTATAGAGTGTAGGGTGTAGAGTGTAGGGCATAGAGTGTAGAGTGTAGGGTATAGAGTGTATGGTATAGAGTATAGAGTATAGAGTGTAGGGTGTAGAGTGTAGGGTATAGAGTGTAGGGTATAGAGTGTAGGGTATAGAGTGTAGGGAATAGAGTGTTGAGTGTAAGGTACAGAGTGTAGAGTGTAGGGCATAGAGTGTAGAGTGTAGGGTATAGAGTGTAGGGTATAGAGTGTAGGGTATAGAGTGTAGGGTATACAGTGTAGGGTATAGAGTGTAGAGTGTAGGGTATAGAGTGTAGAGTGTAGGGTATAGAGTGTAGAGTGGAGGGCATAGAGAGTAGATTGTAGGGTATAGAGTGTAGGGTATAGAGTGTAGGGTATAGAGTGTAGGGTATAGAGTGTAGAGTGTAGGGTATAGAGTGTAGAGTGTAGGGTATAGAGTGTAGGGTACAGAGTGTAGGGTATAGAGTGTAGGGTGGAGAGTGTAGAGTGTAGGGTATAGAGTGTAGGGTATAGAGTGTAGGGTATAGAGTGTAGAGTGTAGGGATTAGAGTGTAGGGTATAGAGTGTAGGGTGTGAAGTGTAGGGTATAGAGTGTAGAGTGTAGGGTATAGAGTGTATGGTATAGAGTGTAGGGTATAGAGTGTAGGGTGTAGAGTGTAGGGTATAGAGTGTAGGGTATAGAGTGTAGGGTATAGAGTGTAGGGTATAGAGTGTAGGGAATAGAGTGTAGAGTGTAAGGTATAGAGTGTAGAGTGTAGGGTATAGAGTGTAAGGTATAGAGTGTAGAGTGTAGGGATTAGAGTGTAGGGTATAGAGTGTAGGGTGTAGAGTGTAGGGCATAGAGTGTAGAGTGTAGGTTATAGAGTGTATGGTATAGAGTGTAGAGTATAGAGTATAGGGTGTAGAGTGTAGGGTATAGAGTGTAGGGTATAGAGTGTAGGGTATAGAGTGTAGGGAATAGAGTGTAGAGTGTAAGGTATAGAGTGTAGAGTGTAGGGTATAGAGTGTAGGGTATAGAGTGTAGAGTGTAGGGATTAGAGTGTAGGGTATAGAGTGTAGGGTATAGTGTGTAGGGTATAGAGTGTAGGGTATAGAGTGTAGAGTGTAGGGTATAGAGTGTAGGGTATAGAGTGTAGGGTATAGAGTGTAGGGCATAGAGTGTAGGGTATAGAGTGTAGGGTATAGAGTGTAGAGTGTAGGGTATAGAGTGTAGGGTATAGAGTGTAGGGTATAGAGTGTAGAGTGTAGGGTATAGAGTGTAGGGTATAGAGTGTAGGGTATAGAGTGTAGGGCATAGAGTGTAGGGTATAGAGTGTAGGGTATAGAGTGTAGAGTGTAGGGTATAGATTTTAGGGTATAGAGTGTAGGGTATAGAGTGTAGAGTGTAGGGCATAGAGTGTAGAGTGTAGGGTATAGAGTGTAGGGTATAGAGTGTAGGGTAGAGAGTGTAGGGTAGAGAGTGTAGAGTGTAGGGATTAGAGTGTAGGGTATAGAGTGTAGGGTGTAGAGTGTAGTGCATAGAGTGTAGAGTGTAGGGTATAGAGTGTATGGTATAGAGTGTAGAGTAAAGAGTGTAGGGTGTAGAGTGTAGGGTATAGAGTGTAGGGTATAGAGTGTAGGGTATAGAGTGTAGGGAATAGAGTGTTGAGTGTAAGGTACAGAGTGTAGAGTGTAGGGCATAGAGTGTAGAGTGTAGGGTATAGAGTGTAGGGTATAGAGTGCAGGGTATAGAGTGTAGGGTATACAGTGTAGGGTATAGAGTGTAGAGTGTAGGGTATAGAGTGTAGAGTGTAGGGTATAGAGTGTAGAGTGTAGGGCATAGAGTGTAGATTGTAGGGTATAGAGTGTAGGGTATAGAGTGTAGGGTATAGAGTGTAGGGTATAGAGTGTAGAGTGTAGGGTATAGAGTGTAGAGTGTAGGGTATAGAGTGTAGGGTACAGAGTGTAGGGTATAGAGTGTAGGGTAGAGAGTGTAGAGTGTAGGGTATAGAGTGTAGGGTATAGAGTGTAGGGTATAGAGTGTAGAGTGTAGGGATTAGAGTGTAGGGTATAGAGTGTAGGGTGTGGAGTGTAGGGTATAGAGTGTAGAGTGTAGGGTATAGAGTGTATGGTATAGAGTGTAGGGTATAGAGTGTAGGGTGTAGAGTGTAGGGTATAGAGTGTAGGGTATAGAGTGTAGGGTATAGAGTGTAGGGTATAGAGTGTAGGGAATAGAGTGTAGAGTGTAAGGTATAGAGTGTAGAGTGTAGGGTATAGAGTGTAAGGTATAGAGTGTAGAGTGTAGGGATTAGAGTGTAGGGTATAGAGTGTAGGGTGTAGAGTGTAGGGTATAGAGTGTAGAGTGTAGGGTATAGATTGTATGGTATAGAGTGTAGGGTATAGAGTGTAGGGTGTAGAGTGTAGGGTATAGAGTGTAGGGTATAGAGTGTAGGGTATAGAGTGTAGGGTATAGAGTGTAGGGAATAGAGTGTGGAGTGTAAGGTATAGAGTGTAGAGTGTAGGGTATAGAGTGTAGGGTATAGACTGTAGGGTATAGAGTGTAGGGTATAGAGTGTAGGGTATAGATTGTAGCGTGTAGGCTATAGAGTGTAGGGTATAGAGTGTAGAGTGTAGGGTATAGAGTGTAGGGTATAGAGTGTAGGGTATAGAGTGTAGGGTATAGAGTGTAGAGTGTAGGGTATAGAGTGTAGGGTATAGAGTGTAGGGTATAGAGTGTAGGGTATAGAGTGTAGAGTGTAGGGTATAGAGTGTAGGGTATAGAGTGTAGGGTATAGAGTGTAGAGTGTAGGGATTAGAGTGTAGGGTATAGAGTGTAGGGTATAGAGTGTAGAGTGTAGGGTAGAGAGTGTAGGATATAGAGTGTAGAGTGTAGGGTATAGAGTGTAGGGTATAGAGTGTAGGGTATAGAGTGTAGGGTATAGAATGTAGAGTGTAGGGTATAGAGTGTAGGGTATAGAGTGTAGGGTATAGAGTGTAGAGTGTAGGGTATAGAGTGTAGGGTATAGAGTGTAGGGTATAGAGTGTAGGGCATAGAGTGTAGGGTATAGAGTGTAGGGTATAGAGTGTAGGGTATAGAGTGTAGGGTATAGAGTGTAGAGTGTAGGGTATAGAGTGTAGGGTATAGAGTGTAGGGTATAGAGTGTAGGGTATAGAGTGTAGAGTGTAGGGTATAGCGTGTAGAGTGTCGGGTATAGAGTGTAGGGTATAGAGTGTAGGGTATAGAGTGTAGGGTATAGAGTGTAGAGTGTAGAGTATAGAGTGTAGAGTGTAGGGTATAGAGTGTATGGTATAGAGTGTAGAGTATAGAGTGTAGGGTGTAGAGCGTTGGGTATAGAGTGTAGGGTATAGAGTGTAGGGTATAGAGTGTAGGGTATAGAGTGTAGGGAATAGATTGTAGAGTGTAAGGTATAGAGTGTAGAGTGTAGGGTATAGAGTGTAGGGTATAGAGTGTAGAGTGTAGGGATTAGAGTGTAGGGTATAGAGTGTAGGGTATAGTGTGCAGGGTATAGAGTGTAGAGTGTAGGGTATAGAGTGTAGAGTGTAGGGTATAGAGTGTAGGGTATAGAGTGTAGGGTATAGAGTGTAGGGCATAGAGTGTAGGGTATAGAGTGTAGGGTATAGAGTGTAGAGTGTAGGGAATAGAGTGTAGGGTATAGAGTGTAGGGTATAGAGTGTAGAGTGTAGGGTATAGAGTGTAGGGTATAGAGTGTAGGGTATAGAGTGTAGGGTATAGAGTGTAGAGTGTAGGGTATAGAGTGTAGGGTATAGAGTGTAGGGTATAGAGTGTAGAGTGTAGGGCATAGAGTGTAGAGTGTAGGGTATAGAGTGTAGGGTATAGAGTGTAGGGTAGAGAGTGTAGGGTAGAGAGTGTAGAGTGTAGGGATTAGAGTGTAGGGTATAGAGTGTAGGGTGTAGAGTGTAGGGCATAGAGTGTAGAGTGTAGGGTATAGAGTGTATGGTATAGAGTGTAGAGTATAGAGTGTAGGGTGTAGAGTGTAGGGTATAGAGTGTAGGGTATAGAGTGTAGGGTATAGAGTGTAGGGAATAGAATGTTGAGTGTAAGGTACAGAGTGTAGAGTGTAGGGCATAGAGTGTAGAGTGTAGGGTATAGAGTTTAGGGTATAGAGTGTAGGGTATAGAGTGTAGGGTATAGAGTGTAGGGTATACAGTGTAGGGTATAGAGTGTAGAGTGTAGGGTATAGAGTGTAGAGTGTAGGGTATAGAGTGTAGAGTGGAGGGCATCGAGTGTAGATTGTAGGGTATAGAGTGTAGGGTATAGAGTGTAGGGTATAGAGTGTAGGGTATAGAGTGTAGAGTGTAGGGTATAGAGTGTAGAGTGTAGGGTATAGAGGGTAGGCTACAGAGTGTAGGGTATAGAGTGTAGGGTAGAGAGTGTAGAGTGTAGGGTATAGAGTGTAGGGTATAGAGTGTAGGGTATAGAGTGTAGAGTGTAGGGATTAGAGTGTAGGGTACAGAGTGTAGGGTGTGGAGTGTAGGGTATAGAGTGTAGAGTGTAGGGTATAGAGTGTATGGTATAGAGTGTAGGGTATAGAGTGTAGGGTGTAGAGTGTAGGGTATAGAGTGTAGGGTATAGAGTGTAGGGTATAGAGTGTAGGGTATAGAGTGTAGGGAATAGAGTGTAGAGTGTAAGGTATAGAGTGTAGAGTGTAGGGTATAGAGTGTAAGGTATAGAGTGTAGAGTGTAGGGATTAGAGTGTAGGGTATAGAGTGTAGGGTGTAGAGTGTAGGGCATAGAGTGTAGAGTGTAGGTTATAGAGTGTATGGTATAGAGTGTAGAGTATAGAGTGTAGGGTGTAGAGTGTAGGGTATAGAGTGTAGGGTATAGAGTGTAGGGTATAGAGTGTAGGGAATAGAGTGTAGAGTGTAAGGTATAGAGTGTAGAGTGTAGGGTATAGAGTGTAGGGTATAGAGTGTAGGGAATAGAGTGTTGAGTGTAAGGTACAGAGTGTAGAGTGTAGGGCATAGAGTGTAGAGTGTAGGGTATAGAGTGTAGGGTATAGAGTGCAGGGTATAGAGTGTAGGGTATACAGTGTAGGGTATAGAGTGTAGAGTGTAGGGTATAGAGTGTAGAGTGTAGGGTATAGAGTGTAGAGTGTACGGCATAGAGTGTAGATTGTAGGGTATAGAGTGTAGGGTATAGAGTGTAGGGTATAGAGTGTAGGGTATAGAGTGTAGAGTGTAGGGTATAGAGTGTAGAGTGTAGGGTATAGAGGGTAGGCTACAGAGTGTAGGGTATAGAGTGTAGGGTAGAGAGTGTAGAGTGTAGGGTATAGAGTGTAGGGTATAGAGTGTAGGGTATAGAGTGTAGAGTGTAGGGCATAGAGTGTAGAGTGTAGGGTATAGAGTGTAGGGTATAGAGTGTAGGGTAGAGAGTGTAGGGTAGAGAGTGTAGAGTGTAGGGATTAGAGTGTAGGGTATAGAGTGTAGGGCGTAGAGTGTAGGGCATAGAGTGTAGAGTGTAGGGTATAGAGTGTATGGTATAGAGTGTAGAGTATAGAGTGTAGGGTGTAGGGTGTAGGGTATAGAGTGTAGGGTATAGAGTGTAGGGTATAGAGTGTAGAGTGTAGGGATTAGAGTGTAGGGTACAGAGTGTAGGGTGTGGAGTGTAGGGTATAGAGTGTAGAGTGTAGGGTATAGAGTGTATGGTATAGAGTGTAGGGTATAGAGTGTAGGGTGTAGAGTGTAGGGTATAGAGTGTAGGGTATAGAGTGTAGGGTATAGAGTGTAGGGTATAGAGTGTAGGGAATAGAGTGTAGAGTGTAAGGTATAGAGTGTAGAGTGTAGGGTATAGAGTGTAAGGTATAGAGTGTAGAGTGTAGGGATTAGAGTGTAGGGTATAGAGTGTAGGGTGTAGAGTGTAGGGCATAGAGTGTAGAGTGTAGGTTATAGAGTGTATGGTATAGAGTGTAGAGTATAGAGTGTAGGGTGTAGAGTGTAGGGTATAGAGTGTAGGGTATAGAGTGTAGGGTATAGAGTGTAGGGAATAGAGTGTAGAGTGTAAGGTATAGAGTGTAGAGTGTAGGGTATAGAGTGTAGGGTATAGAGTGTAGGGAATAGAGTGTTGAGTGTAAGGTACAGAGTGTAGAGTGTAGGGCATAGAGTGTAGAGTGTAGTGTAGAGTGTAGGGTATAGAGTGCAGGGTATAGAGTGTAGGGTATACAGTGTAGGGTATAGAGTGTAGAGTGTAGGGTATAGAGTGTAGAGTGTAGGGTATAGAGTGTAGAGTGTACGGCATAGAGTGTAGATTGTAGGGTATAGAGTGTAGGGTATAGAGTGTAGGGTATAGAGTGTAGGGTATAGAGTGTAGAGTGTAGGGTATAGAGTGTAGAGTGTAGGGTATAGAGTGTAGGGTACAGAGTGTAGGGTATAGAGTGTAGGGTAGAGAGTGTAGAGTGTAGGGTATAGAGTGTAGGGTATAGAGTGTAGGGTATAGAGTGTAGAGTGTAGGGCATAGAGTGTAGAGTGTAGGGTATAGAGTGTAGGGTATAGAGTGTAGGGTAGAGAGTGTAGGGTAGAGAGTGTAGAGTGTAGGGATTAGAGTGTAGGGTATAGAGTGTAGGGCGTAGAGTGTAGGGCATAGAGTGTAGAGTGTAGGGTATAGAGTGTATGGTATAGAGTGTAGAGTATAGAGTGTAGGGTGTAGGGTGTAGGGTATAGAGTGTAGGGTATAGAGTGTAGGGTATAGAGTGTAGGGAATAGAGTGTTGAGTGTAAGGTACAGAGTGTAGAGTGTAGGGCATAGAGTGTAGAGTGTAGGGTATAGAGTGTAGGGTAAAGAGTGCAGGGTATAGAGTGTAGGGTATACAGTGTAGGGTATAGAGTGTAGAGTGTAGGGTATAGAGTGTAGAGTGTAGGGTATAGAGTGTAGAGTGTAGGGCATAGAGTGTAGATTGTAGGGTATAGAGTGTAGGGTATAGAGTGTAGGGTATAGAGTGTAGGGTATAGAGTGTAGAGTGTAGGGTATAGAGTGTAGAGTGTAGGGTATAGAGTGTAGGGTACAGAGTGTAGGGTATAGAGTGTAGGGTAGAGAGTGTAGGGATTATAGTGTAGGGTATAGAGTGTAGGGTATAGTGTGCAGGGTATAGAGTGTAGAGTGTAGGGTATAGAGTGTAGAGTGTAGGGTATAGAGTGTAGGGTATAGAGTGTAGGGCATAGAGTGTAGGGTATAGAGTGTAGGGTATAGAGTGTAGAGTGTAGGGTATAGAGTGTAGGGTATAGAGTGTAGGGTATAGAGTGTAGAGTGTAGGGTATAGAGTGTAGGGTATAGAGTGTAGGGTATAGAGTGTAGGGTATAGAGTGTAGGGCATAGAGTGTAGGGTATAGAGTGTAGGGTATAGAGTGTAGAGTGTAGGGTATAGAGTGTAGGGTATAGAGTGTAGGGTATAGAGTGTAGAGTGTAGGGCATAGAGTGTAGAGTGTAGGGTATAGAGTGTAGGGTATAGAGTGTAGGGTAGAGAGTGTAGGGTAGAGAGTGTAGAGTGTAGGGATTAGAGTGTAGGGTATAGAGTGTAGGGTGTAGAGTGTAGGGCATAGAGTGTAGAGTGTAGGGTATAGAGTGTATGGTATTGAGTGTAGAGTATAGAGTGTAGGGTGTAGAGTGTAGGGTATAGAGTGTAGGGTATAGAGTGTAGGGTATAGAGTGTAGGGAATAGAATGTTGAGTGTAAGGTACAGAATGTAGAGTGTAGGGCATAGAGTGTAGAGTGTAGGGTATAGAGTTTAGGGTATAGAGTGTAGGGTATAGAGTGTAGGGTATACAGTGTAGGGTATAGAGTGTAGAGTGTAGGGTATAGAGTGTAGAGTGTAGGGTATAGAGTGTAGAGTGGAGGGCATAGAGTGTAGATTGTAGGGTATAGAGTGTAGGGTATAGAGTGTAGGGTATAGAGTGTAGGGTATAGAGTGTAGAGTGTAGGGTATAGAGTGTAGAGTGTAGGGTATAGAGGGTAGGCTACAGAGTGTAGGGTATAGAGTGTAGGGTAGAGAGTGTAGAGTGTAGGGTATAGAGTGTAGGGTATAGAGTGTAGGGTATAGAGTGTAGAGTGTAGGGATTAGAGTGTAGGGTACAGAGTGTAGGGTGTGGAGTGTAGGGTATAGAGTGTAGAGTGTAGGGTATAGAGTGTATGGTATAGAGTGTAGGGTATAGAGTGTAGGGTGTAGAGTGTAGGGTATAGAGTGTAGGGTATAGAGTGTAGGGTATAGAGTGTAGGGTATAGAGTGTAGGGAATAGAGTGTAGAGTGTAAGGTATAGAGTGTAGAGTGTAGGGTATAGAGTGTAAGGTATAGAGTGTAGAGTGTAGGGATTAGAGTGTAGGGTATGGAGTGTAGGGTGTAGAGTGTAGGGCATAGAGTGTAGAGTGTAGGTTATAGAGTGTATGGTATAGAGTGTAGAGTATAGAGTGTAGGGTGTAGAGTGTAGGGTATAGAGTGTAGGGTATAGAGTGTAGGGTATAGAGTGTAGGGAATAGAGTGTAGAGTGTAAGGTATAGAGTGTAGAGTGTAGGGTATAGAGTGTAGGGTATAGAGTGTAGGGTATAGAGTGTAGGGAATAGAGTGTTGAGTGTAAGGTACAGAGTGTAGAGTGTAGGGCATAGAGTGTAGAGTGTAGGGTATAGAGTGTAGGGTATAGAGTGCAGGGTATAGAGTGTAGGGTATACAGTGTAGGGTATAGAGTGTAGAGTGTAGGGTATAGAGTGTAGAGTGTAGGGTATAGAGTGTAGAGTGTAGGGCATAGAGTGTAGATTGTAGGGTATAGAGTGTAGGGTATAGAGTGTAGGGTATAGAGTGTAGGGTATAGAGTGTAGAGTGTAGGGTATAGAGTGTAGAGTGTAGGGTATAGAGTGTAGGGTACAGAGTGTAGGGTATAGAGTGTAGGGTAGAGAGTGTAGAGTATAGGGTATAGAGTGTAGGGTATAGAGTGTAGGGTATAGAGTGTAGAGTGTAGGGATTAGAGTGTAGGGTATAGAGTGTAGGGTGTGGAGTGTAGGGTATAGAGTGTAGAGTGTAGGGTATAGAGTGTATGGTATAGAGTGTAGGGTATAGAGTGTAGGGTGTAGAGTGTAGGGTATAGAGTGTAGGGTATAGAGTGTAGGGTATAGAGTGTAGGGTATAGAGTGTAGGGAATAGAGTGTAGAGTGTAAGGTATAGAGTGTAGAGTGTAGGGTATAGAGTGTAAGGTATAGAGTGTAGAGTGTAGGGATTAGAGTGTAGGGTATAGAGTGTATGGTATAGAGTGTAGGGTATAGAGTGTAGGGTGTAGAGTGTAGGGTATAGAGTGTAGGGTATAGAGTGTAGGGTATAGAGTGTAGGGTATAGAGTGTAGGGAATAGAGTGTGGAGTGTAAGGTATAGAGTGTAGAGTGTAGGGTATAGAGTGTAGGGTATAGACTGTAGGGTATAGAGTGTAGGGTATAGAGTGTAGGGTATAGATTGTAGCGTGTAGGCTATAGAGTGTAGGGTATAGAGTGTAGAGTGTAGGGTATAGAGTGTAGGGTATAGAGTGTAGGGTATAGAGTGTAGGGTATAGAGTGTAGAGTGTAGGGTATAGAGTGTATGTTATAGTGTAGGGTATAGAGTGTAGGGTATAGAGTGTAGAGTGTAGGGATTAGAGTGTAGGGTATAGAGTGTAGTGTGTAGAGTGTAGGGTATAGAGTGTAGAGTGTAGGGTATAGAGTGTATGGCATAGAGTGTAGGGTATAGAGTGTAGGGTGTAGAGTGTAGGGTATAGAGTGTAGGGTATAGAGTGTAGGGTATAGAGTGTAGGGAATAGAGTGTAAAGTGTAAGGTATAGAGTGTAGAGTATAGGGTATAGAGTGTAGGGTATAGAGTGTAGAGTGTAGGGATTAGAGTGTAGGGTATAGAGTGTAGGGTGTAGAGTGTAGGGTATAGAGTGTAGAGTGTAGGGTATAGAGTGTATGGTATAGAGTGTAGGGTATAGAGTGTAGGGTGTAGAGTGTAGGGTATAGAGTGTAGGGTATAGAGTGTAGGGTATAGAGTGTAAGGTATAGAGTGTAGGGAATAGAGTGTAGAGTGTAAGGTATAGAGTGTAGAGTGTAGGGTATAGAGTGTAGGGTATAGACTGTAGGGTATAGAGTGTAGGGTATAGATTGTAGGCTATAGAGTGTAGGGTATAGAGTGTAGGGTATAGAGTGTAGGGTATAGAGTGTAGGGTATAGAGTGTAGGGTATAGAGTGTAGAGTGTAGGGTATAGTGGGTAGGGTATAGAGTGCAGGGTGTAGAGTGTAGGGTATAGAGTGTAGGGTATAGAATGTAGAGTGTAGGGTATAGAGTGTATGCTATAGAGTGTACGGTGTAGAGTGTATGGTATAGAGTGTAGGGTATAGAGTGTAGAGTGTAGGGTATAGAGTGTAGGGTATAGAGTGTAGGGTATAGAGTGTATGTTATAGAGTGTAGGGTATAGAGTGTAGAGTGTAGGGTATAGAGTGTAGAGTGTAGGGTATAGAGTGTAGGGTATAGAGTGTAAGGTATAGAGTGTAGGGTGTAGAGTGTAGGGTATAGATTGTAGGGTATAGAGTGTAGGGTATAGAGTGTACGGTATAGAGTGTAGGGTATGGAGTGTATGGTATAGAGTGTAGGGTATAGAGTGTAGGGTATAGAGTGTAGGGTATAGAGTGTAGAGTGTAGGGTATAGAGTGTAGGGTATAGAGTGTAGGGTATACAGTGTAGGGTATAGAGTGTAGGGTATAGAGTGTAGGGTATAGAGTGTAGGGTATAGAGTGTAGAGTGTAGGGTATAAAGTTTAGAGTGTAGGGTATAGAGTGTAGGGTATAGAGTGTAAGGTATAGAGTGTAGGGTGTAGAGTGTAGGGTATAGAGTGTAGGGTATAGAGTGTAGGGTATAGAGTGTACGGTATAGAGTGTAGGGTATAGAGTGTATGGTATAGAGTGTAGGGTATAGAGTGTAGGGTACAGAGTGTAGGGTATAGAGTGTATGGTATAGATTGTAGGGTATAGAGTGTAGGGTATAGAGTGTAGGGTATAGAGTGTAGAGTGTAGGGTATAGAGTGTAGAGTGTAGGGTATAGAGTGTAGAGTGTAGGGTATAGATTGTATGGTATAGAGTGTAGGGTATAGAATGTAGGGTGTAGAGTGTTGGGTATAGAGTGTAGGGTATAGAGTGTATGGTATAGAGTGTAGGGTATAGAGTGTAGGGAATAGAGTGTAGAGTGTAAGGTATAGAGTGTAGAGTGTAGGGTATAGAGTGTAGGGTATAGAGTGTAGAGTGTAGGGATTAGAGTGTAGGGTATAGAGTGTAGGGTATAGAGTGTATGGTATAGAGTGTAGAGTGTAGGGTATAGAGTGTAGAGTGTAGGGTATAGAGTGTAGGGTATAGAGTGTAGGGTATAGAGTGTAGGGTAGAGTGTGTAGAGTGTAGGGTATAGAGTGTAGGGTATAGAGTGTAGGGTATAGAGTGTAGAGTGTAGGGATTAGAGTGTAGGGTATAGAGTGTAGGGTGTAGAGTGTAGGGTATAGAGTGTAGAGTGTAGGGTATAGAGTGTATGGTATAGAGTGTAGGGTATAGAGTGTAGGGTGTAGAGTGTAGGGTATAGAGTGTAGGGTATAGAGTGTAGGGTATAGAGTGTAGGGAATAGAGTGTAGAGTGTAAGGTATAGAGTGTAGAGTGTAGGGTATAGAGTGTAGGGTATAGAGTGTAGAGTGAAGGGATTAGAGTGTAGGGTATAGAGTGTAGGGTGTAGAGTGTAGGGTATAGAGTGTAGAGTGTAGGGTATAGAGTGTATGGTACAGAGTGTAGGGTATAGAGTGTAGGGTATAGTGTGTAGGGTATAGAGTGTAGAGTGTAGGGTATAGAGTGTAGAGTGTAGGGTATAGAGTGTAGGGTATAGAGTGTAGGGTATAGAGTGTAGGGCATAAAGTGTAGGGTATAGAGTGTAGGGTATAGAGTGTAGAGTGTAGGGTATAGAGTGTAGGGTATAGAGTGTAGGGTATAGAGTGTAGAGTGTAGGGTATAGAGTGTAGGGTATAGAGTGTAGGGTATAGAGTGTAGGGCATAGAGTGTAGGGTATAGAGTGTAGGGTATAGAGTGTAGAGTGTAGGGTATAGAGTGTAGGGTATAGAGTGTAGCGTATAGAGTGTAGAGTGTAGGGCATAGAGTGTAGGGTATAGAGTGTAGGGTATAGAGTGTAGGGTAGAGAGTGTAGGGTAGAGAGTGTAGAGTGTAGGGATTAGAGTGTAGGGTATAGAGTGTAGGGTTTAGAGTGTAGGGAATAGAGTGTTGAGTGTAAGGTACAGAGTGTAGAGTGTAGGGCATAGAGTGTAGAGTGTAGGGTATAGAGTGTAGGGTATAGAGTGTTGGGTATAGAGTGTAGGGTATACAGTGTAGGGTATAGAGTGTAGAGTGTAGGGTATAGAGTGTAGAGTGTAGGGTATAGAGTGTAGAGTGTAGGGCATAGAGTGTAGATTGTAGGGTATAGAGTGTAGGGTATAGAGTGTAGGGTATAGAGTGTAGGGTATAGAGTGTAGAGTGTAGGGTAGAGAGTGTAGAGTGTAGGGTATAGAGTGTAGGGTATAGAGTGTAGAGTGTAGGGATTAGAGTGTAGGGTATAGAGTGTAGGGTGTGGAATGTAGGGTATAGAGTGTAGAGTGTAGGGATTAGAGTGTAGGGTATAGAGTGTAGGGTATAGAGTGTAGGGTACAGAGTGTAGGGAATAGAGTGTAGAGTGTAAGGTATAGAGTGTAGAGTATAGGGTATAGAGTGTAGGGTATAGAGTGTAGGGTATAGAGTGTAGGGTATAGAGTGTAGGGAATAGAGTGTAGAGTGTAAGGTATAGAGTGTAGAGTGTAGGGTATAGAGTGTAAGGTATAGAGTGTAGAGTGTAAGGATTAGAGTGTAGGGTATAGAGTGTAGGGTGTAGAGTGTAGGGCATAGAGTGTAGAGTGTAGGGTATAGAGTGTATGGTATAGAGTGTAGAGTATAGAGTGTAGGGTGTAGAGTGTAGGGTATAGAGTGTAGGGTATAGAGTGTAGGGTATAGAGTGTAGGGAATAGAGTGTAGAGTGTAAGGTATAGAGTGTAGAGTGTAGGGTATCGAGTGTAGGGTATAGAGTGTAGAGTGTAGGGATTAGAGTGTAGGGTATAGAGTGTAGGGTATAGTGTGTAGGGTGTAGAGTGTAGGGTATAGAGTGTAGAGTGTAGGGTATAGAGTGTAGGGTATAGAGTGTAGAGTGTAGGGTATAGAGTGTATGCTATAGAGTGTATGGTGTAGAGTGTATGGTATAGAGTGTAGGGTATACAGTGTAGAGTGTATGGTATAGAGTGTAGGGTGTAGAGTGTAGGGTATAGAGTGTATGTTATAGAGTGTAGGGTATAGAGTGTAGGGTAGTGAGTGTAGAGTGTAGGGTATAGAGTGTAGGGTATAGAGTGTAGGGTATAGAGTGTAGAGTGTAGGGATTAGAGTGTAGGGTATAGAGTGTAGTGTGTAGAATGTAGGGTATAGAGTGTAGAGTGTAGGGTATAGAGTGTATGGTATAGAGTGTAGGGTATAGAGTGTAGGGTGTAGAGTGTAGGGTATAGAGTGTAGGGTATAGAGTGTAGGGTATAGAGTGTAGGGAATAGAGTGTAGAGTGTAAGGTATAGAGTGTAGAGTATAGGGTATAGAGTGTAGGGTATAGAGTGTAGTGTGTAGAATGTAGGGTATAGAGTGTAGAGTGTAGGGTATAGAGTGTATGGTATAGAGTGTAGGGTATAGAGTGTAGGGTGTAGAGTGTAGGGTATAGAGTGTAGGGTATAGAGTGTAGGGTATAGAGTGTAGGGTATAGAGTGTAGGGAATCGAGTGTAGAGTGTAAGGTATAAAGTGTAGAGTGTAGGGTATAGAGTGTAGGGTATAGACTGTAGGGTATAGAGTGTAGGGTATAGATTGTAGGCTATAGAGTGTAGGGCATAGAGTGTAGGGTATAGAGTGTAGGGTATAGAGTGTAGGGTATAGAGTGTAGGGTATAGAGTGTAGAGTGTAGGGTATAGTGTGTAGGGTATAGAGTGCAGGTTGTAGAGTGTAGGGTATAGAGTGTAGGGTATAGAGTGTAGAGTGTAGGGTATAGAGTGTATGCTATAGAGTGTATGGTGTAGAGTGTATGGTATAGAGTGTAGGGTATAGAGTGTAGAGTGTAGGGTATAGAGTGTAGGGTATAGAGTGTAGGGTATAGAGTGTATGTTATAGAGTGTAGGGTATAGAGTGTAGAGTGTAGGGTATAGAGTTTAGAGTGTAGGGTATAGAGTGTAGGGTATAGAGTGTAAGGTATAGAGTGTAGGGTGTAGAGTGTAGGGTATAGATTGTAGGGTATAGAGTGTAGGGTATAGAGTGTACGGTATAGAGTGTAGGGTATGGAGTGTATGGTATAGAGTGTAGGGTATAGAGTGTAGGGTATAGAGTGTAGGGTATAAAGTGTAGAGTGTAGGGTATAGCGTGTAGAGTGTAGGGTATAGATTGTATGGTATAGAGTGTAGGGTATAGAATGTAGGGTGTAGAGTGTTGGGTATAGAGTGTAGGGTATAGAGTGTAGGGTATAGAGTGTAGGGTATAGAGTGTAGGGAATAGAGTGTAGAGTGTAAGGTATAGAGTGTAGAGTGTAGGGTATAGAGTGTAGGGTATAGAGTGTAGAGTGTAGGGATTAGAGTGTAGGGTATAGAGTGTAGGGTATAGAGTGTATGGTATAGAGTGTAAAGTGTAGGGTATAGAGTGTAGAGTGTAGGGTATAGAGTGTAGGGTATAGAGTGTAGGGTATAGAGTGTAGGGTAGAGTGTGTAGAGTGTAGGGTATAGAGTGTAGGGTATATAGTGTAGGGTATAGAGTGTAGAGTGTAGGGATTAGAGTGTAGGGTATAGAGTGTAGGGTGTAGAGTGTAGGGTATAGAGTGTAGAGTGTAGGGTATAGAGTGTATGGTATAGAGTGTAGGGTATAGAGTGTAGGGTGTAGAGTGTAGGGTATAGAGTGTAGGGTATAGAGTGTAGGGTATAGAGTGTAGGGAATAGAGTGTAGAGTGTAAGGTATAGAGTGTAGAGTGTAGGGTATAGAGTGTAGGGTATAGAGTGTAGAGTGAAGGGATTAGAGTGTAGGGTATAGAGTGTAGGGTGTAGAGTGTAGGGTATAGAGTGTAGAGTGTAGGGTATAGAGTGTATGGTACAGAGTGTAGGGTATAGAGTGTAGGGTATAGTGTGTAGGGTATAGAGTGTAGAGTGTAGGGTATAGAGTGTAGAGTGTAGGGTATAGAGTGTAGGATATAGAGTGTAGGGTATAGAGTGTAGGGCATAGAGTGTAGGGTATAGAGTGTAGGGTATAGAGTGTAGAGTGTAGGGTATAGAGTGTAGGGTATAGAGTGTAGGGTATAGAGTGTAGAGTGTAGGGTATAGAGTGTAGGGTATAGAGTGTAGGGTATAGAGTGTAGGGCATAGAGTGTAGGGTATAGAGTGTAGGGTATAGAGTGTAGAGTGTAGGGTATAGAGTGTAGGGTATAGAGTGTAGCGTATAGAGTGTAGAGTGTAGGGCATAGAGTGTAGAGTGTAGGGTATAGAGTGTAGGGTATAGAGTGTAGGGTAGAGAGTGTAGAGTGTAGGGATTAGAGTGTAGGGTATAGAGTGTAGGGTGTAGAGTGTAGGGCATAGAGTGTAGAGTGTAGGGTATAGAGTGTATGGTATAGAGTGTAGAGTATAGAGTGTAGGGTGTAGAGTGTAGGGTATAGAGTGTAGGGTATAGAGTGTAGGGTTTAGAGTGTAGGGAATAGAGTGTTGAGTGTAAGGTACAGAGTGTAGAGTGTAGGGCATAGAGTGTAGAGTGTAGGGTATAGAGTGTAGGGTATAGAGTGTAGGGTATAGAGTGTAGGGTATACAGTGTAGGGTATAGAGTGTAGAGTGTAGGGTATAGAGTGTAGAGTGTAGGGTATAGAGTGTAGAGTGTAGGGCATAGAGTGTAGATTGTAGGGTATAGAGTGTAGGGTATAGAGTGTAGGGTATAGAGTGTAGAGTGTAGGGTAGAGAGTGTAGAGTGTAGGGTATAGAGTGTAGGGTATAGAGTGTAGGGTATAGAGTGTAGAGTGTAGGGATTAGAGTGTAGGGTATAGAGTGTAGGGTGTGGAGTGTAGGGTATAGAGTGTAGAGTGTAGGGATTAGAGTGTAGGGTATAGAGTGTAGGGTATAGAGTGTAGGGTACAGAGTGTAGGGAATAGAGTGTAGAGTGTAAGGTATAGAGTGTAGAGTATAGGGTATAGAGTGTAGGGTATAGAGTGTAGGGTATAGAGTGTAGGGTATAGAGTGTAGGGTATAGAGTGTAGGGAATAGAGTGTAGAGTGTAAGGTATAGAGTGTAGAGTGTAGGGTATAGAGTGTAAGGTATAGAGTGTAGAGTGTAGGGATTAGAGTGTAGGGTATAGAGTGTAGGGTGTAGAGTGTAGGGCATAGAGTGTAGAGTGTAGGGTATAGAGTGTATGGTATAGAGTGTAGAGTATAGAGTGTAGGGTGTAGAGTGTAGGGTATAGAGTGTAGGGTATAGAGTGTAGGGTATAGAGTGTAGGGAATAGAGTGTAGAGTGTAAGGTATAGAGTGTAGAGTGTAGGGTATAGAGTGTAGGGTATAGAGTGTAGAGTGTAGGGATTAGAGTGTAGGGTATAGAGTGTAGGGTATAGTGTGTAGGGTATAGAGTGTAGAGTGTAGGGTATAGAGTGTAGAGTGTAGGGTATAGAGTGTAGGGTATAGAGTGTAGAGTGTAGGGTATAGAGTGTATGCTATAGAGTGTATGGTGTAGAGTGTATGGTATAGAGTGTAGGGTATACAGTGTAGAGTGTATGGTATAGAGTGTAGGGTGTAGAGTGTAGGGTATAGAGTGTATGTTATAGAGTGTAGGGTATAGAGTGTAGGGTAGAGAGTGTAGAGTGTAGGGTATAGAGTGTAGGGTATAGAGTGTAGGGTATAGAGTGTAGAGTGTAGGGATTAGAGTGTAGGGTATAGAGTGTAGTGTGTAGAATGTAGGGTATAGAGTGTAGAGTGTAGGGTATAGAGTGTATGGTATAGAGTGTAGGGTATAGAGTGTAGGGTGTAGAGTGTAGGGTATAGAGTGTAGGGTATAGAGTGTAGGGTATAGAGTGTAGGGAATAGAGTGTAGAGTGTAAGGTATAGAGTGTAGAGTATAGGGTATAGAGTGTAGGGTATAGAGTGTAGAGTGTAGGGATTAGAGTGTAGGGTATAGAGTGTAGGGTGTAGAGTGTAGGGTATAGAGTGTAGAGTGTAGGGTATAGAGTGTATGGTATAGAGTGTAGGGTATAGAGTGTAGGGTGTAGAGTGTAGGGTATAGAGTGTAGGGTATAGAGTGTAGGGTATAGAGTGTAGGGTATAGAGTGTAGGGAATCGAGTGTAGAGTGTAAGGTATAGAGTGTAGAGTGTAGGGTATAGAGTGTAGCGTATAGACTGTAGGGTATAGAGTGTAGGGTATAGATTGTAGGCTATAGAGTGTAGGGCATAGAGTGTAGGGTATAGAGTGTAGGGTATAGAGTGTAGGGTATAGAGTGTAGGGTATAGAGTGTAGAGTGTAGGGTATAGTGTGTAGGGTATAGAGTGCAGGTTGTAGAGTGTAGGGTATAGAGTGTAGGGTATAGAGTGTAGAGTGTAGGGTATAGAGTGTATGCTATAGAGTGTATGGTGTAGAGTGTATGGTATAGAGTGTAGGGTATAGAGTGTAGAGTGTAGGGTATAGAGTGTAGGGTATAGAGTGTAGGGTATAGAGTGTATGTTATAGAGTGTAGGGTATAGAGTGTAGAGTGTAGGGTATAGAGTTTAGAGTGTAGGGTATAGAGTGTAGGGTATAGAGTGTAAGGTATAGAGTGTAGGGTGTAGAGTGTAGGGTATAGATTGTAGGGTATAGAGTGTAGGGTATAGAGTGTACGGTATAGAGTGTAGGGTATGGAGTGTATGGTATAGAGTGTAGGGTATAGAGTGTAGGGTATAGAGTGTAGGGTATAAAGTGTAGAGTGTAGGGTATAGCGTGTAGAGTGTAGGGTATAGAGTGTAGGGTATAGAGTGTAGGGTATAGAGTGTAGGGTATAGAGTGTAGAGTGTAGGGTATAGAGTGTATGGTATAGAGTGTAGGGTATAGAGTGTAGGGTGTAGAGTGTTGGGTATAGAGTGTAGGGTATAGAGTGTAGGGTATAGAGTGTAGGGTATAGAGTGTAGGGAATAGAGTGTAGAGTGTAAGGTATAGAGTGTAGAGTGTAGGGTATAGAGTGTAGGGTATAGAGTGTAGGGTATAGAGTGTAGAGTGTAGGGTATAGAGTGTAGAGTGTAGGGTATAGAGTGTAGGGTATAGAGTGTAGGGTATAGAGTGTAGGGTAGAGTGTGTAGAGTGTAGGGTATAGAGTGTAGGGTATAGAGTGTAGGGTATAGAGTGTAGAGTGTAGGGATTAGAGTGTAGGGTATAGAGTGTAGGGTGTAGAGTGTAGGGAATAGAGTGTAGGGTATAGAGTGTAGGGTATAGAGTGTAGGGTGTAGAGTGTAGGGTATAGAGTGTATTGTATAGAGTGTAGGGTATAGAATGTATGGTATAGAGTGTAGAGTGTAGGATATAGAGTGTAGGGTATAGAGTGTAGAGTGTAGGGTATAGAGTGTAGGGTATAGAGTGTAGGGTATAGAGTGTAGAGTGTAGGGATTAGAGTGTAGGGTATAGAGTGTAGGGTATAGAGTGTAGAGTGTAGGGTAGAGAGTGTAGGATATAGAGTGTAGAGTGTAGGGTATAGAGTGTAGGGTATAGAGTGTAGGGTATAGAGTGTAGGGTATAGAGTGTAGAGTGTAGGGTATAGAGTGTAGGGTATAGAGTGTAGGGTATAGAGTGTAGAGTGTAGGGTATAGAGTGTAGGGTATAGAGTGTAGGGTATAGAGTGTAGGGCATAGAGTGTAGGGTATAGAGTGTAGGGTGTAGAGTGTCGGGTATAGAGTGTAGGGTATAGAGTGTAGAGTGTAGGGTATAGAGTGTAGGGTATAGAGTGTAGGGTATAGAGTGTAGGGTATAGAGTGTAGGGTATAGAGTGTAGAGTGTAGGGTATAGCGTGTAGAGTGTCGGGTATAGAGTGTAGGGTATAGAGTGTAGGGTATAGAGTGTAGGGTATAGAGTGTAGAGTGTAGGGTATAGAGTGTAGAGTGTAGGGTATAGAGTGTAGGGTATAGAGTGTAGGGTATAGAGTGTAGGGTGTAGAGCGTTGGGTATAGAGTGTAGGGTATAGAGTGTAGGGTATAGAGTGTAGGGTATAGAGTGTAGGGAATAGAGTGTAGAGTGTAAGGTATAGAGTGTAGAGTGTAGGGTATAGAGTGTAAGGTATAGAGTGTAGAGTGTAGGGATTAGAGTGTAGGGTATAGAGTGTAGGGTGTAGAGTGTAGGGCATAGAGTGTAGAGTGTAGGGTATAGAGTGTATGGTATAGAGTGTAGGGTATAGAGTGTAGGGAATAGAGTGTAGAGTGTAAGGTATAGAGTGTAGCGTGTAGGGTATAGAGTGTAGGGTATAGAGTGTAGGGTATAGAGTGTAGAGTGTAGGGTATAGAGTGTAGGGTATAGAGTGTAGGGTATAGAGTGTAGGGTAGAGTGTGTAGAGTGTAGGGTATAGAGTGTAGGGTATAGAGTGTAGGGTATAGAGTGTAGAGTGTAGGGATTAGAGTGTAGGGTATAGAGTGTAGGGTGTAGAGTGTAGGGAATAGAGTGTAGGGTATAGAGTGTAGGGTATAGAGTGTAGGGTGTAGAGTGTAGGGTATAGAGTGTATGGTATAGAGTGTAGGGTATAGAATGTATGGTATAGAGTGTAGAGTGTAGGATATAGAGTGTAGGGTATAGAGTGTAGAGTGTAGGGTATAGAGTGTAGGGTATAGAGTGTAGGGTATAGAGTGTAGAGTGTAGGGATTAGAGTGTAGGGTATAGAGTGTAGGGTATAGAGTGTAGAGTGTAGGGTAGAGAGTGTAGGATATAGAGTGTAGAGTGTAGGGTATAGAGTGTAGGGTATAGAGTGTAGGGTATAGAGTGTAGGGTATAGAGTGTAGAGTGTAGGGTATAGAGTGTAGGGTATAGAGTGTAGGGTATAGAGTGTAGAGTGTAGGGTATAGAGTGTAGGGTATAGAGTGTAGGGTATAGAGTGTAGGGCATAGAGTGTAGGGTATAGAGTGTAGGGTGTAGAGTGTAGGGTATAGAGTGTAGGGTATAGAGTGTAGAGTGTAGGGTATAGAGTGTAGGGTATAGAGTGTAGGGTATAGAGTTTAGGGTATAGAGTGTAGGGTATAGAGTGTAGAGTGTAGGGTATAGCGTGTAGAGTGTCGGGTATAGAGTGTAGGGTATAGAGTGTAGGGTATAGAGTGTAGGGTATAGAGTGTAGAGTGTAGGGTATAGAGTGTAGAGTGTAGGGTATAGAGTGTATGGTATAGAGTGTAGGGTATAGAGTGTAGGGTGTAGAGCGTTGGGTATAGAGTGTAGGGTATAGAGTGTAGGGTATAGAGTGTAGGGAATAGAGTGTAGAGTGTAAGGTATAGAGTGTAGAGTGTAGGGTATAGAGTGTAAGGTATAGAGTGTAGAGTGTAGGGATTAGAGTGTAGGGTATAGAGTGTAGGGTGTAGAGTGTAGGGCATAGAGTGTAGAGTGTAGGGTATAGAGTGTATGGTATAGAGTGTAGAGTATAGAGTGTAGGGTGTAGAGTGTAGGGTATAGAGTGTAGGGTATAGAGTGTAGGGTATAGAGTGTAGGGAATAGAGTGTAGAGTGTAAGGTATAGAGTGTAGAGTGTAGGGTATAGAGTGTAGGGTATAGAGTGTAGAGTGTAGGGATTAGAGTGTAGGGTATAGAGTGTAGGGTATGGTGTGTAGGGTATAGAGTGTAGAGTGTAGGGTATAGAGTGTAGAGTGTAGGGTATAGAGTGTAGGGCATAGAGTGTAGAGTGTAGGGTATAGAGTGTATGCTATAGAGTGTATGGTGTAGGGTGTATGGTATAGAGTGTAGGGTATACAGTGTAGAGTGTATGGTATAGAGTGTAGGGTGTAGAGTGTAGGGTATAGAGTGTATGTTATAGAGTGTAGGGTATAGAATGTAGGGTAGAGAGTGTAGAGTGTAGGGTATAGAGTGTAGGGTATAGAGTGTAGGGTATAGAGTGTAGAGTGTAGGGATTAGAGTGTAGGGTATAGAGTGTAGTGTGTAGAGTGTAGGGTATAGAGTGTAGAGTGTAGAGTATAGAGTGTATGGTATAGAGTGTAGGGTATAGAGTGTAGGGTGTAGAGTGTAGGGTATAGAGTGTAGGGTATAGAGTGTAGGGTATAGAGTGTAGGGAATAGAGTGTAGAGTGTGAGGTATAGAGTGTAGAGTATAGGGTATAGAGTGTAGGGTATAGAGTGTAGGGTATAGAGTGTAGGGAATAGAGTGTAGAGTGTGAGGTATAGAGTGTAGAGTATAGGGTATAGAGTGTAGGGTATAGAGTGTAGAGTGAAGGGATTAGAGTGTAGGGTATAGAGTGTAGGGTGTAGAGTGTAGGGTATAGAGTGTAGAGTGTAGGGTATAGAGTGTATGGTACAGAGTGTAGGGTATAGAGTGTAGGGTATAGTGTGTAGGGTATAGAGTGTAGAGTGTAGGGTATAGAGTGTAGAGTGTAGGGTATAGAGTGTAGGGTATAGAGTGTAGGGTATAGAGTGTAGGGCATAAAGTGTAGGGTATAGAGTGTAGGGTATAGAGTGTAGAGTGTAGGGTATAGAGTGTAGGGTATAGAGTGTAGGGTATAGAGTGTAGAGTGTAGGGTATAGAGTGTAGGGTATAGAGTGTAGGGTATAGAGTGTAGGGCATAGAGTGTAGGGTATAGAGTGTAGGGTATAGAGTGTAGAGTGTAGGGTATAGAGTGTAGGGTATAGAGTGTAGCGTATAGAGTGTAGAGTGTAGGGCATAGAGTGTAGAGTGTAGGGTATAGAGTGTAGGGTATAGAGTGTAGGGTAGAGAGTGTAGGGTAGAGAGTGTAGAGTGTAGGGATTAGAGTGTAGGGTATAGAGTGTAGGGTGTAGAGTGTAGGGCATAGAGTGTAGAGTGTAGGGTATAGAGTGTATGGTATAGAGTGTAGAGTATAGAGTGTAGGGTGTAGAGTGTAGGGTATAGAGTGTAGGGTATAGAGTGTAGGGTTTAGAGTGTAGGGAATAGAGTGTTGAGTGTAAGGTACAGAGTGTAGAGTGTAGGGCATAGAGTGTAGAGTGTAGGGTATAGAGTGTAGGGTATAGAGTGTTGGGTATAGAGTGTAGGGTATACAGTGTAGGGTATAGAGTGTAGAGTGTAGGGTATAGAGTGTAGAGTGTAGGGTATAGAGTGTAGAGTGTAGGGCATAGAGTGTAGATTGTAGGGTATAGAGTGTAGGGTATAGAGTGTAGGGTATAGAGTGTAGGGTATAGAGTGTAGAGTGTAGGGTAGAGAGTGTAGAGTGTAGGGTATAGAGTGTAGGGTATAGAGTGTAGAGTGTAGGGATTAGAGTGTAGGGTATAGATTGTAGGGTGTGGAGTGTAGGGTATAGAGTGTAGAGTGTAGGGATTAGAGTGTAGGGTATAGAGTGTACGGTATAGAGTGTAGGGTACAGAGTGTAGGGAATAGAGTGTAGAGTGTAAGGTATAGAGTGTAGAGTATAGGGTATAGAGTGTAGGGTATAGAGTGTAGGGTATAGAGTGTAGGGTATAGAGTGTAGGGTATAGAGTGTAGGGAATAGAGTGTAGAGTGTAAGGTATAGAGTGTAGAGTGTAGGGTATAGAGTGTAAGGTATAGAGTGTAGAGTGTAAGGATTAGAGTGTAGGGTATAGAGTGTAGGGTGTAGAGTGTAGGGCATAGAGTGTAGAGTGTAGGGTATAGAGTGTATGGTATAGAGTGTAGAGTATAGAGTGTAGGGTCTAGAGTGTAGGGTATAGAGTGTAGGGTATAGAGTGTAGGGTATAGAGTGTAGGGAATAGAGTGTAGAGTGTAAGGTATAGAGTGTAGAGTGTAGGGTATCGAGTGTAGGGTATAGAGTGTAGAGTGTAGGGATTAGAGTGTAGGGTATAGAGTGTAGGGTATAGTGTGTAGGGTGTAGAGTGTAGGGTATAGAGTGTAGAGTGTAGGGTATAGAGTGTAGGGTATAGAGTGTAGAGTGTAGGGTATAGAGTGTATGCTATAGAGTGTATGGTGTAGAGTGTATGGTATAGAGTGTAGGGTATACAGTGTAGAGTGTATGGTATAGAGTGTAGGGTGTAGAGTGTAGGGTATAGAGTGTATGTTATAGAGTGTAGGGTATAGAGTGTAGGGTAGTGAGTGTAGAGTGTAGGGTATAGAGTGTAGGGTATAGAGTGTAGGGTATAGAGTGTAGAGTGTAGGGATTAGAGTGTAGGGTATAGAGTGTAGTGTGTAGAATGTAGGGTATAGAGTGTAGAGTGTAGGGTATAGAGTGTATGGTATAGAGTGTAGGGTATAGAGTGTAGGGTGTAGAGTGTAGGGTATAGAGTGTAGGGTATAGAGTGTAGGGTATAGAGTGTAGGGAATAGAGTGTAGAGTGTAAGGTATAGAGTGTAGAGTATAGGGTATAGAGTGTAGGGTATAGAGTGTAGTGTGTAGAATGTAGGGTATAGAGTGTAGAGTGTAGGGTATAGAGTGTATGGTATAGAGTGTAGGGTATAGAGTGTAGGGTGTAGAGTGTAGGGTATAGAGTGTAGGGTATAGAGTGTAGGGTATAGAGTGTAGGGTATAGAGTGTAGGGAATCGAGTGTAGAGTGTAAGGTATAAAGTGTAGAGTGTAGGGTATAGAGTGTAGGGTATAGACTGTAGGGTATAGAGTGTAGGGTATAGATTGTAGGCTATAGAGTGTAGGGCATAGAGTGTAGGGTATAGAGTGTAGGGTATAGAGTGTAGGGTATAGAGTGTAGGGTATAGAGTGTAGAGTGTAGGGTATAGTGTGTAGGGTATAGAGTGCAGGTTGTAGAGTGTAGGGTATAGAGTGTAGGGTATAGAGTGTAGAGTGTAGGGTATAGAGTGTATGCTATAGAGTGTATGGTGTAGAGTGTATGGTATAGAGTGTAGGGTATAGAGTGTAGAGTGTAGGGTATAGAGTGTAGGGTATAGAGTGTAGGGTATAGAGTGTATGTTATAGAGTGTAGGGTATAGAGTGTAGAGTGTAGGGTATAGAGTTTAGAGTGTAGGGTATAGAGTGTAGGGTATAGAGTGTAAGGTATAGAGTGTAGGGTGTAGAGTGTAGGGTATAGATTGTAGGGTATAGAGTGTAGGGTATAGAGTGTACGGTATAGAGTGTAGGGTATGGAGTGTATGGTATAGAGTGTAGGGTATAGAGTGTAGGGTATAGAGTGTAGGGTATAAAGTGTAGAGTGTAGGGTATAGCGTGTAGAGTGTAGGGTATAGATTGTATGGTATAGAGTGTAGGGTATAGAATGTAGGGTGTAGAGTGTTGGGTATAGAGTGTAGGGTATAGAGTGTAGGGTATAGAGTGTAGGGTATAGAGTGTAGGGAATAGAGTGTAGAGTGTAAGGTATAGAGTGTAGAGTGTAGGGTATAGAGTGTAGGGTATAGAGTGTAGAGTGTAGGGATTAGAGTGTAGGGTATAGAGTGTAGGGTATAGAGTGTATGGTATAGAGTGTAGAGTGTAGGGTATAGAGTGTAGAGTGTAGGGTATAGAGTGTAGGGTATAGAGTGTAGGGTATAGAGTGTAGGGTAGAGTGTGTAGAGTGTAGGGTATAGAGTGTAGGGTATATAGTGTAGGGTATAGAGTGTAGAGTGTAGGGATTAGAGTGTAGGGTATAGAGTGTAGGGTGTAGAGTGTAGGGTATAGAGTGTAGAGTGTAGGGTATAGAGTGTATGGTATAGAGTGTAGGGTATAGAGTGTAGGGTGTAGAGTGTAGGGTATAGAGTGTAGGGTATAGAGTGTAGGGTATAGAGTGTAGGGAATAGAGTGTAGAGTGTAAGGTATAGAGTGTAGAGTGTAGGGTATAGAGTGTAGGGTATAGAGTGTAGAGTGAAGGGATTAGAGTGTAGGGTATAGAGTGTAGGGTGTAGAGTGTAGGGTATAGAGTGTAGAGTGTAGGGTATAGAGTGTATGGTACAGAGTGTAGGGTATAGAGTGTAGGGTATAGTGTGTAGGGTATAGAGTGTAGAGTGTAGGGTATAGAGTGTAGAGTGTAGGGTATAGAGTGTAGGGTATAGAGTGTAGGGTATAGAGTGTAGGGCATAGAGTGTAGGGTATAGAGTGTAGGGTATAGAGTGTAGAGTGTAGGGTATAGAGTGTAGGGTATAGAGTGTAGGGTATAGAGTGTAGAGTGTAGGGTATAGAGTGTAGGGTATAGAGTGTAGGGTATAGAGTGTAGGGTATAGAGTGTAGGGCATAGAGTGTAGGGTATAGAGTGTAGGGTATAGAGTGTAGAGTGTAGGGTATAGAGTGTAGGGTATAGAGTGTAGCGTATAGAGTGTAGAGTGTAGGGCATAGAGTGTAGAGTGTAGGGTATAGAGTGTAGGGTATAGAGTGTAGGGTAGAGAGTGTAGAGTGTAGGGATTAGAGTGTAGGGTATAGAGTGTAGGGTGTAGAGTGTAGGGCATAGAGTGTAGAGTGTAGGGTATAGAGTGTATGGTATAGAGTGTAGAGTATAGAGTGTAGGGTGTAGAGTGTAGGGTATAGAGTGTAGGGTATAGAGTGTAGGGTTTAGAGTGTAGGGAATAGAGTGTTGAGTGTAAGGTACAGAGTGTAGAGTGTAGGGCATAGAGTGTAGAGTGTAGGGTATAGAGTGTAGGGTATAGAGTGTAGGGTATAGAGTGTAGGGTATACAGTGTAGGGTATAGAGTGTAGAGTGTAGGGTATAGAGTGTAGAGTGTAGGGTATAGAGTGTAGAGTGTAGGGCATAGAGTGTAGATTGTAGGGTATAGAGTGTAGGGTATAGAGTGTAGGGTATAGAGTGTAGGGTATAGAGTGTAGAGTGTAGGGTAGAGAGTGTAGAGTGTAGGGTATAGAGTGTAGGGTATAGAGTGTAGGGTATAGAGTGTAGAGTGTAGGGATTAGAGTGTAGGGTATAGAGTGTAGGGTGTGGAGTGTAGGGTATAGAGTGTAGAGTGTAGGGATTAGAGTGTAGGGTATAGAGTGTAGGGTATAGAGTGTAGGGTACAGAGTGTAGGGAATAGAGTGTAGAGTGTAAGGTATAGAGTGTAGAGTATAGGGTATAGAGTGTAGGGTATAGAGTGTAGGGTATAGAGTGTAGGGTATAGAGTGTAGGGTATAGAGTGTAGGGAATAGAGTGTAGAGTGTAAGGTATAGAGTGTAGAGTGTAGGGTATAGAGTGTAAGGTATAGAGTGTAGAGTGTAGGGATTAGAGTGTAGGGTATAGAGTGTAGGGTGTAGAGTGTAGGGCATAGAGTGTAGAGTGTAGGGTATAGAGTGTATGGTATAGAGTGTAGAGTATAGAGTGTAGGGTGTAGAGTGTAGGGTATAGAGTGTAGGGTATAGAGTGTAGGGTATAGAGTGTAGGGAATAGAGTGTAGAGTGTAAGGTATAGAGTGTAGAGTGTAGGGTATAGAGTGTAGGGTATAGAGTGTAGAGTGTAGGGATTAGAGTGTAGGGTATAGAGTGTAGGGTATAGTGTGTAGGGTATAGAGTGTAGAGTGTAGGGTATAGAGTGTAGAGTGTAGGGTATAGGGTGTAGGGTATAGAGTGTAGAGTGTAGGGTATAGAGTGTATGCTATAGAGTGTATGGTGTAGAGTGTATGGTATAGAGTGTAGGGTATACAGTGTAGAGTGTATGGTATAGAGTGTAGGGTGTAGAGTGTAGGGTATAGAGTGTATGTTATAGAGTGTAGGGTATAGAGTGTAGGGTAGAGAGTGTAGAGTGTAGGGTATAGAGTGTAGGGTATAGAGTGTAGGGTATAGAGTGTAGAGTGTAGGGATTAGAGTGTAGGGTATAGAGTGTAGTGTGTAGAATGTAGGGTATAGAGTGTAGAGTGTAGGGTATAGAGTGTATGGTATAGAGTGTAGGGTATAGAGTGTAGGGTGTAGAGTGTAGGGTATAGAGTGTAGGGTATAGAGTGTAGGGTATAGAGTGTAGGGAATAGAGTGTAGAGTGTAAGGTATAGAGTGTAGAGTATAGGGTATAGAGTGTAGGGTATAGAGTGTAGAGTGTAGGGATTAGAGTGTAGGGTATAGAGTGTAGGGTGTAGAGTGTAGGGTATAGAGTGTAGAGTGTAGGGTATAGAGTGTATGGTATAGAGTGTAGGGTATAGAGTGTAGGGTGTAGAGTGTAGGGTATAGAGTGTAGGGTATAGAGTGTAGGGTATAGAGTGTAGGGTATAGAGTGTAGGGAATCGAGTGTAGAGTGTAAGGTATAGAGTGTAGAGTGTAGGGTATAGAGTGTAGGGTATAGACTGTAGGGTATAGAGTGTAGGGTGTAGAGTGTAGGGTATAGAGTGTAGGGTATAGAGTGTAGGGTATAGAGTGTAGGGAATAGAGTGTAGAGTGTAAGGTATAGAGTGTAGAGTGTAGGGTATAGAGTGTAGGGTATAGAGTGTAGAGTGAAGGGATTAGAGTGTAGGGTATAGAGTGTAGGGTGTAGAGTGTAGGGTATAGAGTGTAGAGTGTAGGGTATAGAGTGTATGGTACAGAGTGTAGGGTATAGAGTGTAGGGTATAGTGTGTAGGGTATAGAGTGTAGAGTGTAGGGTATAGAGTGTAGAGTGTAGGGTATAGAGTGTAGGGTATAGAGTGTAGGGTATAGAGTGTAGGGCATAGAGTGTAGGGTATAGAGTGTAGGGTATAGAGTGTAGAGTGTAGGGTATAGAGTGTAGGGTATAGAGTGTAGGGTATAGAGTGTAGAGTGTAGGGTATAGAGTGTAGGGTATAGAGTGTAGGGTATAGAGTGTAGGGTATAGAGTGTAGGGCATAGAGTGTAGGGTATAGAGTGTAGGGTATAGAGTGTAGAGTGTAGGGTATAGAGTGTAGGGTATAGAGTGTAGCGTATAGAGTGTAGAGTGTAGGGCATAGAGTGTAGAGTGTAGGGTATAGAGTGTAGGGTATAGAGTGTAGGGTAGAGAGTGTAGAGTGTAGGGATTAGAGTGTAGGGTATAGAGTGTAGGGTGTAGAGTGTAGGGCATAGAGTGTAGAGTGTAGGGTATAGAGTGTATGGTATAGAGTGTAGAGTATAGAGTGTAGGGTGTAGAGTGTAGGGTATAGAGTGCAGGGTATAGAGTGTAGGGTTTAGAGTGTAGGGAATAGAGTGTTGAGTGTAAGGTACAGAGTGTAGAGTGTAGGGCATAGAGTGTAGAGTGTAGGGTATAGAGTGTAGGGTATAGAGTGTAGGGTATAGAGTGTAGGGTATACAGTGTAGGGTATAGAGTGTAGAGTGTAGGGTATAGAGTGTAGGGTGTAGGGTATAGAGTGTAGAGTGTAGGGCATAGAGTGTAGATTGTAGGGTATAGAGTGTAGGGTATAGAGTGTAGGGTATAGAGTGTAGGGTATAGAGTGTAGAGTGTAGGGTAGAGAGTGTAGAGTGTAGGGTATAGAGTGTAGGGTATAGAGTGTAGGGTATAGAGTGTAGAGTGTAGGGATTAGAGTGTAGGGTATAGAGTGTAGGGTGTGGAGTGTAGGGTATAGAGTGTAGAGTGTAGGGATTAGAGTGTAGGGTATAGAGTGTAGGGTATAGAGTGTAGGGTACAGAGTGTAGGGAATAGAGTGTAGAGTGTAAGGTATAGAGTGTAGAGTATAGGGTATAGAGTGTAGGGTATAGAGTGTAGGGTATAGAGTGTAGGGTATAGAGTGTAGGGTATAGAGTGTAGGGAATAGAGTGTAGAGTGTAAGGTATAGAGTGTAGAGTGTAGGGTATAGAGTGTAAGGTATAGAGTGTAGAGTGTAGGGATTAGAGTGTAGGGTATAGAGTGTAGGGTGTAGAGTGTAGGGCATAGAGTGTAGAGTGTAGGGTATAGAGTGTATGGTATAGAGTGTAGAGTATAGAGTGTAGGGTGTAGAGTGTAGGGTATAGAGTGTAGGGTATAGAGTGTAGGGTATAGAGTGTAGGGAATAGAGTGTAGAGTGTAAGGTATAGAGTGTAGAGTGTAGGGTATAGAGTGTAGGGTATAGAGTGTAGAGTGTAGGGATTAGAGTGTAGGGTATAGAGTGTAGGGTATAGTGTGTAGGGTATAGAGTGTAGAGTGTAGGGTATAGAGTGTAGAGTGTAGGGTATAGAGTGTAGGGTATAGAGTGTAGAGTGTAGGGTATAGAGTGTATGCTATAGAGTGTATGGTGTAGAGTGTATGGTATAGAGTGTAGGGTATACAGTGTAGAGTGTATGGTATAGAGTGTAGGGTGTAGAGTGTAGGGTATAGAGTGTATGTTATAGAGTGTAGGGTATAGAGTGTAGGGTAGAGAGTGTAGAGTGTAGGGTATAGAGTGTAGGGTATAGAGTGTAGGGTATAGAGTGTAGAGTGTAGGGATTAGAGTGTAGGGTATAGAGTGTAGTGTGTAGAATGTAGGGTATAGAGTGTAGAGTGTAGGGTATAGAGTGTATGGTATAGAGTGTAGGGTATAGAGTGTAGGGTATAGAGTGTAGGGTATAGAGTGTAGGGTATAGAGTGTAGGGAATAGAGTGTAGAGTGTAAGGTATAGAGTGTAGAGTATAGGGTATAGAGTGTAGGGTATAGAGTGTAGAGTGTAGGGATTAGAGTGTAGGGTATAGAGTGTAGGGTGTAGAGTGTAGGGTATAGAGTGTAGAGTGTAGGGTATAGAGTGTATGGTATAGAGTGTAGGGTATAGAGTGTAGGGTGTAGAGTGTAGGGTATAGAGTGTAGGGTATAGAGTGTAGGGTATAGAGTGTAGGGTATAGAGTGTAGGGAATCGAGTGTAGAGTGTAAGGTATAGAGTGTAGAGTGTAGGGTATAGAGTGTAGGGTATAGACTGTAGGGTATAGAGTGTAGGGTATAGATTGTAGGCTATAGAGTGTAGGGCATAGAGTGTAGGGTATAGAGTGTAGGGTATAGAGTGTAGGGTATAGAGTGTAGGGTATAGAGTGTAGAGTGTAGGGTATAGTGTGTAGGGTATAGAGTGCAGGTTGTAGAGTGTAGGGTATAGAGTGTAGGGTATAGAGTGTAGAGTGTAGGGTATAGAGTGTATGCTATAGAGTGTATGGTGTAGAGTGTATGGTATAGAGTGTAGGGTATAGAGTGTAGAGTGTAGGGTATAGAGTGTAGGGTATAGAGTGTAGGGTATAGAGTGTATGTTATAGAGTGTAGGGTATAGAGTGTAGAGTGTAGGGTATAGAGTTTAGAGTGTAGGGTATAGAGTGTAGGGTATAGAGTGTAAGGTATAGAGTGTAGGGTGTAGAGTGTAGGGTATAGATTGTAGGGTATAGAGTGTAGGGTATAGAGTGTACGGTATAGAGTGTAGGGTATGGAGTGTATGGTATAGAGTGTAGGGTATAGAGTGTAGGGTATAGAGTGTAGGGTATAAAGTGTAGAGTGTAGGGTATAGCGTGTAGAGTGTAGGGTATAGAGTGTAGGGTATAGAGTGTAGGGTATAGAGTGTAGGGTATAGAGTGTAGAGTGTAGGGTATAGAGTGTATGGTATAGAGTGTAGGGTATAGAGTGTAGGGTGTAGAGTGTTGGGTATAGAGTGTAGGGTATAGAGTGTAGGGTATAGAGTGTAGGGTATAGAGTGTAGGGAATAGAGTGTAGAGTGTAAGGTATAGAGTGTAGAGTGTAGGGTATAGAGTGTAGGGTATAGAGTGTAGGGTATAGAGTGTAGAGTGTAGGGTATAGAGTGTAGAGTGTAGGGTATAGAGTGTAGGGTATAGAGTGTAGGGTATAGAGTGTAGGGTAGAGTGTGTAGAGTGTAGGGTATAGAGTGTAGGGTATAGAGTGTAGGGTATAGAGTGTAGAGTGTAGGGATTAGAGTGTAGGGTATAGAGTGTAGGGTGTAGAGTGTAGGGAATAGAGTGTAGGGTATAGAGTGTAGGGTATAGAGTGTAGGGTGTAGAGTGTAGGGTATAGAGTGTATGGTATAGAGTGTAGGGTATAGAATGTATGGTATAGAGTGTAGAGTGTAGGATATAGAGTGTAGGGTATAGAGTGTAGAGTGTAGGGTATAGAGTGTAGGGTATAGAGTGTAGGGTATAGAGTGTAGAGTGTAGGGATTAGAGTGTAGGGTATAGAGTGTAGGGTATAGAGTGTAGAGTGTAGGGTAGAGAGTGTAGGATATAGAGTGTAGAGTGTAGGGTATAGAGTGTAGGGTATAGAGTGTAGGGTATAGAGTGTAGGGTATAGAGTGTAGAGTGTAGGGTATAGAGTGTAGGGTATAGAGTGTAGGGTATAGAGTGTAGAGTGTAGGGTATAGAGTGTAGGGTATAGAGTGTAGGGTATAGATTGTAGGGCATAGAGTGTAGGGTATAGAGTGTAGGGTGTAGAGTGTCGGGTATAGAGTGTAGGGTATAGAGTGTAGAGTGTAGGGTATAGAGTGTAGGGTATAGAGTGTAGGGTATAGAGTGTAGGGTATAGAGTGTAGGGTATAGAGTGTAGAGTGTAGGGTATAGCGTGTAGAGTGTCGGGTATAGAGTGTAGGGTATAGAGTGTAGGGTATAGAGTGTAGGGTATAGAGTGTAGAGTGTAGGGTATAGAGTGTAGAGTGTAGGGTATAGAGTGTATGGTATAGAGTGTAGGGTATAGAGTGTAGGGTGTAGAGCGTTGGGTATAGAGTGTAGGGTATAGAGTGTAGGGTATAGAGTGTAGGGTATAGAGTGTAGGGAATAGAGTGTAGAGTGTAAGGTATAGAGTGTAGAGTGTAGGGTATAGAGTGTAAGGTATAGAGTGTAGAGTGTAGGGATTAGAGTGTAGGGTATAGAGTGTAGGGTGTAGAGTGTAGGGCATAGAGTGTAGAGTGTAGGGTATAGATTGTATGGTATAGAGTGTAGGGTATAGAGTGTAGGGAATAGAGTGTAGAGTGTAAGGTATAGAGTGTAGAGTGTAGGGTATAGAGTGTAGGGTATAGAGTGTAGGGTATAGAGTGTAGAGTGTAGGGTATAGAGTGTAGAGTGTAGGGAATAGAGTGTAGGGTATAGAGTGTAGGGTATAGAGTGTAGGGTAGAGTGTGTAGAGTGTAGGGTATAGAGTGTAGGGTATAGAGTGTAGGGTATAGAGTGTAGAGTGTAGGGATTAGAGTGTAGGGTATAGAGTGTAGGGTGTAGAGTGTAGGGAATAGAGTGTAGGGTATAGAGTGTAGGGTATAGAGTGTAGGGTGTAGAGTGTAGGGTATAGAGTGTATGGTATAGAGTGTAGGGTATAGAATGTATGGTATAGAGTGTAGAGTGTAGGATATAGAGTGTAGGGTATAGAGTGTAGAGTGTAGGGTATAGAGTGTAGGGTATAGAGTGTAGGGTATAGAGTGTAGAGTGTAGGGATTAGAGTGTAGGGTATAGAGTGTAGGGTATAGAGTGTAGAGTGTAGGGTAGAGAGTGTAGGATATAGAGTGTAGAGTGTAGGGTATAGAGTGTAGGGTATAGAGTGTAGGGTATAGAGTGTAGGGTATAGAGTGTAGAGTGTAGGGTATAGAGTGTAGGGTATAGAGTGTAGGGTATAGAGTGTAGAGTGTAGGGTATAGAGTGTAGGGTATAGAGTGTAGGGTATAGAGTGTAGGGCATAGAGTGTAGGGTATAGAGTGTAGGGTGTAGAGTGTAGGGTATAGAGTGTAGGGTATAGAGTGTAGAGTGTAGGGTATAGAGTGTAGGGTATAGAGTGTAGGGTATAGAGTGTAGGGTATAGAGTGTAGGGTATAGAGTGTAGAGTGTAGGGTATAGCGTGTAGAGTGTCGGGTATAGAGTGTAGGGTATAGAGTGTAGGGTATAGAGTGTAGGGTATAGAGTGTAGAGTGTAGGGTGTAGAGTGTAGGGTATAGAGTGTATGGTATAGAGTGTAGGGTATAGAGTGTAGGGTGTAGAGCGTTGGGTATAGAGTGTAGGGTATAGAGTGTAGGGTATAGAGTGTAGGGTATAGAGTGTAGGGAATAGAGTGTAGAGTGTAAGGTATAGAGTGTAGAGTGTAGGGTATAGAGTGTAAGGTATAGAGTGTAGAGTGTAGGGATTAGAGTGTAGGGTATAGAGTGTAGGGTGTAGAGTGTAGGGCATAGAGTGTAGAGTGTAGGGTATAGAGTGTATGGTATAGAGTGTAGAGTATAGAGTGTAGGGTGTAGAGTGTAGGGTATAGAGTGTAGGGTATAGAGTGTAGGGTATAGAGTGTAGGGAATAGAGTGTAGAGTGTAAGGTATAGAGTGTAGAGTGTAGGGTATAGAGTGTAGGGTATAGAGTGTAGAGTGTAGGGATTAGAGTGTAGGGTATAGAGTGTAGGGTATAGTGTGTAGGGTATAGAGTGTAGAGTGTAGGGTATAGAGTGTAGAGTGTAGGGTATAGAGTGTAGGGCATAGAGTGTAGAGTGTAGGGTATAGAGTGTATGCTATAGAGTGTATGGTGTAGAGTGTATGGTATAGAGTGTAGGGTATACAGTGTAGAGTGTATGGTATAGAGTGTAGGGTGTAGAGTGTAGGGTATAGAGTGTATGTTATAGAGTGTAGGGTATAGAATGTAGGGTAGAGAGTGTAGAGTGTAGGGTATAGAGTGTAGGGTATAGAGTGTAGGGTATAGAGTGTAGAGTGTAGGGATTAGAGTGTAGGGTATAGAGTGTAGTGTGTAGAGTGTAGGGTATAGAGTGTAGAGTGTAGAGTATAGAGTGTATGGTATAGAGTGTAGGGTATAGAGTGTAGGGTGTAGAGTGTAGGGTATAGAGTGTAGGGTATAGAGTGTAGGGTATAGAGTGTAGGGAATAGAGTGTAGAGTGTGAGGTATAGAGTGTAGAGTATAGGGTATAGAGTGTAGGGTATAGAGTGTAGAGTGTAGGGATTAGAGTGTAGGGTATAGAGTGTAGGGTGTAGAGTGTAGGGTATAGAGTGTAGAGTGTAGGGTATAGAGTGTATGGTATAGAGTGTAGGGTATAGAGTGTAGGGTGTAGAGTGTAGGGTATAGAGTGTAGGGTATAGAGTGTAGGGTATAGAGTGTAGGGTATAGAGTGTAGGGAATCGAGTGTAGAGTGTAAGGTATAGAGTGTAGAGTGTAGGGTATAGAGTGTAGGGTATAGACTGTAGGGTATAGAGTGTAGGGTATAGATTGTAGGCTATAGAGTGTAGGGTATAGAGTGTAGGGTATAGAGTGTAGAGTGTAGGGTATAGAGTGTAGGGTATAGAGTGTAGGGTATAGAGTGTAGGGTATAGAGTGTAGAGTGTAGGGTATAGTGTGTAGGGTATAGAGTGCAGGGTGTAGAGTGTAGGGTATAGAGTGTAGGGTATAGAGTGTAGAGTGTAGGGTATAGAGTGTATGCTATAGAGTGTATGGTGTAGAGTGTATGGTATAGAGTGTAGGGTATAGATTGTAGAGTGTATGGTATAGAGTGTATGGTACAGAGTGTAGGGTATAGAGTGTAGAGTGTAGGGTATAGAGTGTAGGGTATAGAGTGTAGGGTATAGAGTGTAGGGTATAGAGTGTAGAGTGTAGGGTATATAGTGTATGGTACAGAGTGTAGGGTATAGAGTGTAGAGTGTAGGGTATAGAGTGTAGGGCATAGAGTGTAGGGTATAGAGTGTAGGGTGTAGAGTGTAGGGTATAGAGTGTAGGGTATAGAGTGTAGAGTGTAGGGTATAGAGTGTAGGGTATAGAGTGTAGGGTATAGAGTGTAGGGTATAGAGTGCAGGGTGTAGAGTGTAGGGTATAGAGTGTAGGGTATAGAGTGTAGAGTGTAGGGTATAGAGTGTATGCTATAGAGTGTATGGTGTAGAGTGTATGGTATAGAGTGTAGGGTATAGATTGTAGAGTGTATGGTATAGAGTGTATGGTACAGAGTGTAGGGTATAGAGTGTAGAGTGTAGGGTATAGAGTGTAGGGTATAGAGTGTAGGGTATAGAGTGTAGGGTATAGAGTGTAGAGTGTAGGGTATATAGTGTATGGTACAGAGTGTAGGGTATAGAGTGTAGAGTGTAGGGTATAGAGTGTAGGGCATAGAGTGTAGGGTATAGAGTGTAGGGTGTAGAGTGTAGGGTATAGAGTGTAGGGTATAGAGTGTACAGTGTAGGGTATAGAGTGTAGGGTATAGAGTGTAGGGTATAGAGTGTAGGGTTTAGAGAGTAGGGTATAGAGTGTAGAGTGTAGGGTATAGCGTGTAGAGTGTCGGGTATAGAATGTAGGGTATAGAGTGTAGGGTATAGAGTGTAGGGTATAGAGTGTAGAGTGTAGGGTATAGAGTGTAGAGTGTAGGGTATAGAGTGTATGGTATAGAGTGTAGGGTATTGAGTGTAGGGTGTAGAGTGTTGGGTATAGAGTGTAGGGTATAGAGTGTAGGGTATAGAGTGTAGGGTATAGAGTGTAGGGAATAGAGTGTAGAGTGTAAGGTATAGAGTGTAGAGTGTAGGGTATAGAGTGTAGGGTATAGAGTGTAGAGTGTAGGGATTAGAGTGTAGGGTATAGAGTGTAGGGTATAGTGTGTCGGGTATAGAGTGTAGAGTGTAGGGTATAGAGTGTAGAGTGTAGGGTATAGAGTGTAGGGTATAGAGTGTAGGGTATAGAGTGTAGGGCATAGAGTGTAGGGTATAGAGTGTAGGGTATAGAGTGTAGAGTGTAGGGTATAGAGTGTAGGGTATAGAGTGTAGGGTATAGAGTGTAGAGTGTAGGGTATAGAGTGTAGGGTATAGAGTGTAGGGTATAGAGTGTAGGGTATAGAGTGTAGGAGATAGAGTGTAGGGTATAGAGTGTAGGGTATAGAGTGTAGAGTGCAGGGTATAGAGTGTAGGGTATAGAGTGTAGGGTATAGAGTGTAGAGTGTAGGGCATAGAGTGTAGAGTGTAGGGTATAGAGTGTAGGGTATAGAGTGTAGGGTAGAGAGTGTAGGGTAGAGAGTGTAGAGTGTAGGGATTAGAGTGTAGGGTATAGAGTGTAGGGTGTAGAGTGTAGGGCATAGAGTGTAGAGTGTAGGGTATAGAGTGTATGGTATAGAGTGTAGAGTATAGAGTGTAGGGTGTAGAGTGTAGGGTATAGAGTGTAGGGTATAGAGTGTAGGGTATAGAGTGTAGGGAATAGAGTGTTGAGTGTAAGGTACAGAGTGTAGAGTGTAGGGCATAGAGTGTAGGGTATAGAGTGTAGGGCATAGAGTGTAGGGTATAGAGTGTAGGGTGTAGAGTGTAGGGTATAGAGTGTAGGGTATAGAGTGTAGAGTGTAGGGTATAGAGTGTAGGGTATAGAGTGTAGGGTATAGAGTGTAGGGTTTAGAGTGTAGTGTATAGAGTGTAGAGTGTAGGGTATAGCGTGTAGAGTGTCGGGTATAGAGTGTAGGGTATAGAGTGTAGGGTATAGAGTGTAGAGTGTAGGGTATAGTGTGTAGGGTATAGAGTGCAGGGTGTAGAGTGTAGGGTATAGAGTGTAGGGTATAGAGTGTAGAGTGTAGGGTATAGAGTGTATGCTATAGAGTGTATGGTGTAGAGTGTATGGTATAGAGTGTAGGGTATAGATTGTAGAGTGTATGGTATAGAGTGTATGGTACAGAATGTAGGGTATAGAGTGTAGAGTGTAGGGTATAGAGTGTAGGGTATAGAGTGTAGGGTATAGAGTGTAGGGTATAGAGTGTAGAGTGTAGGGTATATAGTGTATGGTACAGAGTGTAGGGTATAGAGGGTAGAGTGTAGGGTATAGAGTGTAGGGTATAGAGTGTAGGGTATAGAGTGTAGGGCATAGAGTGTAGGGTATAGAGTGTAGGGTGTAGAGTGTAGGGTATAGAGTGTAGGGTATAGAGTGTAGAGTGTAGGGTATAGAGTGTAGGGTATAGAGTGTAGGGTATAGAGTGTAGGGTTTAGAGTGTAGGGTATAGAGTGTAGAGTGTAGGGTATAGCGTGTAGAGTGTCGGGTATAGAGTATAGGGTATAGAGTGTAGGGTATAGAGTGTAGGGTATAGAGTGTAGAGTGTAGGGTATAGAGTGTAGAGTGTAGGGTATAGAGTGTATGGTATAGAGTGTAGGGTATTGAGTGTAGGGTGTAGAGTGTTGGGTATAGAGTGTAGGGTATAGAGTGTAGGGTATAGAGTGTAGGGTATAGAGTGTAGGGAATAGAGTGTAGAGTGTAAGGTATAGAGTGTAGAGTGTAGGGTATAGAGTGTAGGGTATAGAGTGTAGAGTGTAGGGATTAGAGTGTAGGGTATAGAGTGTAGGGTATAGTGTGTAGGGTATAGAGTGTAGAGTGTAGGGTATAGAGTGTAGAGTGTAGGGTATAGAGTGTAGGGTATAGAGTGTAGAGTGTAGGGTATAGAGTGTAGGGTATAGAGTGTAGGGTACAGAGTGTAGAGTGTAGGGCATAGAGTGTAGAGTGTAGGGTATAGAGTGTAGGGTAGAGAGTGTAGGGTAGAGAGTGTAGGGTAGAGAGTGTAGAGTGTAGGGATTAGAGTGTAGGGTATAGAGTGTAGGGTGTAGAGTGTAGGGCATAGAGTGTAGAGTGTAGGGTATAGAGTGTATGGTATAGAGTGTAGAGTATAGAGTGTAGGGTGTAGAGTGTAGGGTATAGAGTGTAGGGTATAGAGTGTAGGGTATAGAGTGTAGGGAATAGAGTGTTGAGTGTAAGGTACAGAGTGTAGAGTGTAGGGCATAGAGTGTAGAGTGTAGGGTATAGAGTGTAGGGTATAGAGTGTAGGGTATAGAGTGTAGGGTATACAGTGTAGGGTATAGAGTGTAGAGTGTAGGGTATAGAGTGTAGAGTGTAGGGTATAGAGTGTAGAGTGTAGGGCATAGAGTGTAGATTGTAGGGTATAGAGTGTAGGGTATAGAGTGTAGGGTATAGAGTGTAGGGTATAGAGTGTAGAGTGTAGGGTAGAGAGTGTAGAGTGTAGGGTATAGAGTGTAGGGTATAGAGTGTAGGGTATAGAGTGTAGAGTGTAGGGATTAGAGTGTAGGGTATAGAGTGTAGGGTGTGGAGTGTAGGGTATAGAGTGTAGAGTGTAGGGTATAGAGTGTAGGGTATAGAGTGTAGGGTATAGAGTGTAGGGTATAGAGTGTAGGGAATAGAGTGTAGAGTGTAAGGTATAGAGTGTAGAGTATAGGGTATAGAGTGTAGGGTATAGAGTGTAGGGTATAGAGTGTAGGGTATAGAGTGTAGGGTATAGAGTGTAGGGAATAGAGTGTAGAGTGTAAGGTATAGAGTGTAGAGTGTAGGGTATAGAGTGTAAGGTATAGAGTGTAGAGTGTAGGGATTAGAGTGTAGGGTATAGAGTGTAGGGTGTAGAGTGTAGGGCATAGAGTGTAGAGTGTAGGGTATAGAGTGTATGGTATAGAGTGTAGAGTATAGAGTGTAGGGTGTAGAGTGTAGGGTATAGAGTGTAGGGTATAGAGTGTAGGGTATAGAGTGTAGGGAATAGAGTGTAGAGTGTAGGGTATAGAGTGTATGGTATAGAGTGTAGAGTATAGAGTGTAGGGTGTAGAGTGTAGGGTATAGAGTGTAGGGTATAGAGTGTAGGGTATAGAGTGTAGGGAATAGAGTGTAGAGTGTAAGGTATAGAGTGTAGAGTGTAGGGTATAGAGTGTAGGGTATAGAGTGTAGAGTGTAGGGATTAGAGTGTAGGGTATAGAGTGTAGGGTATAGTGTGTAGGGTATAGAGTGTAGAGTGTAGGGTATAGAGTGTAGAGTGTAGGGTATAGAGTGTAGGGTATAGAGTGTAGAGTGTAGGGTATAGAGTGTATGCTATAGAGTGTATGGTGTAGAGTGTATGGTATAGAGTGTAGGGTATACAGTGTAGAGTGTATGGTATAGAGCGTAGGGTGTAGAGTGTAGGGTATAGAGTGTATGTTATAGAGTGTAGGGTATAGAGTGTAGGGTAGAGAGTGTAGAGTGTAGGGTATAGAGTGTAGGGTATAGAGTGTAGGGTATAGAGTGTAGAGTGTAGGGATTAGAGTGTAGGGTATAGAGTGTAGTGTGTAGAATGTAGGGTATAGAGTGTAGAGTGTAGGGTATAGAGTGTATGGTATAGAGTGTAGGGTATAGAGTGTAGGGTGTAGAGTGTAGGGTATAGAGTGTAGGGTATAGAGTGTAGGGTATAGAGTGTAGGGAATATAGTGTAGAGTGTAAGGTATAGAGTGTAGAGTATAGGGTATAGAGTGTAGGGTATAGAGTGTAGAGTGTAGGGATTAGAGTGTAGGGTATAGAGTGTAGGGTGTAGAGTGTAGGGTATAGAGTGTAGAGTGTAGGGTATAGAGTGTATGGTATAGAGTGTAGGGTATAGAGTGTAGGGTGTAGAGTGTAGGGTATAGAGTGTAGGGTATAGAGTGTAGGGTATAGAGTGTAGGGTATAGAGTGTAGGGAATCGAGTGTAGAGTGTAAGGTATAGAGTGTAGAGTGTAGGGTATAGAGTGTAGGGTATAGACTGTAGGATATAGAGTGTAGGGTATAGATTGTAGGCTATAGAGTGTAGGGTATAGAGTGTAGGGTATAGAGTGTAGGGTATAGAGTGTAGGGTATAGAGTGTAGGGTATAGAGTGTAGAGTGTAGGGTATAGTGTGTAGGGTATAGAGTGCAGGGTGTAGAGTGTAGGGTATAGAGTGTAGGGTATAGAGTGTAGAGTGTAGGGTATAGAGTGTATGCTATAGAGTGTATGGTGTAGAGTGTATGGTATAGAGTGTAGGGTATAGAGTGTAGAGTGTAGGGTATAGAGTGTAGGGTATAGAGTGTAGGGTATAGAGTGTATGTTATAGAGTGTAGGGTATAGAGTGTAACATAGTAACATAGTAACATAGTTAGTAAGGCCGAAAAAAGACATTTGTCCATCCAGTTCAGCCTATATTCCATCATAATAAATACCCAGATCTACGTCCTTCTACAGAACCTAATAATTGTATGATACAATATTGTTCTGCTCCAGGAAGACATCCAGGCCTCTCTTGAACCCCTCGACTGAGTTCGCCATCACCACCTCCTCAGGCAAGCAATTCCAGATTCTCACTGCCCTAACAGTAAAGAATCCTCTTCTATGTTGGTGGAAAAACCTTCTCTCCTCCAGACGCAAAGAATGCCCCCTTGTGCCCGTCACCTTCCTTGGTATAAACAGATCCTCAGCGAGATATTTGTATTGTCCCCTTATATACTTATAAAGTGTAGAGTGTAGAGTGTAGGGTATAGAGTTTAGAGTGTAGGGTATAGAGTGTAGGGTATAGAGTGTAAGGTATAGAGTGTAGGGTGTAGAGTGTAGGGTATAGATTGTAGGGTATAGAGTGTAGGGTATAGAGTGTACGGTATAGAGTGTAGGGTATGGAGTGTATGGTATAGAGTGTAGGGTATAGAGTGTAGGGTATAGAGTGTAGGGTATAAAGTGTAGAGTGTAGGGTATAGCGTGTAGAGTGTAGGGTATAGAGTGTAGGGTATAGAGTGTAGGGTATAGAGTGTAGGGTATAGAGTGTAGAGTGTAGGGTATAGAGTGTATGGTATAGAGTGTAGGGTATAGAGTGTAGGGTGTAGAGTGTTGGGTATAGAGTGTAGGGTATAGAGTGTAGGGTATAGAGTGTAGGGTATAGAGTGTAGGGAATAGAGTGTAGAGTGTAAGGTATAGAGTGTAGAGTGTAGGGTATAGAGTGTAGGGTATAGAGTGTAGGGTATAGAGTGTAGAGTGTAGGGTATAGAGTGTAGAGTGTAGGGTATAGAGTGTAGGGTATAGAGTGTAGGGTATAGAGTGTAGGGTAGAGTGTGTAGAGTGTAGGGTATAGAGTGTAGGGTATAGAGTGTAGGGTATAGAGTGTAGAGTGTAGGGATTAGAGTGTAGGGTATAGAGTGTAGGGTGTAGAGTGTAGGGTATAGAGTGTAGAGTGTAGTGTATAGAGTGTATGGTATAGAGTGTAGGGTGTAGAGTGTAGGGTATAGAGTGTAGGGTATAGAGTGTAGGGTATAGAGTGTAGGGAATAGAGTGTAGAGTGTAAGGTATAGAGTGTAGAGTGTAGGGTATAGAGTGTAGGGTATAGAGTGTAGAGTGAAGGGATTAGAGTGTAGGGTATAGAGTGTAGGGTGTAGAGTGTAGGGTATAGAGTGTAGAGTGTAGGGTATAGAGTGTATGGTATAGAGTGTAGGGTATAGAGTGTAGGGTGTAGAGTGTAGGGTATAGAGTGTAGGGTATAGAGTGTAGGGTATAGAGTGTAGGGTATAGAGTGTAGGGAATAGAGTGTAGAGTGTAAGGTATAGAGTGTAGAGTGTAGGGTATAGAGTGTAGGGTATAGACTGTAGGGTATAGAGTGTAGGGTATAGAGTGTAGGGTATAGATTGTAGAGTGTAGGCTATAGAGTGTAGGGTATAGAGTGTAGAGTGTAGGGTATAGAGTGTAGGGTATAGAGTGTAGGGTATAGAGTGTAGGGTATAGAGTGTAGAGTGTAGGGTATAGTGTGTAGGGTATAGAGTGCAGGGTGTAGAGTGTAGGGTATAGAGTGTAGGGTATAGAGTGTAGAGTGTAGGGTATAGAGTGTAGGGTATAGAGTGTAGGGTATAGAGTGTATGTTATAGAGTGTAGGGTATAGAGTGTAGGGTAGAGAGTGTAGAGTGTAGGGTATAGAGTGTAGGGTATAGAGTGTAGGGTATAGATTGTAGAGTGTAGGCTATAGAGTGTAGGGTATAGAGTGTAGGGTATAGAGTGTATGTTATAGAGTGTAGGTTATAGAGTGTAGGGTAGAGAGTGTAGGGTATAGAGTGTAGGGTATAGAGTGTAGGGTATAGAGTGTAGAGTGTAGGGTATAGAGTGTAGAGTGTAGGGTATAGAGTGTAGGGTATAGAGTGTAGGGTATAGAGTGTAGAGTGTAGGGTATAGAGTGTATGGTATAGAGTGTAGGGTGTAGAGTGTAGGGTGTAGAGTGTAGGGTATAGAGTGTAGGGTATAGAGTGTAGGGTATAGAGTGTAGGGAATAGAGTGTAGAGTGTAGGGTATAGAGTGTAGGGTATAGAGTGTAGAGTGTAGGGTATAGAGTGTAGGGTATAGAGTGTAGGGTATAGAGTGTAGGGCATAGAGTGTAGGGTATAGAGAGTAGGGTATAGAGTGTAGAGTGTAGGGTATAGAGTGTAGGGTATAGAGTGTAGGGTATAGAGTGTAGAGTGTAGGGTATAGAGTGTAGGGTATAGAGTGTAGGGTATAGAGTGTAGGGTATAGAGTGTAGGGCATAGAGTGTAGGGTATAGAGTGTAGGGTATAGAGTGTAGAGTGTAGGGTATAGAGCGTAGGGCATAGAATGTAGGGTATAGAGTGTAGAGTGTAGGGTATAGAAGGTAGGGTATAGAGTATAGGGTATAGAGTGTAGAGTGTAGGGTATAGAGTGTAGGGTATAGAGTGTAGGGTATAGAGTGTAGGGTATAGAGTGTATGGTATAGAGTGTAGGGCATAGAGTGTAGGGTATAGAGTGTAGGGTATAGAGTGTAGAGTGTAGGGTATAGAGTGTAGGGTATAGAGTGTAGGGTATAGAGTGTAGAGTGTAGGGTATAGAGTGTAGGGTATAGAGTGTAGGGTATAGAGTGTAGCGTGTAGGGTATAGAGTGTAGGGTATAGAGTGTAGGGTATAGAGTGTAGGGCATAGAGTGTAGGGTATAGAGTGTAGGGTATAGAGTGTAGGATATAGAGTGTAGGGTATAGAGTGTAGGGTATAGAGTGTAGAGTGTAGGGCATAGAGTGTAGAGTGTAGGGTATAGAGTGTAGGGTATAGAGTGTAGGGTATAGAGTGTAGAGTGTAGAGTGTAGGGTATAGAGTGTAGGGTATAGAGTGTAGGGTAGAGAGTGTAGAGTGTAGGGTATAGAGTGTAGGGTATAGAGTGTAGGGTATAGAGTGTAGAGTGTAGGGATTAGAGTGTAGTGTATAGAGTGTAGGGTGTAGAGTGTAGGGTATAGAGTGTAGAGTGTAGGGTATAGATTGTATGGTATAGAGTGTAGGGTATAGAGTGTGGGGTGTAGAGTGTAGGGTATAGAGTGTAGGGTATAGAGTGTAGGGTATAGAGTGTAGGGAATAGAGTGTAGAGTGTAAGGTATAGAGTGTAGAGTGTATGGCATAGAGTGTAGAGTGTAGGGTATAGAATGTAGGGTATAGAGTGTAGGGTATAGAGTGTAGAGTGTAGGGTATAGAGTGTAGAGTGTAGGGTATAGAGTGTAGAGTGTAGGGCATAGAGTGTAGAGTGTAGGGTATAGAGTGTAGGGTATAGAGTGTAGGGTATAGAGTGTAGGGTATAGAGTGTAGAGTGTAGGGTATAGAGTGTAGAGTGTAGGGTATAGAGTGTAGGGTATAGAATGCAGGGTATAGAGTGTAGGGTAGAGAGTGTAGAGTGTAGGGTATAGAGTGTAGGGTATAGAGTGTAGGGTACAGAGTGTAGAGTGTAGGGATTAGAGTGTAGGGTATAGAGTGTAGGGTGTAGAGTGTATGGTATAGAGTGTAGAGTGTAGGGGATAGAGTGTATGGTATAGAGTGTAGGGTATAGAGTTTAGGGTGTAGAGTGTAGGGTATAGAGTGTAGTGTATAGAGTGTAGGGTATAGATTGTAGGGTATAGAGTGTAGGGAATAGAGTGTAGAGTGTAAGGTATAGAGTGTAGAGTGTAGGGTATAGAGTGTAGGGTATAGAGTGTAGGGATTAGAGTGTAGGGTATAGAGTGTAGGGTGTAGAGTGTAGGGTATAGAGTGTAGAGTGTAGGGTATAGATTGTATTGTATAGAGTGTAGGGTATAGAGTGTAGTGTATAGAGTGTAGGGTACAGATTGTAGGGTATAGAGTGTAGGGAATAGAGTGTAGAGTGTAAGGTATAGAGTGTAGAGTGTAGGGTATAGAGTGTAGGGTATAGAGTGTAGGGATTAGAGTGTAGGGTGTAGAGTGTAGGGTATAGAGTGTAGGGTATAGAGTGTAGGGTATAGAGTGTAGGGTATAGAGTGTAGGGAATAGAGTGTAGAGTGTAAGGTATAGAGTGTAGAGTGTAGGGTATAGAGTGTAGGGTATAGACTGTAGGGTATAGAGTGTAGGGTATAGAGTGTAGGGTATAGATTGTAGAGTGTAGGCTATAGAGTGTAGGGTATAGAGTGTAGAGTGTAGGGTATTGAGTGTAGGGTATAGAGTGTAGGGTATAGAGTGTAGGGTATAGAGTGTAGGGTATAGAATGTAGAGTGTAGGGTATAGAGTGTATGCTATAGAGTGTATGGTGTAGAGTGTATGGTATAGAGTGTAGGGTATAGAGTGTAGAGTGTATGATATAGAGTGTAAGGTATAGAGTGTAGAGTGTAGGGTATAGAGTGTAGGGTATAGACTGTAGGGTATAGAGTGTAGGGTATAGAGTGTAGGGTATAGATTGTAGAGTGTAGGCTATAGAGTGTAGGGTATAGAGTGTAGAGTGTAGGGTATAGAGTGTAGGGTATAGAGTGTAGGGCATAGAGTGTAGGGTATATAGTGTAGGGTATAGAGTGTAGAGTGTAGGGTATAGAGTGTAGGGTATAGAGTGTAGGGTATAGAGTGTAGGGTATAGAGTGTAGAGTGTAGGGATTAGAGTGTAGGGTATAGAGTGTAGGGTATAGAGTGTAGGGTATAGAGTGTAGAGTGTAGGGTATAGAGTGTAGGGTATAGAGTGTAGGGTATAGAGTGTAGAGCATAGAGTGTAGGGTATAGAGTGTAGGGTATAGAGTGTAGAGTGTAGGGTATAGAGTGTAGGGTATAGAGTGTAGGGTATAGAGTGTAGAGTGTAGGGTATAGAGTGTAGGGTATAGAGTGTAGGGTATAGAGTGTAGGGCATAGAGTGTAGGGTATAGAGTGTAGGGTATAGAGTGTAGAGTGTAGGGTATAGAGTGTAGGGTATAGAGTGTAGGGATTAGAGTGTAGGGTATAGAGTGTAGGGTATAGAGTGTAGGGTATAGAGTGTAGGGTATAGAGTGTAGAGCATAGAGTGTAGGGTATAGAGTGTAGGGTATAGAGTGTAGAGTGTAGGGTATAGAGTGTAGGGTATAGAGTGTAGGGTATAGAGTGTAGAGTGTAGGGTATAGAGTGTAGGGTATAGAGTGTAGGGTATAGAGTGTAGGGCATAGAGTGTAGGGTATAGAGTGTAGGGTATAGAGTGTAGAGTGTAGGGTATAGAGTGTAGGGTATAGAGTGTAGGGTATAGAGTGTAGAGTGTAGGGTATAGAGTGTAGGGTATAGAGTGTAGAGTGTAGGGTATAGAGTGTAGGGTATAGAGTGTAGGGTATAGAGTGTAGGGTATAGAGTGTAGGGTATAGAGTGTTGAGTGTAGGGTATAGAGTGTAGGGTATAGAGTGTAGGGTATAGAGTGTAGAGTGTAGGGTATAGAGTGTAGAGTGTAGGGTATAGAGTGTAGGGTATAGAGTGTAGGGTAGAGAGTGTAGGGTAGAGAGTGTAGAGTGTAGGGTATAGAGTGTAGGGTATAGAGTGTAGGGTATAGAGTGTAGAGTGTAGGGATTAGAATGTAGGGTATAGAGTGTAGGGTGTAGAGTGTAGGGCATAGAGTGTAGAGTGTAGGGTATAGAGTGTATGGTATAGAGTGTAGGGTATAGAATGTAGGGTGTAGAGTGTAGGGTATAGAATGTAGGGTATAGAGTGTAGGGTATAGAGTGTAGGGTATAGAGTGTAGGGAATAGAGTGTTGAGTGTAAGGTATAGAGTGTAGAGTGTAGGGCATAGAGTGTAGAGTGTAGGGTATAGAGTGTAGGGTATAGAGTGTAGGGTATAGAGTGTAGAGTGTAGGGTATAGAGTGTAGAGTGTAGGGTATAGAGTGTAGAGTGTAGGGCATAGAGTGTAGAGTGTAGGGTATAGAGTGTAGGGTATAGAGTGTAGGGTATAGAGTGTAGGGTATAGAGTGTAGGGTATAGAGTGTAGAGTGTAGGGTATAGAGTGTAGAGTGTAGGGTATAGAGTGTAGGGTATAGAGTGTAGGGTATAGAGTGTAGAGTGTAGGGTATAGAGTGTAGAGTGTATGATATAGAGTGTAAGGTATAGAGTGTAGAGTGTAGGGTATAGAGTGTAGGGTATAGACTGTAGGGTATAGAGTGTAGGGTATAGAGTGTAGGGTATAGATTGTAGAGTGTAGGCTATAGAGTGTAGGGTATAGAGTGTAGAGTGTAGGGTATAGAGTGTAGGGTATAGAGTGTAGGGCATAGAGTGTAGGGTATAGAGTGTAGGGTATAGAGTGTAGAGTGTAGGGTATAGAGTGTAGGGTATAGAGTGTAGGGTATAGAGTGTAGAGTGTAGGGTATAGAGTGTAGAGTGTAGGGTATAGAGTGTAGAGTGTAGGGTATAGAGTGTAGGGTATAGAGTGTAGGGTATAGAGTGTAGAGTGTAGGGTATAGAGTGTAGAGTGTAGGGTATAGAGTGTAGAGTGTAGGGTATAGAGTGTAGAGTGTAGGGTATAGAGTGTAGAGTGTAGGGTATAGAGTGTAGGGTATAGAGTGTAGGGTATAGAGTGTAGAGTGTAGGGTATAGAGTGTAGAGTGTATGATATAGAGTGTAAGGTATAGAGTGTAGAGTGTAGGGTATAGAGTGTAGGGTATAGACTGTAGGGTATAGAGTGTAGGGTATAGAGTGTAGGGTATAGATTGTAGAGTGTAGGCTATAGAGTGTAGGGTATAGAGTGTAGAGTGTAGGGTATAGAGTGTAGGGTATAGAGTGTAGGGCATAGAGTGTAGGGTATAGAGTGTAGGGTATAGAGTGTAGAGTGTAGGGTATAGAGTGTAGGGTATAGAGTGTAGGGTATAGAGTGTAGGGTATAGAGTGTAGAGTGTAGGGATTAGAGTGTAGGGTATAGAGTGTAGGGTATAGAGTGTAGGGTATAGAGTGTAGAGTGTAGGGTATAGAGTGTAGGGTATAGAGTGTAGGGTATAGAGTGTAGAGCATAGAGTGTAGGGTATAGAGTGTAGGGTATAGAGTGTAGAGTGTAGGGTATAGAGTGTAGGGTATAGAGTGTAGGGTATAGAGTGTAGAGTGTAGGGTATAGAGTGTAGGGTATAGAGTGTAGGGTATAGAGTGTAGGGCATAGAGTGTAGGGTATAGAGTGTAGGGTATAGAGTGTAGAGTGTAGGGTATAGAGTGTAGGGTATAGAGTGTAGGGATTAGAGTGTAGGGTATAGAGTGTAGGGTATAGAGTGTAGGGTATAGAGTGTAGGGTATAGAGTGTAGAGCATAGAGTGTAGGGTATAGAGTGTAGGGTATAGAGTGTAGAGTGTAGGGTATAGAGTGTAGGGTATAGAGTGTAGGGTATAGAGTGTAGAGTGTAGGGTATAGAGTGTAGGGTATAGAGTGTAGGGTATAGAGTGTAGGGCATAGAGTGTAGGGTATAGAGTGTAGGGTATAGAGTGTAGAGTGTAGGGTATAGAGTGTAGGGTATAGAGTGTAGGGTATAGAGTGTAGAGTGTAGGGTATAGAGTGTAGGGTATAGAGTGTAGAGTGTAGGGTATAGAGTGTAGGGTATAGAGTGTAGGGTATAGAGTGTAGGGTATAGAGTGTAGGGTATAGAGTGTTGAGTGTAGGGTATAGAGTGTAGGGTATAGAGTGTAGGGTATAGAGTGTAGAGTGTATGGTATAGAGTGTAGAGTGTAGGGTATAGAGTGTAGGGTATAGAGTGTAGGGTAGAGAGTGTAGGGTAGAGAGTGTAGAGTGTAGGGTATAGAGTGTAGGGTATAGAGTGTAGGGTATAGAGTGTAGAGTGTAGGGATTAGAATGTAGGGTATAGAGTGTAGGGTGTAGAGTGTAGGGCATAGAGTGTAGAGTGTAGGGTATAGAGTGTATGGTATAGAGTGTAGGGTATAGAATGTAGGGTGTAGAGTGTAGGGTATAGAATGTAGGGTATAGAGTGTAGGGTATAGAGTGTAGGGTATAGAGTGTAGGGAATAGAGTGTTGAGTGTAAGGTATAGAGTGTAGAGTGTAGGGCATAGAGTGTAGAGTGTAGGGTATAGAGTGTAGGGTATAGAGTGTAGGGTATAGAGTGTAGGGTATAGAGTGTAGAGTGTAGGGTATAGAGTGTAGAGTGTAGGGTATAGAGTGTAGAGTGTAGGGCATAGAGTGTAGAGTGTAGGGTATAGAGTGTAGGGTATAGAGTGTAGGGTATAGAGTGTAGGGTATAGAGTGTAGGGTATAGAGTGTAGAGTGTAGGGTATAGAGTGTAGAGTGTAGGGTATAGAGTGTAGGGTATAGAGTGTAGGGTATAGAGTGTAGAGTGTAGGGTATAGAGTGTATGGTATAGAGTGTAGGGTGTAGAGTGTAGGGTGTAGAGTGTAGGGTATAGAGTGTAGGGTATAGAGTGTAGGGTATAGAGTGTAGGGAATAGAGTGTAGAGTGTAGGGTATAGAGTGTAGGGTATAGAGTGTAGAGTGTAGGGTATAGAGTGTAGGGTATAGAGTGTAGGGTATAGAGTGTAGGGCATAGAGTGTAGGGTATAGAGAGTAGGGTATAGAGTGTAGAGTGTAGGGTATAGAGTGTAGGGTATAGAGTGTAGGGTATAGAGTGTAGAGTGTAGGGTATAGAGTGTAGGGTATAGAGTGTAGGGTATAGAGTGTAGGGTATAGAGTGTAGGGCATAGAGTGTAGGGTATAGAGTGTAGGGTATAGAGTGTAGAGTGTAGGGTATAGAGCGTAGGGCATAGAATGTAGGGTATAGAGTGTAGAGTGTAGGGTATAGAAGGTAGGGTATAGAGTATAGGGTATAGAGTGTAGAGTGTAGGGTATAGAGTGTAGGGTATAGAGTGTAGGGTATAGAGTGTAGGGTATAGAGTGTATGGTATAGAGTGTAGGGCATAGAGTGTAGGGTATAGAGTGTAGGGTATAGAGTGTAGAGTGTAGGGTATAGAGTGTAGGGTATAGAGTGTAGGGTATAGAGTGTAGAGTGTAGGGTATAGAGTGTAGGGTATAGAGTGTAGGGTATAGAGTGTAGCGTGTAGGGTATAGAGTGTAGGGTATAGAGTGTAGGGTATAGAGTGTAGGGCATAGAGTGTAGGGTATAGAGTGTAGGGTATAGAGTGTAGGATATAGAGTGTAGGGTATAGAGTGTAGGGTATAGAGTGTAGAGTGTAGGGCATAGAGTGTAGAGTGTAGGGTATAGAGTGTAGGGTATAGAGTGTAGGGTATAGAGTGTAGAGTGTAGAGTGTAGGGTATAGAGTGTAGGGTATAGAGTGTAGGGTAGAGAGTGTAGAGTGTAGGGTATAGAGTGTAGGGTATAGAGTGTAGGGTATAGAGTGTAGAGTGTAGGGATTAGAGTGTAGTGTATAGAGTGTAGGGTGTAGAGTGTAGGGTATAGAGTGTAGAGTGTAGGGTATAGATTGTATGGTATAGAGTGTAGGGTATAGAGTGTGGGGTGTAGAGTGTAGGGTATAGAGTGTAGGGTATAGAGTGTAGGGTATAGAGTGTAGGGAATAGAGTGTAGAGTGTAAGGTATAGAGTGTAGAGTGTATGGCATAGAGTGTAGAGTGTAGGGTATAGAATGTAGGGTATAGAGTGTAGGGTATTGAGTGTAGAGTGTAGGGTATAGAGTGTAGAGTGTAGGGTATAGAGTGTAGAGTGTAGGGCATAGAGTGTAGAGTGTAGGGTATAGAGTGTAGGGTATAGAGTGTAGGGTATAGAGTGTAGGGTATAGAGTGTAGAGTGTAGGGTATAGAGTGTAGAGTGTAGGGTATAGAGTGTAGGGTATAGAATGCAGGGTATAGAGTGTAGGGTAGAGAGTGTAGAGTGTAGGGTATAGAGTGTAGGGTATAGAGTGTAGGGTACAGAGTGTAGAGTGTAGGGATTAGAGTGTAGGGTATAGAGTGTAGGGTGTAGAGTGTATGGTATAGAGTGTAGAGTGTAGGGGATAGAGTGTATGGTATAGAGTGTAGGGTATAGAGTTTAGGGTGTAGAGTGTAGGGTATAGAGTGTAGTGTATAGAGTGTAGGGTATAGATTGTAGGGTATAGAGTGTAGGGAATAGAGTGTAGAGTGTAAGGTATAGAGTGTAGAGTGTAGGGTATAGAGTGTAGGGTATAGAGTGTAGGGATTAGAGTGTAGGGTATAGAGTGTAGGGTGTAGAGTGTAGGGTATAGAGTGTAGAGTGTAGGGTATAGATTGTATTGTATAGAGTGTAGGGTATAGAGTGTAGTGTATAGAGTGTAGGGTATAGATTGTAGGGTATAGAGTGTAGGGAATAGAGTGTAGAGTGTAAGGTATAGAGTGTAGAGTGTAGGGTATAGAGTGTAGGGTATAGAGTGTAGGGATTAGAGTGTAGGGTGTAGAGTGTAGGGTATAGAGTGTAGGGTATAGAGTGTAGGGTATAGAGTGTAGGGTATAGAGTGTAGGGAATAGAGTGTAGAGTGTAAGGTATAGAGTGTAGAGTGTAGGGTATAGAGTGTAGGGTATAGACTGTAGGGTATAGAGTGTAGGGTATAGAGTGTAGGGTATAGATTGTAGAGTGTAGGCTATAGAGTGTAGGGTATAGAGTGTAGAGTGTAGGGTATTGAGTGTAGGGTATAGAGTGTAGGGTATAGAGTGTAGGGTATAGAGTGTAGGGTATAGAATGTAGAGTGTAGGGTATAGAGTGTATGCTATAGAGTGTATGGTGTAGAGTGTATGGTATAGAGTGTAGGGTATAGAGTGTAGAGTGTATGATATAGAGTGTAGGGTATAGAGTGTAGGGTATAGAGTGCATGTTATAGAATGTAGGGTATAGAGTGTAGGGTAGAGAGTGTAGAGTGTAGGGTATAGAGTGTAGGGTATAGAGTGTAGGGTATAGAGTGTAGAGTGTCGGGATTAGAGTGTAGGGTATAGAATGTGGGATGTAGAGTGTAGGGTATAGAGTGTAGAGTGTAGGGTATAGAGTGTATGGTATAGAGTGTAGGGTATAGAGTGTAGGGTATAGAGTGTAGGGAATAGAGTGTAGAGTGTAGGGTATAGAGTGTAGGGTATAGAGTGTAGGGTATAGAGTGTAGAGCATAGAGTGTAGGGTATAGAGCGTAGGGTATAGAGTGTAGAGTGTAGGGTATAGAGTGTAGGGTATAGAGTGTAGGGTATAGAGTGTAGAGTGTAGGGTATAGAGTGTAGGGTATAGAGTGTAGGGTATAGAGTGTAGGGTATAGAGTGTAGGGTATAGAGTGTAGAGTGTAGGGTATAGAGTGTAGGGTATAGAGTGTAGGGTATAGAGTGTAGAGTGTAGGGTATAGAGTGTAGGGTATAGAGTGTAGAGTGTCGGGATTAGAGTGTAGGGTATAGAGTGTGGGATGTAGAGTGTAGGGTATAGAGTGTAGAGTGTAGGGTATAGAGTGTATGGTATAGAGTGTAGGGTATAGAGTGTAGGGTATAGAGTGTAGGGAATAGAGTGTAGAGTATAGAGTGTAGGGTATAGAGTGTAGGGTATAGAGTGTAGGGCATAGAGTGTAGGGTATAGAGCGTAGGGTATAGAGTGTAGAGTGTAGGGTATAGAGTGTAGGGTATAGAGTGTAGGGTATAGAGTGTAGGGTATAGAGTGTAGAGCGTAGGGTATAGAGTGAAGGGTATAGAGTGTAGGGTATAGAGTGTAGGGTATAGAGTGTAGGGTATAGAGTGTAGAGTGTAGGGTATAGAGTGTAGGGTATAGAGTGTAGGGTATAGAGTGTAGAGTGTAGGGTATAGAGTGTAGGGTATAGAGTGTAGGGTATAGAGTGTAGAGTGTAGGGTATAGAGTGTAGGGTATAGAGTGTAGGGTATAGAGTGTATGGCATAGAGTGTAGGGTATAGAGTGTAGGGTATAGAGTGTAGAGTGTAGGGTATAGAGTGTAGGGTATAGAGTGTAGGGTATAGAGTGTAGAGTGTAGGGCATAGAGTGTAGAGTGTAGGGTATAGAGTGTAGGGTATAGAGTGTGGGGTATAGAGTGTAGAGTGTAGGGAATAGAGTGTAGAGTGTAGGGTATAGAGTGTAGGGTATAGAGTGTAGGGTAGAGAGTGTAGGGTAGAGAGTGTAGAGTATAGGGTATAGAGTGTAGGGTATAGAGTGTAGGGTATAGAGTGTTGAGTGTAGGGATTAGAGTGTAGTGTATAGAGTGTAGGGTGTAGAGTGTAGGGTATAGAGTGTAGAGTGTAGGGTATAGAGTGTATGGTATAGAGTGTAGGGTATAGAGTGTGGGGTGTAGAGTGTGGGGTGTAGAGTGTAGGGTATAGAGTGTAGGGTATAGAGTGTAGGGTATAGAGTGTAGGTGATAGGGTGTAGAGTGTAAGGTATAGAGTGTAGAGTGTAGGGCATAGAGTGTAGAGTGTAGGGTATAGAGTGTAGGGTATAGAGTGTAGGGTATAGAGTGTAGGGTATAGAGTGTAGAGTGTAGGGTATAGAGTGTAGAGTGTAGGGTATAGAGTGTAGAGTGTAGGGCATAGAGTGTAGAGTGTAGGGTATAGAGTGTAGGGTATAGAGTGTAGGGTATAGAGTGTAGAGTGTAGGTTATAGAGTGTAGAGTGTAGGGTATAGAGTGTAGGGTATAGAGTGTAGGGTATAGAGTGTAGAGTGTAGGATTAGAGTGTAGGGTATAGAGTGTAGGTTGTAGAGTGTAGGGTATAGAGTGTAGAGTGTAGGGTATAGAGTGTATGGTATAGAGTGTAAGGTATAGAGTGTAGGGTATAGAGTGTAGGGTATAGAGTGTAGGGTATAGAGTGTAGGGTATAGAGTGTAGGGAATAGAGTGTAGAGTGTAAGGTATAGAGTGTAGAGTGTAGGGATTAGAGTGTAGGGTATAGAGTTTAGGGTGTAGAGTGTAGGGTATAGAGTGTAGAGTGTAGGGTATAGAGTGTATGGTATAGAGTGTAGGGTATAGAGTGTAGGGTGTAGAGTGTAGGGTATAGAGTGTAGGGTATAGAGTGTAGGGAATAGAGTGTAGAGTGTAAGATATAGAGTGTAGGGTATAGAGTGTAGGGTATAGAGTGTAGAGTGAAGGGATTAGAGTGTAGGGTATAGAGTGTTGGGTGTAGAGTGTAGGGTATAGAGTGTAGAGTGTAGGGTATAGAGTGTATGGTATAGAGTGTAGGGTATAGAGTGTAGGGTGTAGAGTGTAGGGTATAGAGTGTAGGGTATAGAGTGTAGGGTATAGAGTGTAGGGAATAGAGTGTAGAGTGTAAGGTATAGAGTGTTGAGTGTAGGGTATAGAGTGTAGGGTATAGACTGTAGGGTATTGAGTGTAGGGTATAGAGTGTAGGGTATAGATTGTAGAGTGTAGGCTATAGAGTGTAGGGTATAGAGTGTAGAGTGTAGGGTATAGAGTGTAGGGTATAGAGTGTAGGGTATAGAGTGTAGGGTATAGAGTGTAAAGTGTAGGGTATAGTGTGTAGGGTATAGAGTGCAGGGTGTAGAGTGTAGGGTATAGAGTGTAGGGTATAGAGTGTAGAGTGTAGGGTATAGAGTGTATGCTATATAGTGTATGGTGTAGAGTGTATGGTACAGAGTGTAGGGTATAGAGTGTAGAGTGTATGGTATAGAGTGTAGGGTATAGAGTGTAGGGTATAGAGTGTATGTTATAGAGTGTAGGGTATAGAGTGTAGGGTAGAGAGTGTAGAGTGTAGGGTATAGAGTGTAGGGTATAGAGTGTAGGGTATAGAGTGTAGAGTGTCGGAATTAGAGTGTAGGGTATAGAGTGTAGGATGTAGAGTGTAGGGTATAGAGTGTAGAGTGTAGGGTATAGAGTGTATGGTATAGAGTGTAGGGTATAGAGTGTAGGGTGTAGAGTGTAGGGTATAGAGTGTAGGGTATAGAGTGTAGGGTATAGAGTGTAGGGTATAGAGTGTAGGGAATAGAGTGTAGAGTGTAAGGTATAGAGTGTAGAGTGTAGGGTATAGAGTGTAGGGTATAGAGTGTAGGGTATAGACTGTAGGGAATAGAGTGTAGAGTGTAAGGTATAGAGTGTAGAGTGTAGGGTATAGAGTGTAGGGTATAGAGTGTAGGGATTAGAGTGTAGGGTATAGAGTGTAGGGTGTAGAGTGTAGGGTATAGAGTGTAGAGTGTAGGGTATAGATTGTATTGTATAGAGTGTAGGGTATAGAGTGTAGTGTATAGAGTGTAGGGTATAGATTGTAGGGTATAGAGTGTAGGGAATAGAGTGTAGAGTGTAAGGTATAGAGTGTAGAGTGTAGGGTATAGAGTGTAGGGTATAGAGTGTAGGGATTAGAGTGTAGGGTGTAGAGTGTAGGGTATAGAGTGTAGGGTATAGAGTGTAGGGTATAGAGTGTAGGGTATAGAGTGTAGGGAATAGAGTGTAGAGTGTAAGGTATAGAGTGTAGAGTGTAGGGTATAGAGTGTAGGGTATAGACTGTAGGGTATAGAGTGTAGGGTATAGAGTGTAGGGTATAGATTGTAGAGTGTAGGCTATAGAGTGTAGGGTATAGAGTGTAGAGTGTAGGGTATTGAGTGTAGGGTATAGAGTGTAGGGTATAGAGTGTAGGGTATAGAGTGTAGGGTATAGAATGTAGAGTGTAGGGTATAGAGTGTATGCTATAGAGTGTATGGTGTAGAGTGTATGGTATAGAGTGTAGGGTATAGAGTGTAGAGTGTATGATATAGAGTGTAGGGTATAGAGTGTAGGGTATAGAGTGCATGTTATAGAATGTAGGGTATAGAGTGTAGGGTAGAGAGTGTAGAGTGTAGGGTATAGAGTGTAGGGTATAGAGTGTAGGGTATAGAGTGTAGAGTGTCGGGATTAGAGTGTAGGGTATAGAGTGTGGGATGTAGAGTGTAGGGTATAGAGTGTAGAGTGTAGGGTATAGAGTGTATGGTATAGAGTGTAGGGTATAGAGTGTAGGGTATAGAGTGTAGGGAATAAAGTGTAGAGTGTAGGGTATAGAGTGTAGGGTATAGAGTGTAGGGTATAGAGTGTAGGGCATAGAGTGTAGGGTATAGAGCGTAGGGTATAGAGTGTAGAGTGTAGGGTATAGAGTGTAGGGTATAGAGTGTAGGGTATAGAGTGTAGAGTGTAGGGTATAGAGTGTAGGGTATAGAGTGTAGGGTATAGAGTGTAGGGTATAGAGTGTAGGGTATAGAGTGTAGAGTGTAGGCTATAGAGTGTAGGGTATAGAGTGTAGGGTATAGAGTGTAGAGTGTAGGGTATAGAGTGTAGGGTATAGAGTGTAGAGTGTCGGGATTAGAGTGTAGGGTATAGAGTGTGGGATGTAGAGTGTAGGGTATAGAGTGTAGAGTGTAGGGTATAGAGTGTATGGTATAGAGTGTAGGGTATAGAGTGTAGGGTATAGAGTGTAGGGAATAGAGTGTAGAGTATAGAGTGTAGGGTATAGAGTGTAGGGTATAGAGTGTAGGGCATAGAGTGTAGGGTATAGAGCGTAGGGTATAGAGTGTAGAGTGTAGGGTATAGAGTGTAGGGTATAGAGTGTAGGGTATAGAGTGTAGGGTATAGAGTGTAGAGCGTAGGGTATAGAGTGAAGGGTATAGAGTGTAGGGTATAGAGTGTAGGGTATAGAGTGTAGGGTATAGAGTGTAGAGTGTAGGGTATAGAGTGTAGGGTATAGAGTGTAGGGTATAGAGTGTAGAGTGTAGGGTATAGAGTGTAGGGTATAGAGTGTAGGGTATAGAGTGTAGAGTGTAGGGTATAGAGTGTAGGGTATAGAGTGTAGGGTATAGAGTGTAGGGCATAGAGTGTAGGGTATAGAGTGTAGGGTATAGAGTGTAGAGTGTAGGGTATAGAGTGTAGGGTATAGAGTGTAGGGTATAGAGTGTAGAGTGTAGGGCATAGAGTGTAGAGTGTAGGGTATAGAGTGTAGGGTATAGAGTGTGGGGTATAGAGTGTAGAGTGTAGGGAATAGAGTGTAGAGTGTAGGGTATAGAGTGTAGGGTATAGAGTGTAGGGTAGAGAGTGTAGGGTAGAGAGTGTAGAGTATAGGGTATAGAGTGTAGGGTATAGAGTGTAGGGTATAGAGTGTTGAGTGTAGGGATTAGAGTGTAGTGTATAGAGTGTAGGGTGTAGAGTGTAGGGTATAGAGTGTAGAGTGTAGGGTATAGAGTGTAGGGCATAGAGTGTAGGGTATAGAGTGTAGAGTGTAGGGTATAGAGTGTAGGGTATAGAGTGTAGGGTATAGAGTGTAGAGTGTAGGGTATAGAGTGTAGGGTATAGAGTGTAGGGTATAGAGTGTAGGGTATAGAGTGTAGGGTATAGAGTGTAGGGTATAGAGTGTAGGGTATAGAGTGTAGAGTGTAGGGTATAGAGTGTAGGGTATAGAGTGTAGGGTATAGAGTGTAGAGTGTAGGGTATAGAGTGTAGGGTATAGAGTGTAGGGTATAGAGTGTAGAGTGTAGGGTATATAGTGTAGGGTATAGAGTGTAGGGTATAGAGTGTAGAGTGTAGGGTATAGAGTGTAGGGTATAGAGTGTAGGGTATAGAGTGTAGGGTATAGAGTGTAGGGCATAGAGTGTAGGGTATAGAGTGTAGGGTATAGAGTGTAGAGTGTAGGGTATAGAGTGTAGGGTATAGAGTGTAGGGTATAGAGTGTAGAGTGTAGGGTATAGAGTGTAGGGTATAGAGTGTAGAGTGTAGGGTATAGAGTGTAGGGTATAGAGTGTAGGGTATAGAGTGTAGGGCATAGAGTGTAGGGTATAGAGTGTAGGGTATAGAGTGTAGAGTGTAGGGTATAGAGTGTAGGGTATAGAGTGTAGAGTGTAGGGTATAGAGTGTAGAGTGTAGGGTATAGAGTGTAGGGTATAGAGTGTAGGGTAGAGAGTGTAGGGTAGAGAGTGTAGAGTGTAGGGTATAGAGTGTAGGGTATAGAGTGTAGAGTGTAGGGATTAGAGTGTAGGGTATAGAGTGTAGGGTGTAGAGTGTAGGGCATAGAGTGTAGAGTGTAGGGTATAGAGTGTAGGGTATAGAGTGTAGGGTATAGAGTGTAGGGTATAGAGTGTAGAGTATAGAGTGTAGAGTGTAGGGTATAGAGTGTAGAGTGTAGGGCATAGAGTGTAGAGTGTAGGGTATAGAGTGTAGGGTATAGAGTGTAGGGCATAGAGTGTAGAGTGTAGGGTATAGAGTGTAGGGTATAGAGTGTAGGGTATAGAGTGTAGGGTATAGAGTGTAGAGTATAGAGTGTAGAGTGTAGGGTATAGAGTGTAGAGTGTAGGGCATAGAGTGTAGAGTGTAGGGTATAGAGTGTAGGGTATAGAGTGTAGGGTATAGAGTGTAGGGTATAGAGTGTAGAGTGTAGGGTATAGAGTGTAGGGTATAGAGTGTAGGGTATAGAGTGTAGAGTGTAGGGATTAGAGTGTAGGGTATAGAGTGTAGGGTGTAGAGTGTAGGGCATAGAGTGTAGAGTGTAGGGTATAGAGTGTATGGTATAGAGTGTAGGGTATAGAGTGTAGGGTGTAGAGTGTAGGGTATAGAGTGTAGGGTATAGAGTGTAGGGTATAGAGTGTAGGGAATAGAGTGTAGAGTGTAGGGTATAGAGTGTAGGGTATAGAGTGTAGGGTATAGAGTGTAGAGTGTAGGGTATAGAGTGTAGGGTATAGAGTGTAGGGTATAGAGTGTAGGGCATAGAGTGTAGGGTATAGAGTGTAGGGTATAGAGTGTAGAGTGTAGGGTATAGAGTGTAGGGTATAGAGTGTAGGGTATAGAGTGTAGGGTATAGAGTGTAGAGTGTAGGGTATAGAGTGTAGGGTATAGAGTGTAGGGTATAGAGTGTAGGGCATAGAGTGTAGGGTATAGAGTGTAGGGTATAGAGTGTAGAGTGTAGGGTATAGAGTGTAGGGCATAGAGTGTAGGGTATAGAGTGTAGAGTGTAGGGTATAGAGTGTAGGGTATAGAGGGTAGGGTATAGAGTGTAGAGTGTAGGGTATAGAGTGTAGGGTATAGAGTGTAGGGTACAGAGTGTAGGGTATAGAGTGTAGGGCATAGAGTGTAGGGTATAGAGTGTAGGGTATAGAGTGTAGAGTGTAGGGTATAGAGTGTAGGGTATAGAGTGTAGGGTGTAGAGTGTAGGGTATAGAGTGTAGGGTATAGAGTGTAGGGTATAGAGTGTAGGGAATAGAGTGTAGAGTGTAGGGTATAGAGTGTAGGGTATAGAGTGTAGGGTATAGAGTGTAGAGTGTAGGGTATAGAGTGTAGGGCATAGAGTGTAGGGTATAGAGTGTAGGGTATAGAGTGTAGAGTGTAGGGTATAGAGTGTAGGGTATAGAGTGTAGGGTATAGAGTGTAGGGTATAGAGTGTAGAGTGTAGGGTATAGAGTGTAGGGTATAGAGTGTAGGGTATAGAGTGTAGGGCATAGAGTGTAGGGTATAGAGTGTAGGGTATAGAGTGTAGAGTGTAGGGTATAGAGTGTAGGGCATAGAGTGTAGGGTATAGAGTGTAGAGTGTAGGGTATAGAGTGTAGGGTATAGAGTGTAGGGTATAGAGTGTAGAGTGTAGGGTATAGAGTGTAGGGTATAGAGTGTAGGGTGTAGAGTGTAGGGTATAGAGTGTATGGTATAGAGTGTAGGGTATAGAGTGTAGGGTGTAGAGTGTAGGGTATAGAGTGTAGGGTATAGAGTGTAGGGTATAGAGTGTAGGGAATAGAGTGTAGAGTGTAGGGTATAGAGTGTAGGGTATAGAGTGTAGGGTATAGAGTGTAGAGTGTAGGGTATAGAGTGTAGGGTATAGAGTGTAGGGTATAGAGTGTAGGGCATAGAGTGTAGGGTATAGAGTGTAGGATATAGAGTGTAGAGTGTAGGGTATAGAGTGTAGGGTATAGAGTGTAGGGTATAGAGTGTAGGGTATAGAGTGTAGAGTGTAGGGTATAGAGTGTAGGGTATAGAGTGTAGGGTATAGAGTGTAGGGTATAGAGTGTAGGGCATAGAGTGTAGGGTATAGAGTGTAGGGTATAGAGTGTAGAGTGTAGGGTATAGAGTGTAGGGCATAGAGTGTAGGGTATAGAGTGTAGAGTGTAGGGTATAGAGTGTAGGGTATAGAGTGTAGGGTATAGAGTGTAGAGTGTAGGGTATAGAGTGTAGGGTATAGAGTGTAGGGTATAGAGTGTAGGGCATAGAGTGTAGGGTATAGAGTGTAGGGTATAGAGTGTAGAGTGTAGGGTATAGAGTGTAGGGTATAGAGTGTAGGGTATAGAGTGTAGAGTGTAGGGTATAGAGTGTAGGGTATAGAGTGTAGGGTATAGAGTGTAGAGTGTAGGGTATATAGTGTAGGGTATAGAGTGTAGGGTATAGAGTGTAGAGTGTAGGGTATAGAGTGTAGGGTATAGAGTGTAGGGTATAGAGTGTAGGGTATAGAGTGTAGGGCATAGAGTGTAGGGTATAGAGTGTAGGGTATAGAGTGTAGAGTGTAGGGTACAGAGTGTAGGGTATAGAGTGTAGGGTATAGAGTGTAGAGTGTAGGGTATAGAGTGTAGGGTATAGAGTGTAGAGTGTAGGGTATAGAGTGTAGGGTATAGAGTGTAGGGTATAGAGTGTAGGGCATAGAGTGTAGGGTATAGAGTGTAGGGTATAGAGTGTAGAGTGTAGGGTATAGAGTGTAGGGTATAGAGTGTAGAGTGTAGGGTATAGAGTGTAGAGTGTAGGGTATAGAGTGTAGGGTATAGAGTGTAGGGTAGAGAGTGTAGGGTAGAGAGTGTAGAGTGTAGGGTATAGAGTGTAGGGTATAGAGTGTAGAGTGTAGGGATTAGAGTGTAGGGTATAGAGTGTAGGGTGTAGAGTGTAGGGCATAGAGTGTAGAGTGTAGGGTATAGAGTGTAGGGTATAGAGTGTAGGGTATAGAGTGTAGGGTATAGAGTGTAGAGTATAGAGTGTAGAGTGTAGGGTATAGAGTGTAGAGTGTAGGGCATAGAGTGTAGAGTGTAGGGTATAGAGTGTAGGGTATAGAGTGTAGGGCATAGAGTGTAGAGTGTAGGGTATAGAGTGTAGGGTATAGAGTGTAGGGTATAGAGTGTAGGGTATAGAGTGTAGGGTATAGAGTGTAGAGTGTAGGGTATAGAGTGTAGGGTATAGAGTGTAGAGTGTAGGGTATAGAGTGTAGGGTATAGAGTGTAGGGTATAGAGTGTAGAGTGTAGGGTATAGAGTGTAGGGCATAGAGTGTAGGGTATAGAGTGTAGAGTGTAGGGTATAGAGTGTAGGGTATAGAGGGTAGGGTATAGAGTGTAGAGTGTAGGGTATAGAGTGTAGGGTATAGAGTGTAGGGTACAGAGTGTAGGGTATAGAGTGTAGGGCATAGAGTGTAGGGTATAGAGTGTAGGGTATAGAGTGTAGAGTGTAGGGTATAGAGTGTAGGGTATAGAGTGTAGGGTGTAGAGTGTAGGGTATAGAGTGTAGGGTATAGAGTGTAGGGTATAGAGTGTAGGGAATAGAGTGTAGAGTGTAGGGTATAGAGTGTAGGGTATAGAGTGTAGGGTATAGAGTGTAGAGTGTAGGGTATAGAGTGTAGGGTATAGAGTGTAGGGTATAGAGTGTAGGGCATAGAGTGTAGGGTATAGAGTGTAGGGTATAGAGTGTAGGGTATAGAGTGTAGAGTATAGAGTGTAGAGTGTAGGGTATAGAGTGTAGAGTGTAGGGCATAGAGTGTAGAGTGTAGGGTATAGAGTGTAGGGTATAGAGTGTAGGGCATAGAGTGTAGAGTGTAGGGTATAGAGTGTAGGGTATAGAGTGTAGGGTATAGAGTGTAGGGTATAGAGTGTAGAGTATAGAGTGTAGAGTGTAGGGTATAGAGTGTAGAGTGTAGGGCATAGAGTGTAGAGTGTAGGGTATAGAGTGTAGGGTATAGAGTGTAGGGTATAGAGTGTAGGGTATAGAGTGTAGAGTGTAGGGTATAGAGTGTAGGGTATAGAGTGTAGGGTATAGAGTGTAGAGTGTAGGGATTAGAGTGTAGGGTATAGAGTGTAGGGTGTAGAGTGTAGGGCATAGAGTGTAGAGTGTAGGGTATAGAGTGTATGGTATAGAGTGTAGGGTATAGAGTGTAGGGTGTAGAGTGTAGGGTATAGAGTGTAGGGTATAGAGTGTAGGGTATAGAGTGTAGGGAATAGAGTGTAGAGTGTAGGGTATAGAGTGTAGGGTATAGAGTGTAGGGTATAGAGTGTAGAGTGTAGGGTATAGAGTGTAGGGTATAGAGTGTAGGGTATAGAGTGTAGGGCATAGAGTGTAGGGTATAGAGTGTAGGGTATAGAGTGTAGAGTGTAGGGTATAGAGTGTAGGGTATAGAGTGTAGGGTATAGAGTGTAGGGTATAGAGTGTAGAGTGTAGGGTATAGAGTGTAGGGTATAGAGTGTAGGGTATAGAGTGTAGGGCATAGAGTGTAGGGTATAGAGTGTAGGGTATAGAGTGTAGAGTGTAGGGTATAGAGTGTAGGGCATAGAGTGTAGGGTATAGAGTGTAGAGTGTAGGGTATAGAGTGTAGGGTATAGAGGGTAGGGTATAGAGTGTAGAGTGTAGGGTATAGAGTGTAGGGTATAGAGTGTAGGGTACAGAGTGTAGGGTATAGAGTGTAGGGCATAGAGTGTAGGGTATAGAGTGTAGGGTATAGAGTGTAGAGTGTAGGGTATAGAGTGTAGGGTATAGAGTGTAGGGTGTAGAGTGTAGGGTATAGAGTGTAGGGTATAGAGTGTAGGGTATAGAGTGTAGGGAATAGAGTGTAGAGTGTAGGGTATAGAGTGTAGGGTATAGAGTGTAGGGTATAGAGTGTAGAGTGTAGGGTATAGAGTGTAGGGTATAGAGTGTAGGGTATAGAGTGTAGGGCATAGAGTGTAGGGTATAGAGTGTAGGGTATAGAGTGTAGAGTGTAGGGTATAGAGTGTAGGGTATAGAGTGTAGGGTATAGAGTGTAGGGTATAGAGTGTAGAGTGTAGGGTATAGAGTGTAGGGTATAGAGTGTAGGGTATAGAGTGTAGGGCATAGAGTGTAGGGTATAGAGTGTAGGGTATAGAGTGTAGAGTGTAGGGTATAGAGTGTAGGGCATAGAGTGTAGGGTATAGAGTGTAGAGTGTAGGGTATAGAGTGTAGGGTAGAGAGGGTAGGGTATAGAGTGTAGAGTGTAGGGTATAGAGTGTAGGGTATAGAGTGTAGGGTACAGAGTGTAGGGTATAGAGTGTAGGGCATAGAGTGTAGGGTATAGAGTGTAGGGTATAGAGTGTAGGGTACAGAGTGTAGGGTATAGAGTGTAGGGCATAGAGTGTAGGGTATAGAGTGTAGGGTATAGAGTGTAGAGTGTAGGGTATAGAGTGTAGGGTATAGAGTGTAGGGTATAGAGTGTAGAGTGTAGGGTATAGAGTGTAGGGTATAGAGTGTAGAGTATAGAGTGTAGAGTGTACGGTATAGAGTGTAGGGTATAGAGTGTAGGGTATAGAGTGTTGGGCATAAAGTGTAGGGTATAGAGTGTAGGGTGTAGAGTGTAGGGTATAGAGTGTAGGGTATAGAGTGTAGAGTGTAGGGTATAGAGTGTAGGGTATAGAGTGTAGGGTAGAGAGTGTAGAGTGTAGGGTATAGAGTGTAGGGTATAGAGTGTAGGGTATAGAGTGTAGGGTATAGAGTGTAGAGTGTCGGGATTAGAGTGTAGGGTATAGAGTGTAGGATGTAGAGTGTAGGGTATAGAGTGTAGAGTGTAGGGTATAGAGTGTATGGTATAGAGTGTAGGGTATAGAGTGTAGGGTGTAGAGTGTAGGGTATAGAGTGTAGGGTATAGAGTGTAGGGTATAGAGTGTAGGGTATAGAGTGTAGGGTATAGAGTGTAGGGAATAGAGTGTAGAGTGTAAGGTATAGAGTGTAGAGTGTAGGGTATAGAGTGTAGGGTATAGACTGTAGGGTATAGAGTGTAGGGTATAGATTGTAGAGTGTAGGCTATAGAGTGTAGGGTATAGAGTGTAGAGTGTAGGGTATAGAGTGTAGGGTATAGAGTGTAGGGTATAGAGTGTAGGGTATAGAGTGTAGGGCATAGAGTGTAGGGTATAGAGTGTAGGGTATAGAGTGTAGAGTGTAGGGTATAGAGTGTAGGGTATAGAGTGTAGGGTATAGAGTGTAGAGTGTAGGGCATCGAGTGTAGAGTGTAGGGTATAGAGTGTAGGGCATAGAGTGTAGGGTATAGAGTGTAGAGTGTAGGGTATAGAGTGTAGAGTGTAGGGTATAGAGTGTAGGGTATACAGTGTAGGGTAGAGAGTGTAGGGTAGAGAGTGTAGAGTGTAGGGTATATAGTGTAGGGTATAGAGTGTAGGGTATAGATTGTAGAGTGTAGGGATTATAGTGTAGTGTATAGAGTGTAGGGTGTAGAGTGTAGGGTATAGAGTGTAGAGTGTAGGGTATAGAGTGTATGGTATAGAGTGTAGGGTATAGAGTGTGGGGTGTAGAGTTTAGGGTATAGAGTGTAGGGTACAGAATGTAGGGAATAGAGTGTAGAGTGTAAGGTATAGAGTGTAGAGTGTAGGGCATAGAGTGTAGAGTGTAGGGTATAGAGTGTAGGGTATAGAGTGTAGGGTATAGAGTGTAGGGTATAGAGTGTAGGGTATAGAGTGTAGAGTGTAGGGTATAGAGTGTAGAGTGTAGGGTATAGAGTGTAGAGTGTAGGGTATAGAGTGTAGGGTATAGAGTGTAGGGTATAGAGTGTAGGGTATAGAGTGAAGGGTATAGAGTGTAGGGTATAGAGTGTAGAGTGTAGGGTATAGCATGTAGAGTGTAGGGTATAGAGTGTAGGGTATAGTGTGCAGGGTATAGAGTGTAGGGTAGAGAGTGTAGAGTGTAGGGTATAGAGTGTAGGGTATAGAGTGTAGGGTATAGAGTGTAGAGTGTAGGGATTAGAGTGTAGGGTATAGAGTGTAGGGTATAGAGTGTAGGGTATAGAGTGTAGAGTGTAGGGTATAGAGTGTAGAGTGTAGGGTATAGAGTGTAGAGTGTAGGGTATAGAGTGTAGAGTGTAGGGTATAGAGTGTAGAGTGTAGGGTATAGAGTGTAGGGTATAGAGTGTAGGGTATAGAGTGTAGAGTGTAGGGTATAGAGTGTAGAGTGTAGGGTATAGAGTGTAGGGTATAGTGTGCAGGGTATAGAGTGTAGGGTAGAGAGTGTAGAGTGTAGGGTATAGAGTGTAGGGTATAGAGTGTAGGGTATAGAGTGTAGAGTGTAGGGATTAGAGTGTAGGGTATAGAGTGTAGGGTGTAGAGTGTAGGGTATAGAGTGTAGAGTGTAGGGTATAGAGTGTATGGTATAGAGTGTAGGGTATAGAGTGTAGGGTGTAGAGTGTAGGGTATAGAGTGTAGGGTATAGAGTGTAGGGTATAGAGTGTAAGGTATAGAGTGTAGGGAATAGAGTGTAGAGTGTAAGGTATAGAGTGTAGAGTGTAGGGTATAGAGTGTAGGGTATAGAGTGTAGAGTGTAGGGATTAGAGTGTAGGGTATAGCGTGTAGGGTGTAGAGTGTAGGGCATAGAGTGTAGAGTGTAGGGTATAGAGTGTATGGTATAGAGTGTAGTTTATAGAGTGTAGGGTGTAGAGTGTAGGGTATAGAGTGTAGGGTATAGAGTGTAGGGTATAGAGTGTAGGGAATAGAGTGTAGAGTGTAGGGTATAGAGTGTAGGGTATAGAGTGTAGGGTATAGAGTGTAGAGTGTAGGGTATAGAGTGTAGGGTATAGAGTGTAGGGTATAGAGTGTAGGGCATAGAGTGTAGGGTATAGAGTGTAGGATATAGAGTGTAGAGTGTAGGGTATAGAGTGTAGGGTATAGAGTGTAGGGTATAGAGTGCAGAGTGTAGGGCATAGAGTGTAGGGTATAGACTGTAGGGTATAGAGTGTAGAGTATAGGGTATAGAGTGTAGGGTATAGAGTGTAGGGTATAGAGTGTAGGGTATAGAGTGTAGGGTATAGAGTGTAGGGCATAGAGTGTAGGGTATAGAGTGTAGGGTATAGAGTGTAGAGTGTAGGGTATAGAGTGTAGGGTATAGAGTGTAGGGTATATAGTGTAGAGTGTAGGGTATAGAGTGTAGGGTATAGAGTGTAGGGTATAGAGTGTAGAGTGTAGGGTATAGAGTGTAGAGTGTAGAGTGTAGGGTATAGAGTGTAGGGCATAGAGTGTAGGGTATAGAGTGTAGGGTATAGAGTGTAGAGTGTAGGGTATAGAGTGTAGGGTATAGAGTGTAGGGTATAGAGTGTAGAGTGTAGGGCATAGAGTGTAGAGTGTAGGGTATAGAGTGTAGGGTATAGAGTGTAGGGTATAGAGTGTAGAGTGTAGGGTATAGAGTGTAGGGTATAGAGTGTAGGGTATAGAGTGTAAGGTATAGACTGTAGGGAATAGAGTGTAGAGTGTAAGGTATAGAGTGTAGAGTGTAGGGTATAGAGTGTAGGGTATAGAGTGTAGAGTGTAGGGATTAGAGTGTAGGGTATAGCGTGTAGGGTGTAGAGTGTAGGGCATAGAGTGTAGAGTGTAGGGTATAGAGTGTATGGTATAGAGTGTAGTTTATAGAGTGTAGGGTGTAGAGTGTAGGGTATAGAGTGTAGGGTATAGAGTGTAGGGTATAGAGTGTAGGGAATAGAGTGTAGAGTGTAGGGTATAGAGTGTAGGGTATAGAGTGTAGGGTATAGAGTGTAGAGTGTAGGGTATAGAGTGTAGGGTATAGAGTGTAGGGTATAGAGTGTAGGGCATAGAGTGTAGGGTATAGAGTGTAGGATATAGAGTGTAGAGTGTAGGGTATAGAGTGTAGGGTATAGAGTGTAGGGTATAGAGTGCAGAGTGTAGGGTATAGAGTGTAGGGTATAGACTGTAGGGTATAGAGTGTAGAGTATAGGGTATAGAGTGTAGGGTATAGAGTGTAGGGTATAGAGTGTAGGGTATAGAGTGTAGGGTATAGAGTGTAGGGCATAGAGTGTAGGGTATAGAGTGTAGGGTATAGAGTGTAGAGTGTAGGGTATAGAGTGTAGGGTATAGAGTGTAGGGTATATAGTGTAGAGTGTAGGGTATAGAGTGTAGGGTATAGAGTGTAGAGTGTAGGGTATAGAGTGTAGGGTATAGAGTGTAGGGTATAGAGTGTAGGGCATAGAGTGTAGGGTATAGAGTGTAGGGTATAGAGTGTAGAGTGTAGGGTATAGAGTGTAGGGTATAGAGTGTAGGGTATAGAGTGTAGAGTGTAGGGCATAGAGTGTAGAGTGTAGGGTATAGAGTGTAGGGTATAGAGTGTAGGGTATAGAGTGTAGAGTGTAGGGTATAGAGTGTAGAGTGTAGGGTATAGAGTGTAGGGTATAGAGTGTAGGGTAGAGAGTGTAGGGTAGAGAGTGTAGAGTGTAGGGTATAGAGTGTAGGGTATAGAGTGTAGGGTATAGAGTGTAGAGTGTAGGGATTAGAGTGTAGTGTATAGAGTGTAGGGTGTAGAGTGTAGGGTATAGAGTGTAGAGTGTAGGGTATAGAGTGTATGGTATAGAGTGTAGGGTATAGAGTGTGGGGTGTAGAGTGTAGGGTATAGAGTGTAGGGTATAGAGTGTAGGGAATAGAGTGTAGAGTGTAAGGTATAGAGTGTAGAGTGTAGGGCATAGAGTGTAGAGTGTAGGGTATAGAGTGTAGGGTATAGAGTGTAGGGTATAGAGTGTAGGGTATAGAGTGTAGAGTGTAGGGTATAGAGTGTAGAGTGTAGGGTATAGAGTGTAGGGTATAGAGTGTAGGGTATAGAGTGTAGGGTATAGAGTGTAGGGTATAGAGTGTAGAGTGTAGGGTATAGAGTGTAGAGTGTAGGGTATAGAGTGTAGGGTATAGAGTGCAGGGTATAGAGTGTAGGGTAGAGAGTGTAGAGTGTAGGGTATAGAGTGTAGGGTATAGAGTGTAGGGTATAGAGTGTAGAGTGTAGGGATTAGAGTGTAGGGTATAGAGTGTAGGGTGTAGAGTGTAGGGTATAGAGTGTAGAGTGTAGGGTATAGAGTGTATGGTATAGAGTGTAGGGTATAGAGTGTAGGGTGTAGAGTGTAGAGTATAGAGTGTAGGGTATAGAGTGTAGGGTATAGAGTGTAGGGTATAGAGTGTAGGGAATAGAGTGCAGAGTGTAAGGTATAGAGTGTAGAGTGTAGGGTATAGAGTGTAGGGTATAGAGTGTACAGTGTAGGGATTAGAGTGTAGGGTATAGAGTGTAGGGTGTAGAGTGTAGGGTATATAGTGAAGAGTGTAGGGTATAGAGTGTAGGGTATAGAGTGTAGGGTATAGAGTGTAGGGTATAGAGTGCAGGGTATAGAGTGTAGAGTGTAGGGTATAGAGTGTAGAGTGTAGGGTATAGAGTGTAGGGTATAGAGTGAAGGGTATAGAGTGTAGAGTGTAGGGTATAGAGTGTAGGGTATAGAGTGTAGGGTAGAGAGTGTAGGGTAGAGAGTGTAGAGTGTAGGGTATAGAGTGTAGGGTAGAGAGTGTAGAGTGTAGGGATTAGAGTGTAGTGTATAGAGTGTAGGGTGTAGAGTGTAGGGTATAGAGTGTAGAGTGTAGGGTATAGAGTGTATGGTATAGAGTGTAGGGTATAGAGTGTGGGGTGTAGAGTGTAGGGTATAGAGTGTAGGGTATAGAGTGTAGGGAATAGAGTGTAGAGTGTAAGGTATAGAGTGTAGAGTGTAGGGCATAGAGTGTAGAGTGTAGGGTATAGAGTGTAGGGTATAGAGTGTAGGGTATAGAGTGTAGGGTATAGAGTGTAGAGTGTAGGGTATAGAGTGTAGAGTGTAGGGTATAGAGTGTAGAGTGTAGGGCATAGAGTGTAGAGTGTAGGGTATAGAGTGTAGGGTATAGAGTGTAGGGTATAGAGTGTAGGGTATAGAGTGTAGGGTATAGAGTGTAGAGTGTAGGGTATAGAGTGTAGAGTGTAGGGTATAGAGTGTAGGGTATAGAGTGCAGGGTATAGAGTGTAGGGTAGAGAGTGTAGAGTGTAGGGTATAGAGTGTAGGGTATAGAGTGTAGGGTATAGAGTGTAGAGTGTAGGGATTAGAGTGTAGGGTATAGAGTGTAGGGTGTAGAGTGTAGGGTATAGAGTGTAGAGTGTAGGGTATAGAGTGTATGGTATAGAGTGTAGGGTATAGAGTGTAGGGTGTAGAGTGTAGAGTATAGAGTGTAGGGTATAGAGTGTAGGGTATAGAGTGTAGGGTATAGAGTGTAGGGAATAGAGTGCAGAGTGTAAGGTATAGAGTGTAGAGTGTAGGGTATAGAGTGTAGGGTATAGAGTGTACAGTGTAGGGATTAGAGTGTAGGGTATAGAGTGTAGGGTGTAGAGTGTAGGGTATATAGTGAAGAGTGTAGGGTATAGAGTGTAGGGTATAGAGTGTAGGGTATAGAGTGTAGGGTATAGAGTGCAGGGTATATAGTGTAGAGTGTAGGGTATAGAGTGTAGAGTGTAGGGTATAGAGTGTAGGGTATAGAGTGTAGGGTATAGAGTGTAGGGTATATACAGATAATCAGGTTTTTAAATACATCAGATAGGGATTGCATACATTAGTTAGGACTGCTCTGATAAGGGTATACCGTGAAGATTGGTAGAGCAGCTTAGTATACATTTTTTGCAAAAAACGTATCAACCAAATACCCTGTTTTTTACATCTTTTACTAGCACTTGCGGATTACTGCAACATTTTTTCAAACTGAGTGTTTTTGGTTTTACTATTCTCTTTTGTGTCTTCAGGTTTCTTGGTGGTGTGTGAACATGATCATACAGACTTGTTCACTGTGCAAGTAGCCCATGTGTTCCTGTTTCCATAATTGTTCTCTTGTGTCTACAAGACTGGGGAGTTCCACCACTCCTCTTGGGCTATCTGCACAAAAGCTGTTCTACCCTGTATGCACACATGGATTTTTCCTCTCTGAACCCTGTTCACACAGGTTATATACAGATGATCAGGTTTTTAAATACATCAGATAGGGATTGCATACATTAGTTAGGACTGCTCTGATAAGGGTATACCGTGAAGATTGGTAGAGCAGCTTAGTATACATTTTTTGCAAAAAACGTATCAACCAAATACCCTGTTTTTTACATCTTTTACTAGCACTTGCGGATTACTGCAACATTTTTTCAAACTGAGTGTTTTTGGTTTTACTATTCTCTTTTGTGTCTTCAGGTTTCTTGGTGGTGTGTGAACATGATCATACAGACTTGTTCACTGTGCAAGTAGCCCATGTGTTCCTGTTTCCATAATTGTTCTCTTGTGTCTACAAGACTGGGGAGTTCCACCACTCCTCTTGGGCTATCTGCACAAAAGCTGTTCTACCCTGTATGCACACATGGATTTTTCCTCTCTGAACCCTGTTCACACAGGTTATATACAGATGATCAGGTTTTTAAATACATCAGATAGGGATTGCATACATTAGTTAGGACTGCTCTGATAAGGGTATACCGTGAAGATTGGTAGAGCAGCTTAGTATACATTTTTTGCAAAAAACGTATCAACCAAATACCCTGTTTTTTACATCTTTTACTAGCACTTGCGGATTACTGCAACATTTTTTCAAACTGAGTGTTTTTGGTTTTACTATTCTCTTTTGTGTCTTCAGGTTTCTTGGTGGTGTGTGAACATGATCATACAGACTTGTTCACTGTGCAAGTAGCCCATGTGTTCCTGTTTCCATGTAGGGTATAGAGTGTAGAGTGTAGGGTATAGAGTGTATGGTATAGTGTGTAGGGTATAGAGTGTAGGGTGTAGAGTGTAGGGTATGGAGTGTAGGGTATAGAGTGTAGGGTATAGAGTGTAGGGTAAAGAGTGTAGGGAATAGAGTGTAAAGTGTAAGGTATAGAGTGTAGAGTGTAGGGTATAGAGTGTAGGGTATAGACTGTAGGGTATAGAGTGTAGGGTATAGAGTGTAGGGTATAGATTGTAGAGTGTAGGCTATAGAGTGTAGGGTATAGAGTGTAGATTGTAGGGTATAGAGTGTAGGGTATAGAGTGTAGGGTATAGAGTGTAGAGTGTAGGGTATAGTGTGTAGGGTATAGAGTGCAGGGTGTAGAGTGTAGGGTATAGAGTGTAGGGTATAGAGTGTAGAGTGTAGGGTATAGAGTGTATGCTATAGAGTGTATGGTGTAGAGTGTATGGTATAGAGTGTAGGGTATAGAGTGTAGAGTGTATGGTATAGAGTGTAGGGTATAGAGTGTAGGGTATAAAGTGTAGGGTATAGAGTGTAGGGTATAGAGTGCAGGGTATAGAGTGTAGGGTAGAGAGGGTAGAGTGTAGGGTATAGAGTGTAGGGTATAGAGTGTAGGGTATAGAGTGTAGAGTGTAGGGATTAGAGTGTAGGGTATAGAGTGTAGGGTGTAGAGTGTAGGGTATAGAGTGTAGAGTGTAGGGTATAGAGTGTATGGTATAGAGTGTAGGGTATAGGGTGTCGAGTGTAGGGTATAGAGTGTAGGGTATAGAGTGTAGGGTATAGAGTGTAGGGTATAGAGTGTGGGGAATAGAGTGTAGAGTGTAAGGTATAGAGTGTAGAGTGTAGGGTATAGAGTGTAGGGTATAGAGTGTAGAGTGTAGGGATTAGAGTGTAGGGTATAGAGTGTAGGGTGTAGAGTGTAGGGTATAGAGTGTAGAGTGTAGGGTATAGAGTGTATGGTATAGAGTGTAGGGTATAGAGTGTAGGGTGTAGAGTGTAGGGAATAGAGTGTAAAGTGTAAGGTATAGAGTGTGGAGTGTAGGGTATAGAGTGTAGGGTATAGACTGTAGGGTATAGAGTGTAGGGTATAGAGTGTAGGGTATAGATTGTAGAGTGTGGGCTATAGAGTGTAGGGTATAGAGTGTAGATTGTAGGGTATAGAGTGTAGGGTATAGAGTGTAGGGTATAGAGTGTAGGGTATAGAGTGTAGAGTGTAGGGTATAGTGTGTAGGGTATAGAGTGCAGGGTGTAGAGTGTAGGGTATAGAGTGTAGGGTATAGAGTGTAGAGTGTAGGGTATAGAGTGTATGCTATAGAGTGTATGGTGTAGAGTGTATGGTATAGAGTGTAGGGTATAGAGTGTAGAGTGTATGGTATAGAGTGTAGGGTATAGAGTGTAGGGTATAGAGTGTATGTTATAGAGTGTAGGGTATAGAGTGTAGGGTAGAGAGTGTAGAGTGTATGGTATAGAGTGTAGGGTATAGAGTGTAGGGTATAGAGTGTAGAGTGTCGGGATTAGAGTGTAGGGTATAGAGTGTAGGATGTAGAGTGTAGGGTATAGAGTGTAGAGTGTAGGGTATAGAGTGTATGGTATAGAGTGTAGAGTATAGAGTGTAGGGTGTAGAGTGTAGGGTATAGAGTGTAGGGTATAGAGTGTAGGGTATAGAGTGTAAGGTATAGAGTGTAGGGTGTAGAGTGTAGGGTATAGAGTGTAGGGTATAGAGTGTAGGGTATAGAGTGTATGGTATAGAGTGTAGAGTGTAGGATATAGAGTGTAGGGTATAGAGTGTAGAGTGTAGGGTATAGAGTGTAGGGTATAGAGTGTAGGGTATAGAGTGTAGAGTGTAGGGATTAGAGTGTAGGGTATAGAGTGTAGGGTATAGAGTGTAGAGTGTAGAGTATAGAGTGTAGGGTATAGAGTGTAGAGTGTAGGGTATAGAGTGTAGGGTATAGAGTGTAGGGTATAGAGTGTAGGGTATAGAGTGTAGAGTGTAGGGTATAGAGTGTAGGGTATAGAGTGTAGGGTATAGAGTGTAGAGTGTAGGGTATAGAGTGTAGGTTATAGAGTGTAGGGTATAGAGTGTAGGGCATAGAGTGTAGGGTATAGAGTGTAGGGTGTAGAGTGTAGGGTATAGCGTGTAGGGTATAGAGTGTAGAGTGTAGGGTATAGAGTGTAGGGTATAGAGTGTAGGGTATAGAGTGTAGGGTATAGAGTGGAGGGTATAGAGTGTAGAGTGTAGAGTATAGAGTGTAGAGTGTAGGGTATAGAGTGTAAGGTATAGAGTGTAGGGTATAGAGTGTAGGGTATAGAGTGTAGAGTGTAGGGTATAGAGTGTAGAGTGTAGGGTATAGAGTGTATGGTATAGAGTGTAGGGTATAGAGTGTAGGGTGTAGAGTGTTGGGTATAGAGTGTAGGGTATAGAGTGTAGGGTATAGAGTGTAGGGTATAGAGTGTAGGGAATAGAGTGTAGAGTGTAGGGTATAGAGTGTAGAGTGTAGGGATTAGAGTGTAGGGTATAGAGTGTAGGGTATAGAGTGTAGAGTGTAGGGTATAGAGTGTAGGGTATAGAGTGTAGGGTATAGAGTGTAGGGCATAGAGTGTAGGGTATAGAGTGTAGGGTATAGAGTGTAGAGTGTATGGTATAGAGTGTAGGGTATAGAGTGTAGGGTATAGAGTGTAGAGTGTAGGGTATAGAGTGTAGGGTATAGAGTGTAGGGTATAGAGTGTAGGGTATAGAGTGTAGGGCATAGAGTGTAGGGTATAGAGTGTAGGGTATAGAGTGTAGAGTGTAGGGTATAGAGTGTAGGGTATAGAGTGTAGGGTATAGAGTGTAGGGCATAGAGTGTAGGGTATAGAGTGTAGAGTGTAGGGTATAGAGTGTAGGGTATAGAGTGTAGGGTATAGAGTGTAGGGTATAGAGTGTAGGGCATAGAGTGTAGGGTATAGAGTGTAGGGTATAGAGTGTAGAGTGTAGGGTATAGAGTGTAGGGTATAGAGTGTAGAGTGTAGGGTATAGAGTGTAGGGTATAGAGTGTAGGGTAGAGAGTGTAGGGTAGAGAGTGTAGAGTGTAGGGTATAGAGTGTAGGGTATAGAGTGTAGAGTGTAGGGATTAGAGTGTAGGGTATAGAGTGTAGGGTGTAGAGTGTAGGGCATAGAGTGTAGACTGTAGGGTATAGAGTGTAGGGTATAGAGTGTAGGGTATAGAGTGTAGGGAATAGAGTGTAGGGTATAGAGTGTAGGGAATAGAGTGTTGAGTGTAAGGTATAGAGTGTAGAGTGTAGGGCATAGAGTGTAGAGTGTAGGGTATCGAGTCTAGGGTATAGAGTGTAGGGTATAGAGTGTAGGGTATAGAGTGTAGGGTATAGAGTGTAGATTATAGAGTGTAGAGTGTAGGGTATAGAGTTTAGAGTGTAGGGCATAGAGTGTAGAGTGTAGGGTATAGAGTGTAGGGTATAGAGTGTAGGGTATAGAGTGTAGGGTCTAGAGTGTAGAGTGTAGGGTATAGAGTGTAGAGTGTAGGGTATAGAGTGTTGGGTATAGAGTGTAGGGTATAGAGTGTAGAGTGTAGGGATTAGAGTGTAGGGTATAGAGTGTAGGGTGTAGGGTATAGAGTGTATGGTATAGAGTGTAGGGTATAGAGTGTAGGGTGAAGAGTGTAGGGTATAGAGTGTAGGGTACAGAGTGTAGGGTATAGAGTGTAGGGTATAGAGTGTAGGGAATAGAGTGTAGAGTGTAGGGTATAGAGTGTAGGGTATAGAGTGTAGGGTATAGAGTGTAGAGTGTAGGGTATATAGTGTAGGGTATAGAGTGTAGGGTATAGAGTGTAGGGCATAGAGTGTAGGGTATAGAGTGTAGGGTATAGAGTGTAGAGTGTAGGGTATAGAGTGTAGGGTATAGAGTGTAGGGTATAGAGTGTAGGGTATAGAGTGTAGAGTGTAGGGTATAGAGTGTAGGGTATAGAGTGTAGGGTATAGAGTGTAGGGTATAGAGTGTAGGGCATAGAGTGTAGGGTATAGAGTGTAGGGTATAGAGTGTAGAGTGTAGGGTATAGAGTGTAGGGCATAGAGTGTAGGGTATAGAGTGTAGAGTGTAGGGTATAGAGTGTAGGGTATAGAGTGTAGAGTGTAGGGTATAGAGTGTAGGGTATAGAGTGTAGGGTATAGAGTGTAGGGCATAGAGTGTAGGGTATAGAGTGTAGGGTATAGAGTGTAGAGTGTAGGGTATAGAGTGTAGGGTATAGAGTGTAGGGTATAGAGTGTAGAGTGTAGGGTATAGAGTGTAGGGTATAGAGTGTAGGGTATAGAGTGTAGAGTGTAGGGTATATAGTGTAGGGTATAGAGTGTAGGGTATAGAGTGTAGAGTGTAGGGTATAGAGTGTAGGGTATAGAGTGTAGGGTATAGAGTGTAGGGTATAGAGTGTAGGGCATAGAGTGTAGGGTATAGAGTGTAGGGTATAGAGTGTAGAGTGTAGGGTATAGAGTGTAGGGTATAGAGTGTAGGGTATAGAGTGTAGAGTGTAGGGTATAGAGTGTAGGGTATAGAGTGTAGAGTGTAGGGTATAGAGTGTAGGGTATAGAGTGTAGGGTATAGAGTGTAGGGCATAGAGTGTAGGGTATAGAGTGTAGGGTATAGAGTGTAGAGTGTAGGGTATAGAGTGTAGGGTATAGAGTGTAGAGTGTCGGGATTAGAGTGTAGGGTATAGAGTGTAGGATGTAGAGTGTAGGGTATAGAGTGTAGAGTGTAGGGTATAGAGTGTATGGTATAGAGTGTAGAGTATAGAGTGTAGGGTGTAGAGTGTAGGGTATAGAGTGTAGGGTATAGAGTGTAGGGTATAGAGTGTAAGGTATAGAGTGTAGGGTGTAGAGTGTAGGGTATAGAGTGTAGGGTATAGAGTGTAGGGTATAGAGTGTATGGTATAGAGTGTAGAGTGTAGGATATAGAGTGTAGGGTATAGAGTGTAGAGTGTAGGGTATAGAGTGTAGGGTATAGAGTGTAGAGTGTAGGGATTAGAGTGTAGGGTATAGAGTGTAGGGTATAGAGTGTAGAGTGTAGAGTATAGAGTGTAGGGTATAGAGTGTAGAGTGTAGGGTATAGAGTGTAGGGTATAGAGTGTAGGGTATAGAGTGTAGGGTATAGAGTGTAGAGTGTAGGGTATAGAGTGTAGGGTATAGAGTGTAGAGTGTAGGGTATAGAGTGTAGGTTATAGAGTGTAGGGTATAGAGTGTAGGGCATAGAGTGTAGGGTATAGAGTGTAGGGTGTAGAGTGTAGGGTATAGCATGTAGGGTATAGAGTGTAGAGTGTAGGGTATAGAGTGTAGGGTATAGAGTGTAGGGTATAGAGTGTAGGGTATAGAGTGCAGGGTATAGAGTGTAGAGTGTAGAGTATAGAGTGTAGAGTGTAGGGTATAGAGTGTAAGGTATAGAGTGTAGGGTATAGAGTGTAGGGTATAGAGTGTAGAGTGTAGGGTATAGAGTGTAGAGTGTAGGGTATAGAGTGTATGGTATAGAGTGTAGGGTATAGAGTGTAGGGTGTAGAGTGTTGGGTATAGAGTGTAGGGTATAGAGTGTAGGGTATAGAGTGTAGGGTATAGAGTGTAGGGAATAGAGTGTAGAGTGTAGGGTATAGAGTGTAGAGTGTAGGGATTAGAGTGTAGGGTATAGAGTGTAGGGTATAGAGTGTAGAGTGTAGGGTATAGAGTGTAGGGTATAGAGTGTAGGGTATAGAGTGTAGGGCATAGAGTGTAGGGTATAGAGTGTAGGGTATAGAGTGTAGAGTGTATGGTATAGAGTGTAGGGTATAGAGTGTAGGGTATAGAGTGTAGAGTGTAGGGTATAGAGTGTAGGGTATAGAGTGTAGGGTATAGAGTGTAGGGTATAGAGTGTAGGGCATAGAGTGTAGGGTATAGAGTGTAGGGTATAGAGTGTAGAGTGTAGGGTATAGAGTGTAGGGTATAGAGTGTAGGGCATAGAGTGTAGGGTATAGAGTGTAGAGTGTAGGGTATAGAGTGTAGGGTATAGAGTGTAGGGTATAGAGTGTAGGGCATAGAGTGTAGGGTATAGAGTGTAGGGTATAGAGTGTAGAGTGTAGGGTATAGAGTGTAGGGTATAGAGTGTAGAGTGTAGGGTATAGAGTGTAGGGTATAGAGTGTAGGGTAGAGAGTGTAGGGTAGAGAGTGTAGAGTGTAGGGTATAGAGTGTAGGGTATAGAGTGTAGAGTGTAGGGATTAGAGTGTAGGGTATAGAGTGTAGGGTGTAGAGTGTAGAGCATAGAGTGTAGACTGTAGGGTATAGAGTGTAGGGTATAGAGTGTAGGGTGTAGAGTGTAGGGTATAGAGTGTAGGGTATAGAGTGTAGGGAATAGAGTGTTGAGTGTAAGGTATAGAGTGTAGAGTGTAGGGCATAGAGTGTAGAGTGTAGGGTATCGAGTCTAGGGTATAGAGTGTAGGGTATAGAGTGTAGGGTATAGAGTGTAGGGTATAGAGTGTAGATTATAGAGTGTAGAGTGTAGGGTATAGAGTTTAGAGTGTAGGGCATAGAGTGTAGAGTGTAGGGTATAGAGTGTAGGGTATAGAGTGTAGGGTATAGAGTGTAGGGTCTAAAGTGTAGAGTGTAGGGTATAGAGTGTAGAGTGTAGGGTATAGAGTGTAGGGTATAGAGTGTAGGGTATAGAGTGTAGAGTGTAGGGATTAGAGTGTAGGGTATAGAGTGTAGGGTGTAGGGTATAGAGTGTATGGTATAGAGTGTAGGGTATAGAGTGTAGGGTGAAGAGTGTAGGGTATAGAGTGTAGGGTACAGAGTGTAGGGTATAGAGTGTAGGGTATAGAGTGTAGGGAATAGAGTGTAGAGTGTAGGGTATAGAGTGTAGGGTATAGAGTGTAGGGTATAGAGTGTAGACTGTAGGGTATATAGTGTAGGGTATAGAGTGTAGGGTATAGAGTGTAGGGCATAGAGTGTAGGGTATAGAGTGTAGGGTATAGAGTGTAGAGTGTAGGGTATAGAGTGTAGGGTATAGAGTGTAGGGTATAGAGTGTAGGGTATAGAGTGTAGAGTGTAGGGTATAGAGTGTAGGGTATAGAGTGTAGGGTATAGAGTGTAGGGTATAGAGTGTAGGGCATAGAGTGTAGGGTATAGAGTGTAGGGTATAGAGTGTAGAGTGTAGGGTATAGAGTGTAGGGCATAGAGTGTAGGGTATAGAGTGTAGAGTGTAGGGTATAGAGTGTAGGGTATAGAGTGTAGGGTATAGAGTGTAGAGTGTAGGGTATAGAGTGTAGGGTATAGAGTGTAGGGTATAGAGTGTAGGGCATAGAGTGTAGGGTATAGAGTGTAGGGTATAGAGTGTAGAGTGTAGGGTATAGAGTGTAGGGTATAGAGTGTAGGGTATAGAGTGTAGAGTGTAGGGTATAGAGTGTAGGGTATAGAGTGTAGGGTATAGAGTGTAGAGTGTAGGGTATATAGTGTAGGGTATAGAGTGTAGGGTATAGAGTGTAGAGTGTAGGGTATAGAGTGTAGGGTATAGAGTGTAGGGTATAGAGTGTAGGGTATAGAGTGTAGGGCATAGAGTGTAGGGTATAGAGTGTAGGGTATAGAGTGTAGAGTGTAGGGTATAGAGTGTAGGGTATAGAGTGTAGGGTATAGAGTGTAGAGTGTAGGGTATAGAGTGTAGGGTATAGAGTGTAGAGTGTAGGGTATAGAGTGTAGGGTATAGAGTGTAGGGTATAGAGTGTAGGGCATAGAGTGTAGGGTATAGAGTGTAGGGTATAGAGTGTAGAGTGTAGGGTATAGAGTGTAGGGTATAGAGTGTAGAGTGTAGGGTATAGAGTGTAGAGTGTAGGGTATAGAGTGTAGGGTATAGAGTGTAGGGTAGAGAGTGTAGGGTAGAGAGTGTAGAGTGTAGGGTATAGAGTGTAGGGTATAGAGTGTAGAGTGTAGGGATTAGAGTGTAGGGTATAGAGTGTAGGGTGTAGAGTGTAGGGCATAGAGTGTAGAGTGTAGGGTATAGAGTGTAGGGTATAGAGTGTAGGGTATAGAGTGTAGGGTATAGAGTGTAGAGTATAGAGTGTAGAGTGTAGGGTATAGAGTGTAGAGTGTAGGGCATAGAGTGTAGAGTGTAGGGTATAGAGTGTAGGGTATAGAGTGTAGGGCATAGAGTGTAGAGTGTAGGGTATAGAGTGTAGGGTATAGAGTGTAGGGTATAGAGTGTAGAGTATAGAGTGTAGAGTGTAGGGTATAGAGTGTAGAGTGTAGGGCATAGAGTGTAGAGTGTAGGGTATAGAGTGTAGGGTATAGAGTGTAGGGTATAGAGTGTAGGGTATAGAGTGTAGAGTGTAGGGTATAGAGTGTAGGGTATAGAGTGTAGGGTATAGAGTGTAGAGTGTAGGGATTAGAGTGTAGGGTATAGAGTGTAGGGTGTAGAGTGTAGGGCATAGAGTGTAGAGTGTAGGGTATAGAGTGTATGGTATAGAGTGTAGGGTATAGAGTGTAGGGTGTAGAGTGTAGGGTATAGAGTGTAGGGTATAGAGTGTAGGGTATAGAGTGTAGGGAATAGAGTGTAGAGTGTAGGGTATAGAGTGTAGGGTATAGAGTGTAGGGCATAGAGTGTAGAGTGTAGGGTATAGAGTGTAGGGTATAGAGTGTAGGGTATAGAGTGTAGGGCATAGAGTGTAGGGTATAGAGTGTAGGGTATAGAGTGTAGAGTGTAGGGTATAGAGTGTAGGGTATAGAGTGTAGGGTATAGAGTGTAGGGTATAGAGTGTAGAGTGTAGGGTGTAGAGTGTAGGGTATAGAGTGTAGGGTATAGAGTGTAGGGCATAGAGTGTAGGGTATAGAGTGTAGGGTATAGAGTGTAGAGTGTAGGGTATAGAGTGTAGGGCATAGAGTGTAGGGTATAGAGTGTAGAGTGTAGGGTATAGAGTGTAGGGTATAGAGGGTAGGGTATAGAGTGTAGAGTGTAGGGTATAGAGTGTAGGGTATAGAGTGTAGGGTACAGAGTGTAGGGTATAGAGTGTAGGGCATAGAGTGTAGGGTATAGAGTGTAGGGTATAGAGTGTAGAGTGTAGGGTATAGAGTGTAGGGTAGAGAGTGTAGGGTGTAGAGTGTAGGGTATAGATTGTAGGGTATAGAGTGTAGGGTATAGAGTGTAGGGAATAGAGTGTAGAGTGTAGGGTATATAGTGTAGGGTATAGAGTGTAGGGTATAGAGTGTAGAGTGTAGGGTTTAGAGTGTAGGGTATAGAGTGTAGGGTATAGAGAGTAGGGCATAGAGTGTAGGGTATAGAGTGTAGGGTATAGAGTGTAGAGTGTAGGGTATAGAGTGTAGGGTATAGAGTGTAGGGTATAGAGTGTAGGGTATAGAGTGTAGAGTGTAGGGTATAGAGTGTAGGGTATAGAGTGTAGGGTATAGAGTGTAGGGCATAGAGTGTAGGGTATAGAGTGTAGGGTATAGAGTGTAGAGTGTAGGGTATAGAGTGTAGGGCATAGAGTGTAGGGTATAGAGTGTAGAGTGTAGGGTATAGAGTGTAGGGTATAGAGGGTAGGGTATAGAGTGTAGAGTGTAGGGTATAGAGTGTAGGGTATAGAGTGTAGGGTACAGAGTGTAGGGTATAGAGTGTAGGGCATAGAGTGTAGGGTATAGAGTGTAGGGTATAGAGTGTAGAGTGTAGGGTATAGAGTGTAGGGTATAGAGTGTAGGGTATAGAGTGTAGAGTGTAGGGTATAGAGTGTAGGGTATAGAGTGTAGAGTATAGAGTGTAGAGTGTACGGTATAGAGTGTAGGGTATAGAGTGTAGGGCATAGAGTGTAGGGTATAGAGTGTAGGGTGTAGAGTGTAGGGTATAGAGTGTAGGGTATAGAGTGTAGAGTGTAGGGTATAGAGTGTAGGGTATAGAGTGTAGGGTATAGAGTGTAGGGTATAGAGTGTAGGGTATAGAGTGGAGGGTATAGAGTGTAGAGTGTAGAGTATAGAGTGTAGAGTGTAGGGTATAGAGTGTAAGGTATAGAGTGTAGGGTATAGAGTGTAGGGTATAGAGTGTAGAGTGTAGGGTATAGAGTGTAGAGTGTAGGGTATAGAGTGTATGGTATAGAGTGTAGGGTATAGAGTGTAGGGTGTAGAGTGTTGGGTATAGAGTGTAGGGTATAGAGTGTAGGGTATAGAGTGTAGGGTATAGAGTGTAGGGAATAGAGTGTAGAGTGTAGGGTATAGAGTGTAGAGTGTAGGGATTAGAGTGTAGGGTATAGAGTGTAGGGTATAGAGTGTAGAGTGTAGGGTATAGAGTGTAGGGTATAGAGTGTAGGGTATAGAGTGTAGGGCATAGAGTGTAGGGTATAGAGTGTAGGGTATAGAGTGTAGAGTGTATGGTATAGAGTGTAGGGTATAGAGTGTAGGGTATAGAGTGTAGAGTGTAGGGTATAGAGTGTAGGGTATAGAGTGTAGGGTATAGAGTGTAGGGCATAGAGTGTAGGGTATAGAGTGTAGGGTATAGAGTGTAGAGTGTAGGGTATAGAGTGTAGGGTATAGAGTGTAGGGTATAGAGTGTAGGGCATAGAGTGTAGGGTATAGAGTGTAGAGTGTAGGGTATAGAGTGTAGGGTATAGAGTGTAGGGTATAGAGTGTAGGGTATAGAGTGTAGGGCATAGATTGTAGGGTATAGAGTGTAGGGTATAGAGTGTAGAGTGTAGGGTATAGAGTGTAGGGTATAGAGTGTAGAGTGTAGGGTATAGAGTGTAGGGTATAGAGTGTAGGGTAGAGAGTGTAGGGTAGAGAGTGTAGAGTGTAGGGTATAGAGTGTAGGGTATAGAGTGTAGAGTGTAGGGATTAGAGTGTAGGGTATAGAGTGTAGGGTGTAGAGTGTAGGGCATAGAGTGTAGACTGTAGGGTATAGAGTGTAGGGTATAGAGTGTAGGGTGTAGAGTGTAGGGTATAGAGTGTAGGGTATAGAGTGTAGGGAATAGAGTGTTGAGTGTAAGGTATAGAGTGTAGAGTGTAGGGCATAGAGTGTAGAGTGTAGGGTATCGAGTCTAGGGTATAGAGTGTAGGGTATAGAGTGTAGGGTATAGAGTGTAGGGTATAGAGTGTAGATTATAGAGTGTAGAGTGTAGGGTATAGAGTTTAGAGTGTAGGGCATAGAGTGTAGAGTGTAGGGTATAGAGTGTAGGGTATAGAGTGTAGGGTATAGAGTGTAGGGTCTAGAGTGTAGAGTGTAGGGTATAGAGTGTAGAGTGTAGGGTGTAGAGTGTAGGGTATAGAGTGTAGGGTATAGAGTGTAGAGTGTAGGGATTAGAGTGTAGGGTATAGAGTGTAGGGTGTAGGGTATAGAGTGTATGGTATAGAGTGTAGGGTATAGAGTGTAGGGTGAAGAGTGTAGGGTATAGAGTGTAGGGTACAGAGTGTAGGGTATAGAGTGTAGGGTATAGAGTGTAGGGAATAGAGTGTAGAGTGTAGGGTATAGAGTGTAGGGTATAGAGTGTAGGGTATAGAGTGTAGAGTGTAGGGTATATAGTGTAGGGTATAGAGTGTAGGGTATAGAGTGTAGGGCATAGAGTGTAGGGTATAGAGTGTAGGGTATAGAGTGTAGAGTGTAGGGTATAGAGTGTAGGGTATAGAGTGTAGGGTATAGAGTGTAGGGTATAGAGTGTAGAGTGTAGGGTATAGAGTGTAGGGTATAGAGTGTAGGGTATAGAGTGTAGGGTATAGAGTGTAGGGCATAGAGTGTAGGGTATAGAGTGTAGGGTATAGAGTGTAGAGTGTAGGGTATAGAGTGTAGGGCATAGAGTGTAGGGTATAGAGTGTAGAGTGTAGGGTATAGAGTGTAGGGTATAGAGTGTAGGGTATAGAGTGTAGAGTGTAGGGTATAGAGTGTAGGGTATAGAGTGTAGGGTATAGAGTGTAGGGCATAGAGTGTAGGGTATAGAGTGTAGGGTATAGAGTGTAGAGTGTAGGGTATAGAGTGTAGGGTATAGAGTGTAGGGTATAGAGTGTAGAGTGTAGGGTATAGAGTGTAGGGTATAGAGTGTAGGGTATAGAGTGTAGAGTGTAGGGTATATAGTGTAGGGTATAGAGTGTAGGGTATAGAGTGTAGAGTGTAGGGTATAGAGTGTAGGGTATAGAGTGTAGGGTATAGAGTGTAGGGTATAGAGTGTAGGGCATAGAGTGTAGGGTATAGAGTGTAGGGTATAGAGTGTAGAGTGTAGAATATAGAGTGTAGGGTATAGAGTGTAGGGTATAGAGTGTAGAGTGTAGGGTATAGAGTGTAGGGTATAGAGTGTAGAGTGTAGGGTATAGAGTGTAGGGTATAGAGTGTAGGGTATAGAGTGTAGGGCATAGAGTGTAGGGTATAGAGTGTAGGGTATAGAGTGTAGAGTGTAGGGTATAGAGTGTAAGGTATAGAGTGTAGAGTGTAGGGTATAGAGTGTAGAGTGTAGGGTATAGAGTGTAGGGTATAGAGTGTAGGGTAGAGAGTGTAGGGTAGAGAGTGTAGAGTGTAGGGTATAGAGTGTAGGGTATAGAGTGTAGAGTGTAGGGATTAGAGTGTAGGGTATAGAGTGTAGGGTGTAGAGTGTAGGGCATAGAGTGTAGAGTGTAGGGTATAGAGTGTAGGGTATAGAGTGTAGGGTATAGAGTGTAGGGTATAGAGTGTAGAGTATAGAGTGTAGAGTGTAGGGTATAGAGTGTAGAGTGTAGGGCATAGAGTGTAGAGTGTAGGGTATAGAGTGTAGGGTATAGAGTGTAGGGCATAGAGTGTAGAGTGTAGGGTATAGAGTGTAGGGTATAGAGTGTAGGGTATAGAGTGTAGGGTATAGAGTGTAGAGTATAGAGTGTAGAGTGTAGGGTATAGAGTGTAGAGTGTAGGGCATAGAGTGTAGAGTGTAGGGTATAGAGTGTAGGGTATAGAGTGTAGGGTATAGAGTGTAGGGTATAGAGTGTAGAGTGTAGGGTATAGAGTGTAGGGTATAGAGTGTAGGGTATAGAGTGTAGAGTGTAGGGATTAGAGTGTAGGGTATAGAGTGTAGGGTGTAGAGTGTAGGGCATAGAGTGTAGAGTGTAGGGTATAGAGTGTATGGTATAGAGTGTAGGGTATAGAGTGTAGGGTGTAGAGTGTAGGGTATAGAGTGTAGGGTATAGAGTGTAGGGTATAGAGTGTAGGGAATAGAGTGTAGCGTGTAGGGTATAGAGTGTAGGGTATAGAGTGTAGGGTATAGAGTGTAGAGTGTAGGGTATAGAGTGTAGGGTATAGAGTGTAGGGTATAGAGTGTAGGGCATAGAGTGTAGGGTATAGAGTGTAGGGTATAGAGTGTAGAGTGTAGGGTATAGAGTGTAGGGTATAGAGTGTAGGGTATAGAGTGTAGGGTATAGAGTGTAGAGTGTAGGGTATAGAGTGTAGGGTATAGAGTGTAGGGTATAGAGTGTAGGGCATAGAGTGTAGGGTATAGAGTGTAGGGTATAGAGTGTAGAGTGTAGGGTATAGAGTGTAGGGCATAGAGTGTAGGGTACAGAGTGTAGAGTGTAGGGTATAGAGTGTAGGGTATAGAGGGTAGGGTATAGAGTGTAGAGTGTAGGGTATAGAGTGTAGGGTATAGAGTGTAGGGTACAGAGTGTAGGGTATAGAGTGTAGGGCATAGAGTGTAGGGTATAGAGTGTAGGGTATAGAGTGTAGAGTGTAGGGTATAGAGTGTAGGGTATAGAGTGTAGGGTGTAGAGTGTAGGGTATAGAGTGTAGGGTATAGAGTGTAGGGTATAGAGTGTAGGGAATAGAGTGTAGAGTGTAGGGTATAGAGTGTAGGGTATAGAGTGTAGAGTGTAGGGTATAGAGTGTAGGGTATAGAGTGTAGGGTATAGAGTGTAGGGCATAGAGTGTAGGGTATAGAGTGTAGGGTATAGAGTGTAGAGCGTAGGGTATAGAGTGTAGGGTATAGAGTGTAGGGTATAGAGTGTAGGGTATAGAGTGTAGAGTGTAGGGTATAGAGTGTAGGGTATAGAGTGTAGGGTATAGAGTGTAGGGCATAGAGTGTAGGGTATAGAGTGTAGGGTATAGAGTGTAGAGTGTAGGGTATAGAGTGTAGGGCATAGAGTGTAGGGTATAGAGTGTAGAGTGTAGGGTATAGAGTGTAGGGTATAGAGGGTAGGGTATAGAGTGTAGAGTGTAGGGTATAGAGTGTAGGGTATAGAGTGTAGGGTACAGAGTGTAGGGTATAGAGTGTAGGGCATAGAGTGTAGGGTATAGAGTGTAGGGTATAGAGTGTAGAGTGTAGGGTATAGAGTGTAGGGTATAGAGTGTAGGGTATAGAGTGTAGAGTGTAGGGTATAGAGTGTAGGGTATAGAGTGTAGAGTATAGAGTGTAGAGTGTACGGTATAGAGTGTAGGGTATAGAGTGTAGGGTATAGAGTGTAGGGCATAGAGTGTAGGGTATAGAGTGTAGGGTGTAGAGTGTAGGGTATAGAGTGTAGGGTATAGAGTGTAGAGTGTAGGGTATAGAGTGTAGGGTATAGAGTGTAGGGTATAGAGTGTAGAGTGTAGGGTATAGAGTGTAGGGTATAGAGTGTAGGGCATAGAGTGTAGGGTATAGAGTGTAGGGTATAGAGTGTAGGGTATAGAGTGTACAGTGTAGGGTATAGAGTGTAGAGTGTAGGGTATAGAGTGTAGGGTATAGAGTGTAGGGCATAGAGTGTAGGGTATAGAGTGTAGGGTATAGAGTGTAGAGTGTAGGGTATAGAGTGTAGGGCATAGAGTGTAGGGTACAGAGTGTAGAGTGTAGGGTATAGAGTGTAGGGTATAGAGGGTAGGGTATAGAGTGTAGAGTGTAGGGTATAGAGTGTAGGGTATAGAGTGTAGGGTACAGAGTGTAGGGTATAGAGTGTAGGGCATAGAGTGTAGGGTATAGAGTGTAGGGTATAGAGTGTAGAGTGTAGGGTATAGAGTGTAGGGTATAGAGTGTAGGGTGTAGAGTGTAGGGTATAGAGTGTAGGGTATAGAGTGTAGGGTATAGAGTGTAGGGAATAGAGTGTAGAGTGTAGGGTATAGAGTGTAGGGTATAGAGTGTAGAGTGTAGGGTATAGAGTGTAGGGTATAGAGTGTAGGGTATAGAGTGTAGGGCATAGAGTGTAGGGTATAGAGTGTAGGGTATAGAGTGTAGAGCGTAGGGTATAGAGTGTAGGGTATAGAGTGTAGGGTATAGAGTGTAGGGTATAGAGTGTAGAGTGTAGGGTATAGAGTGTAGGGTATAGAGTGTAGGGTATAGAGTGTAGGGCATAGAGTGTAGGGTATAGAGTGTAGGGTATAGAGTGTAGAGTGTAGGGTATAGAGTGTAGGGCATAGAGTGTAGGGTATAGAGTGTAGAGTGTAGGGTATAGAGTGTAGGGTATAGAGGGTAGGGTATAGAGTGTAGAGTGTAGGGTATAGAGTGTAGGGTATAGAGTGTAGGGTACAGAGTGTAGGGTATAGAGTGTAGGGCATAGAGTGTAGGGTATAGAGTGTAGGGTATAGAGTGTAGAGTGTAGGGTATAGAGTGTAGGGTATAGAGTGTAGGGTATAGAGTGTAGAGTGTAGGGTATAGAGTGTAGGGTATAGAGTGTAGAGTATAGAGTGTAGAGTGTACGGTATAGAGTGTAGGGTATAGAGTGTAGGGTATAGAGTGTAGGGCATAGAGTGTAGGGTATAGAGTGTAGGGTGTAGAGTGTAGGGTATAGAGTGTAGGGTATAGAGTGTAGAGTGTAGGGTATAGAGTGTAGGGTATAGAGTGTAGGGTATAGAGTGTAGAGTGTAGGGTATAGAGTGTAGGGTATAGAGTGTAGGGCATAGAGTGTAGGGTATAGAGTGTAGGGTATAGAGTGTAGGGTATAGAGTGTACAGTGTAGGGTATAGAGTGTAGAGTGTAGGGTATAGAGTGTATGGTATAGAGTGTAGGGTATAGAGTGTAGGGCATAGAGTGTAGGGTATAGAGTGTAGGGTATAGAGTGTAGAGTGTAGGGTATAGAGTGTAGGGTATAGAGTGTAGGGTATAGAGTGTAGGGTATAGAGTGTAGGGCATAGAGTGTAGGGTATAGAGTGTAGGGTATAGAGTGTAGAGTGTAGGGTATAGAGTGTAGGGTATAGAGTGTAGGGTATAGAGTGTAGGGTATAGAGTGTAGAGTGTAGGTTATAGAGTGTAGGGTATAGAGTGTAGGGTATAGATTGTAGGGTATAGAGTGTAGGGCATAGAGTGTAGGGTATAAAGTGTAGGGTATAGAGTGTAGATTGTAGGGTATAGAGTGTAGGGCATAGAGTGTAGGGTATAGAGTGTAGAGTGTAGGGTATAGAGTGTAGGGTATAGAGTGTAGGGTATAGAGTGTAGAGTGTAGGGTATAGAGTGTAGGGTATAGAGTGTAGGGTATAGAGTGTAGGGTATAGAGTGTAGGGCATAGCGTGTAGGGTATAGAGTGTAGGGTATAGAGTGTAGAGTGTAGGGTATAGAGTGTAGGGTATAGAGTGTAGGGTATAGAGTGTAGAGTGTAGGGTATAGAGTGTAGGGTATAGAGTGTAGGGTATAGAGTGTAGAGTGTAGGGTATATAGTGTAGGGTATAGAGTGTAGGGTATAGAGTGTAGAGTGTAGGGTATAGAGTGTAGGGTATAGAGTGTAGGGTATAGAGTGTAGGGTATAGAGTGTAGGGCATAGAGTGTAGGGTATAGAGTGTAGGGTATAGAGTGTAGGGTATAGAGTGTAGAGTGTAGGGTATAGAGTGTAGGGTATAGAGTGTAGGGTATAGAGTGTAGAGTGTAGGGTATAGAGTGTAGGGTATAGAGTGTAGAGTGTAGGGTATAGAGTGTAGGGTATAGAGTGTAGGGTATAGAGTGTAGGGCATAGAGTGTAGGGTATAGAGTGTAGGGTATAGAGTGTAGAGTGTAGGGTATAGAGTGTAGGGTATAGAGTGTAGAGTGTAGGGTATAGAGTGTAGAGTGTAGGGTATAGAGTGTAGGGTATAGAGTGTAGGGTAGAGAGTGTAGGGTAGAGAGTGTAGAGTGTAGGGTATAGAGTGTAGGGTATAGAGTGTAGAGTGTAGGAATTAGAGTGTAGGGTATAGAGTGTAGGGTGTAGAGTGTAGGGCATAGAGTGTAGAGTGTAGGGTATAGAGTGTAGGGTATAGAGTGTAGGGTATAGAGTGTAGAGTATAGAGTGTAGAGTGTAGGGTATAGAGTGTAGAGTGTAGGGCATAGAGTGTAGAGTGTAGGGTATAGAGTGTAGGGTATAGAGTGTAGGGTATAGAGTGTAGGGTATAGAGTGTAGAGTGTAGGGTATAGAGTGTAGGGTATAGAGTGTAGGGTATAGAGTGTAGAGTGTAGGGATTAGAGTGTAGGGTATAGAGTGTAGGGTGTAGAGTGTAGGGCATAGAGTGTAGAGTGTAGGGTATAGAGTGTATGGTATAGAGTGTAGGGTATAGAGTGTAGGGTGTAGAGTGTAGGGTATAGAGTGTAGGGTATAGAGTGTAGGGTATAGAGTGTAGGGAATAGAGTGTAGAGTGTAGGGTATAGAGTGTAGGGTATAGAGTGTAGGGTATAGAGTGTAGAGTGTAGGGTATAGAGTGTAGGGTATAGAGTGTAGGGTATAGAGTGTAGGGCATAGAGTGTAGGGTATAGAGTGTAGGGTATAGAGTGTAGAGTGTAGGGTATAGAGTGTAGGGTATAGAGTGTAGGGTATAGAGTGTAGGGTATAGAGTGTAGAGTGTAGGGTATAGAGTGTAGGGTATAGAGTGTAGGGTATAGAGTGTAGAGTGTAGGGTATAGAGTGTAGGGTATAGAGTGTAGGGTATAGAGTGTAGGGTATAGAGTGTAGGGCATAGCGTGTAGGGTATAGAGTGTAGGGTATAGAGTGTAGAGTGTAGGGTATAGAGTGTAGGGTATAGAGTGTAGGGTATAGAGTGTAGAGTGTAGGGTATAGAGTGTAGGGTATAGAGTGTAGGGTATAGAGTGTAGAGTGTAGGGTATATAGTGTAGGGTATAGAGTGTAGGGTATAGAGTGTAGAGTGTAGGGTATAGAGTGTAGGGTATAGAGTGTAGGGTATAGAGTGTAGGGCATAGAGTGTAGGGTATAGAGTGTAGGGTATAGAGTGTAGAGTGTAGGGTATAGAGTGTAGGGTATAGAGTGTAGAGTGTAGGGTATAGAGTGTAGGGTATAGAGTGTAGGGTAGAGAGTGTAGGGTAGAGAGTGTAGAGTGTAGGGTATAGAGTGTAGGGTATAGAGTGTAGAGTGTAGGGATTAGAGTGTAGGGTATAGAGTGTAGGGTGTAGAGTGTAGGGCATAGAGTGTAGAGTGTAGGGTATAGAGTGTAGGGTATAGAGTGTAGGGTATAGAGTGTAGGGTATAGAGTGTAGAGTATAGAGTGTAGGGTATAGAGTGTAGAGTGTAGGGCATAGAGTGTAGAGTGTAGGGTATAGAGTGTAGGGTATAGAGTGTAGGGTATAGAGTGTAGGGTATAGAGTGTAGAGTGTAGGGTATAGAGTGTAGGGTATAGAGTGTAGGGTATAGAGTGTAGAGTGTAGGGATTAGAGTGTAGGGTATAGAGTGTAGGGTGTAGAGTGTAGGGCATAGAGTGTAGAGTGTAGGGTATAATGTGTATGGTATAGAGTGTAGGGTATAGAGTGTAGGGTGTAGAGTGTAGGGTATAGAGTGTAGGGTATAGAGTGTAGGGTATAGAGTGTAGGGAATAGAGTGTAGAGTGTAGGGTATAGAGTGTAGGGTATAGAGTGTAGGGTATAGAGTGTAGAGTGTAGGGTATAGAGTGTAGGGTATAGAGTGTAGGGTATAGAGTGTAGGGCATAGAGTGTAGGGTATAGAGTGTAGGGTATAGAGTGTAGAGTGTAGGGTATAGAGTGTAGGGTATAGAGTGTAGGGTATAGAGTGTAGGGTATAGAGTGTAGAGTGTAGGGTATAGAGTGTAGGGTATAGAGTGTAGGGTATAGAGTGTAGGGCATAGAGTGTAGGGTATAGAGTGTAGGGTATAGAGTGTAGAGTGTAGGGTATAGAGTGTAGGGCATAGAGTGTAGGGTATAGAGTGTAGAGTGTAGGGTATAGAGTGTAGGGTATAGAGTGTAGGGTATAGAGTGTAGAGTGTAGGGTATAGAGTGTAGGGTATAGAGTGTAGGGTACAGAGTGTAGGGTATAGAGTGTAGGGCATAGAGTGTAGGGTATAGAGTGTAGGGTATAGAGTGTAGAGTGTAGGGTATAGAGTGTAGGGTATAGAGTGTAGGGTATAGAGTGTAGAGTGTAGGGTATAGAGTGTAGGGTATAGAGTGTAGAGTATAGAGTGTAGAGTGTAGGGTATAGAGTGTAGGGTATAGAGTGTAGGGTATAGAGTGTAGGGCATAGAATGTAGGGTATAGAGTGTAGGGTGTAGAGTGTAGGGTATAGAGTGTAGGATATAGAGTGTAGAGTGTAGGGTATAGAGTGTAGGGTATAGAGTGTAGGGTATAGAGTGTAGGGTATAGAGTGTAGAGTGTAGGGTATAAAGTGTAGAGTGTAGGGTATAGAGTGTAGGGTATAGAGTGTAGGGTATAGAGTGTAGGGTATAGAGTGTACAGTGTAGGGTATAGAGTGTAGAGTGTAGGGTATAGAGTGTATGGTATAGAGTGTAGGGTATAGAGTGTAGGGTGTAGAGTGTAGGGTATAGAGTGTAGGGTATAGAGTGTACAGTGTAGGGTAGAGAGTGTAGAGTGTAGGGTATAGAGTGTAGGGTATAGAGTGTAGAGTGTAGGGATTAGAGTGTAGGGTATAGAGTGTAGGGTATAGAGTGTAGGGTATAGAGTGTAGAGTATAGAGTGTAGAGTGTAGGGTATAGAGTGTAGAATGTAGGGCATAGAGTGTAGAGTGTAGGGTATAGAGTGTAGGGTATAGAGTGTAGGGTAAAGAGTGTAGGGTATAGAGTGTAGAGTGTAGGGTATAGAGTGTAGGGTATAGAGTGTAGGGTATAGAGTGTAGAGTGTAGGGATTAGAGTGTAGGGTATAGAGTGTAGGGTGTAGAGTGTAGGGCATAGAGTGTAGAGTGTAGGGTATAGAGTGTATGGTATAGAGTGTAGGGTATAGAGTGTAGGGTGTAGAGTGTAGGGTATAGAGTGTAGGGTATAGAGTGTAGAGTGTAGGGTATAGAGTGTAGGGTATAGAGTGTAGGGTATAGAGTGTAGAGTGTAGGGTATAGAGTGTAGGGTATAGAGTGTAGGGTATAGAGTGTAGGGCATAGAGTGTAGGGTATAGAGTGTAGGGTATAGATTGTAGAGTGTAGGGTATAGAGTGTAGGGTATAGAGTGTAGGGTATAGAGTGTAGGGTATAGAGTGTAGGGTATAGAGTGTAGGGCATAGAGTGTAGGGTATAGAGTGTAGGGTATAGAGTGTAGAGTGTAGGGTATAGAGTGTAGGGCATAGAGTGTAGGGTATAGAGTGTAGAGTGTAGGGTATAGAGTGTAGGGTATAGAGTGTAGGGTATAGAGTGTAGAGTGTAGTTTATAGAGTGTAGGGTATAGAGTGTAGGGTATAGAGTGTAGGGTATAGAGTGTAGGGCATAGAGTGTAGGGTATAGAGTGTAGGGTATAGAGTGTAGAGTGTAGGGTATAGAGTGTAGGGTATAGAGTGTAGGGTATAGAGTGTAGAGTGTAGGGTATAGAGTGTAGGGTATAGAGTGTAGAATGTAGGGTATAGAGTGTAGGGTATAGAGTGTAGGGTATAGAGTGTAGGGTATAGAGTGTAGGGTATAGAGTGTAGGGCATAGAGTGTAGGGTATAGAGTGTAGGGTGTAGAGTGTAGGGTATAGAGTGTAGGGTATAGAGTGTAGGGTATAGAGTGTAGGGTATAGAGTGTACAGTGTAGGGTATAGAGTGTAGGGTATAGAGTGTACAGTGTAGGGTATAGAGTGTAGAGTGTAGGGTATAGAGTGTATGGTATAGAGTGTAGGGTATAGAGTGTAGGGTGTAGAGTGTAGGGTATAGAGTGTAGGGTATAGAGTGTACAGTGTAGGGTAGAGAGTGTAGAGTGTAGGGTATAGAGTGTAGAGTGTAGAGTGTAGGGATTAGAGTGTAGGGTATAGAGTGTAGGGTGTAGAGTGTAGGGCATAGAGTGTAGAGTGTAGGGTATAGAGTGTAGGGTATAGAGTGTAGGGTATAGAGTGTAGGGTATAGAGTGTAGAGTATAGAGAGTAGAGTGTAGGGTATAGAGTGTAGAATGTAGGGCATAGAGTGTAGAGTGTAGGGTATAGAGTGTAGGGTATAGAGTGTAGGGTATAGAGTGTAGGGTATAGAGTGTAGAGTGTAGGGTATAGAGTGTAGGGTATAGAGTGTAGGGTATAGAGTGTAGAGTGTAGGGATTAGAGTGTAGGGTATAGAGTGTAGGGTGTAGAGTGTAGGGCATAGAGTGTAGAGTGTAGGGTATAGAGTGTATGGTATAGAGTGTAGGGTATAGAGTGTAGGGTGTAGAGTGTAGGGTATAGAGTGTAGGGTATAGAGTGTAGGGTATAGAGTGTAGGGTATAGAGTGTAGGGAATAGAGTGTAGAGTGTAGGGTATAGAGTGTAGGGTATAGAGTGTAGGGTATAGAGTGTAGAGTGTAGGGTATAGAGTGTAGGGTATAGAGTGTAGGGTATAGAGTGTAGGGCATAGAGTGTAGGGTATAGAGTGTAGGGTATAGAGTGTAGAGTGTAGGGTATAGAGTGTAGGGTATAGAGTGTAGGGTATAGAGTGTAGGGTATAGAGTGTAGAGTGTAGGGTATAGAGTGTAGGGTATAGAGTGTAGGGTATAGAGTGTAGGGCATAGAGTGTAGGGTATAGAGTGTAGGGTATAGAGTGTAGAGTGTAGGGTATAGAGTGTAGGGCATAGAGTGTAGGGTATAGAGTGTAGAGTGTAGGGTATAGAGTGTAGGGTATAGAGTGTAGGGTATAGAGTGTAGAGTGTAGGGTATAGAGTGTAGGGTATAGAGTGTAGGGTATAGAGTGTAGGGTATAGAGTGTAGGGCATAGAGTGTAGGGTATAGAGTGTAGGGTATAGAGTGTAGAGTGTAGGGTATAGAGTGTAGGGTATAGAGTGTAGGGTATAGAGTGTAGAGTGTAGGGTATAGAGTGTAGGGTATAGAGTGTAGAGTATAGAGTGTAGAGTGTAGGGTATAGAGTGTAGGGTATAGAGTGTAGGGTATAGAGTGTAGGGCATAGAGTGTAGGGTATAGAGTGTAGGGAGTAGAGTGTAGGGTATAGAGTGTAGGGTATAGAGTGTAGAGTGTAGGGTATAGAGTGTAGGGTATAGAGTGTAGGGTATAGAGTGTAGGGTATAGAGTGTAGGGTATAGAGTGTAGGGAATAGAGTGTAGAGTGTAGGGTATAGAGTGTAGAGTGTAGGGATTAGAGTGTAGGGTATAGAGTGTAGGGTATAGAGTGTAGAGTGTAGGGTATAGAGTGTAGGGTATAGAGTGTAGGGTATAGAGTGTAGAGTGTATGGTATAGAGTGTAGGGTATAGAGTGTAGGGTATAGAGTGTAGAGTGTAGGGTATAGAGTGTAGGGTATAGAGTGTAGGATATAGAGTGTAGGGTATAGAGTGTAGGGCATAGAGTGTAGGGTATAGAGTGTAGGGTATAGAGTGTAGAGTGTAGGGTATAGAGTGTAGGGTATAGAGTGTAGGGTATAGAGTGTAGAGTGTAGGGTATAGAGTGTAGGGTATAGAGTGTAGAGTGTAGGGTATAGAGTGTAGGGTATAGAGTGTAGGGTATAGAGTGTAGGGCATAGAGTGTAGGGTATAGAGTGTAGGGTATAGAGTGTAGAGTGTAGGGTATAGAGTGTAGGGTATAGAGTGTAGAGTGTAGGGTATAGAGTGTAGAGTGTAGGGTATAGAGTGTAGGGTATAGAGTGTAGGGTAGAGAGTGTAGGGTAGAGAGTGTAGAGTGTAGGGTATAGAGTGTAGGGTATAGAGTGTAGAGTGTAGGGATTAGAGTGTAGGGTATAGAGTGTAGGGTGTAGAGTGTAGGGCATAGAGTGTAGACTGTAGGGTATAGAGTGTAGGGTATAGAGTGTAGGGTGTAGAGTGTAGGGTATAGAGTGTAGGGTATAGAGTGTAGGGAATAGAGTGTTGAGTGTAAGGTATAGAGTGTAGAGTGTAGGGCATAGAGTGTAGAGTGTAGGGTATCGAGTCTAGGGTATAGAGTGTAGGGTATAGAGTGTAGGGTATAGAGTGTAGGGTATAGAGTGTAGATTATAGAGTGTAGAGTGTAGGGTATAGAGTTTAGAGTGTAGGGCATAGAGTGTAGAGTGTAGGGTATAGAGTGTAGGGTATAGAGTGTAGGGTATAGAGTGTAGGGTCTAGAGTGTAGAGTGTAGGGTATAGAGTGTAGAGTGTAGGGTATAGAGTGTAGGGTATAGAGTGTAGGGTATAGAGTGTAGAGTGTAGGGATTAGAGTGTAGGGTATAGAGTGTAGGGTGTAGGGTATAGAGTGTATGGTATAGAGTGTAGGGTATAGAGTGTAGGGTGAAGAGTGTAGGGTATAGAGTGTAGGGTACAGAGTGTAGGGTATAGAGTGTAGGGTATAGAGTGTAGGGAATAGAGTGTAGAGTGTAGGGTATAGAGTGTAGGGTATAGAGTGTAGGGTATAGAGTGTAGAGTGTAGGGTATAGAGTGTAGGGTATAGAGTGTAGGGTATAGAGTGTAGGGCATAGAGTGTAGGGTATAGAGTGTAGGGTATAGAGTGTAGAGTGTAGGGTATAGAGTGTAGGGTATAGAGTGTAGGGTATAGAGTGTAGGGTATAGAGTGTAGAGTGTAGGGTATAGAGTGTAGGGTATAGAGTGTAGGGTATAGAGTGTAGGGTATAGAGTGTAGGGCATAGAGTGTAGGGTATAGAGTGTAGGGTATAGAGTGTAGAGTGTAGGGTATAGAGTGTAGGGCATAGAGTGTAGGGTATAGAGTGTAGAGTGTAGGGTATAGAGTGTAGGGTATAGAGTGTAGGGTATAGAGTGTAGAGTGTAGGGTATAGAGTGTAGGGTATAGAGTGTAGGGTATAGAGTGTAGGGCATAGAGTGTAGGGTATAGAGTGTAGAGTGTAGGGTATAGAGTGTAGGGTATAGAGTGTAGGGTATAGAGTGTAGGGTATAGAGTGTAGGGCATAGAGTGTAGGGTATAGAGTGTAGGGTATAGAGTGTAGAGTGTAGGGTATAGAGTGTAGGGTATAGAGTGTAGGGTATAGAGTGTAGAGTGTAGGGTATAGAGTGTAGGGTATAGAGTGTAGAGTATAGAGTGTAGAGTGTAGGGTATAGAGTGTAGGGTATAGAGTGTAGGGTATAGAGTGTAGGGCATAGAGTGTAGGGTATAGAGTGTAGGGTGTAGAGTGTAGGGTATAGAGTGTAGGGTATAGAGTGTAGGGTATAGAGTGTAGGGTATAGAGTGTAGGGTATAGAGTGCACAGTGTAGGGTATAGAGTGTAGAGTGTAGGGTATAGAGTGTATGGTATAGAGTGTAGGGTATAGAGTGTAGGGTGTAGAGTGTAGGGTATAGAGTGTAGGGTATAGAGTGTACAGTGTAGGGTAGAGAGTGTAGAGTGTAGGGTATAGAGTGTAGGGTATAGAGTGTAGAGTGTAGGGTATAGAGTGTAGGGTATAGAGTGTAGGGTATAGAGTGTAGGGTATAGAGTGTAGGGCATAGAGTGTAGGGTATAGAGTGTAGAGTGTAGGGTAGAGAGTGTAGGGTATAGAGTGTAGGGTATAGAGTGTAGAGTGTAGGGTATAGAGTGTAGGGTATAGAGTGTAGAGTGTAGGGTATAGAGTGTAGGGTATAGAGTGTAGGGTATAGAGTGTAGGGCATACAGTGTAGGGTATAGAGTGTAGGGTATAGAGTGTAGAGTGTAGGGTATAGAGTGTAGGGTATAGAGTGTAGAGTGTATAGGTTATAGAGTGTAGAGTGTAGGGTATAGAGTGTAGGGTATAGAGTGTAGGGTAGAGAGTGTAGGGTAGAGAGTGTAGAGTGTAGGGTATAGAGTGTAGGGTATAGAGTGTAGAGTGTAGGGATTAGAGTGTAGGGTATAGAGTGTAGGGTGTAGAGTGTAGGGCATAGAGTGTAGACTGTAGGGTATAGAGTGTAGGGTATAGAGTGTAGGGTGTAGAGTGTAGGGTATAGAGTGTAGGGTATAGAGTGTAGGGAATAGAGTGTTGAGTGTAAGGTATAGACTGTAGAGTGTAGGGCATAGAGTGTAGAGTGTAGGGTATCGAGTCTAGGGTATAGAGTGTAGGGTATAGAGTGTAGGGTATAGAGTGTAGATTATAGAGTGTAGAGTGTAGGGTATAGAGTTTAGAGTGTAGGGCATAGAGTGTAGAGTGTAGGGTATAGAGTGTAGGGTATAGAGTGTAGGGTATAGAGTGTAGGGTATAGAGTGTAGAGTGTAGGGTATAGAGTGTAGAGTGTAGGGTATAGAGTGTAGGGTATAGAGTGTAGGGTATAGAGTGTAGAGTGTAGGGATTAGAGTGTAGGGTATAGAGTGTAGGCTGTAGGGTATAGAGTGTATGGTATAGAGTGTAGGGTATAGAGTGTAGGGTGAAGAGTGTAGGGTATAGAGTGTAGGGTACAGAGTGTAGGGTATAGAGTGTAGGGTATAGAGTGTAGGGAATAGAGTGTAGAGTGTAGGGTATAGAGTGTAGGGTATAGAGTGTAGGGTATAGAGTGTAGAGTGTAGGGTATAGAGTGTAGGGTATAGAGTGTAGGGTATAGAGTGTAGGGCATAGAGTGTAGGGTATAGAGTGTAGGGTATAGAGTGTAGAGTATAGGGTATAGAGTGTAGGGTATAGAGTGTAGGGTATAGAGTGTAGGAAATAGAGTGTAGAGTGTAGGGTATAGAGTGTAGGGTATAGAGTGTAGGGTATAGAGTGTAGGGTATAGAGTGTAGGGCATAGAGTGTAGGGTATAGAGTGTAGGGTATAGAGTGTAGAGAGTAGGGTATAGAGTGTAGGGCATAGAGTGTAGGGTATAGAGTGTAGAGTGTAGGGTATAGAGTGTAGGGTATAGAGTGTAGGGTATAGAGTGTAGAGTGTAGGGTATAGAGTGTAGGGTATAGAGTGTAGGGTATAGAGTGTAGGGTATAGAGTGTAGGGCATAGAGTGTAGGGTATAGAGTGTAGGGTATAGAGTGTAGAGTGTAGGGTATAGAGTGTAGGGTATAGAGTGTAGGGTATAGAGTGTAGAGTGTAGGGTATAGAGTGTAGGGTATAGAGTGTAGGGTATAGAGTGTAGAGTGTAGGGTATATAGTGTAGGGTATAGAGTGTAGGGTATAGAGTGTAGAGTGTAGGGTATAGAGTGTAGGGTATAGAGTGTAGGGTATAGAGTTTAGGGTATAGAGTGTAGGGCATAGAGTGTAGGGTATAGAGTGTAGGGTATAGAGTGTAGAGTGTAGGGTATAGAGTGTAGGGTATAGAGTGTAGGGTATAGAGTGTAGAGTGTAGGGTATAGAGTGTAGGGTATAGAGTGTAGAGTGTAGGGTATAGAGTGTAGGGTATAGAGTGTAGGGTATAGAGTGTAGGGCATAGAGTGTAGGGTATAGAGTGAAGGGTATAGAGTGTAGAGTGTAGGGTATAGAGTGTAGGGTATAGAGTGTAGAGTGTAGGGTATAGAGTGTAGGGTATAGAGTGTAGGGTAGAGAGTGTAGGGTAGAGAGTGTAGAGTGTAGGGTATAGAGTGTAGGGTATAGAGTGTAGAGTGTAGGGATTAGAGTGTAGGGTATAGAGTGTAGGGTGTAGAGTGTAGGGCATAGAGTGTAGAGTGTAGGGTATAGAGTGTAGGGTATAGAGTGTAGGGTATAGAGTGTAGGGTATAGAGTGTAGGGTATAGAGTGTAGGGAATAGAGTGTTGAGTGTAAGGTATAGAGTGTAGAGTGTAGGGCATAGAGTGTAGAGTGTAGGGTATCGAGTCTAGGGTATAGAGTGTAGGGTATAGAGTGTAGGGTATAGAGTGTAGGGTATAGAGTGTAGATTATAGAGTGTAGAGTGTAGGGTATAGAGTTTAGAGTGTAGGGCATAGAGTGTAGAGTGTAGGGTATAGAGTGTAGGGTATAGAGTGTAGGGTATAGAGTGTAGGGTCTAGAGTGTAGAGTGTAGGGTATAGAGTGTAGGGTATAGAGTGTAGAGTGTAGGGTATAGAGTGTAGGGTATAGAGTGTAGAGTGTAGGGTATAGAGTGTAGGGTATAGAGTGTAGGGTATAGAGTGTAGGGCATAGAGTGTAGGGTATAGAGTGTAGGGTATAGAGTGTAGAGTGTAGGGTCTAGAGTGTAGAGTGTAGGGTATAGAGTGTAGAGTGTAGGGTATAGAGTGTAGGGTATAGAGTGTAGGGTATAGAGTGTAGAGTGTAGGGATTAGAGTGTAGGGTATAGAGTGTAGGGTGTAGGGTATAGAGTGTATGGTATAGAGTGTAGGGTATAGAGTGTAGGGTGAAGAGTGTAGGGTATAGAGTGTAGGGTACAGAGTGTAGGGTATAGAGTGTAGGGTATAGAGTGTAGGGAATAGAGTGTAGAGTGTAGGGTATAGAGTGTAGGGTATAGAGTGTAGGGTATAGAGTGTAGGGTATAGAGTGTAGAGTATAGAGTGTAGAGTGTAGGGTATAGAGTGTAGAGTGTAGGGCATAGACTGTAGAGTGTAGGGTATAGAGTGTAGGGTATAGAGTGTAGGGTATAGAGTGTAGGGTATAGAGTGTAGAGTGTAGGGTATAGAGTGTAGGGTATAGAGTGTAGGGTATAGAGTGTAGAGTGTAGGGTATAGAGTGTAGGGTATAGAGTGTAGGGTATAGAGTGTAGGGCATAGAGTGTAGGGTATAGAGTGTAGAGTGTAGGGTATAGAGTGTAGGGTATAGAGTGTAGGGTATAGAGTGTAGGGTATAGAGTGTAGGGCATAGAGTGTAGGGTATAGAGTGTAGGGTATAGAGTGTAGAGTGTAGGGTATAGAGTGTAGGGTATAGAGTGTAGGGTATAGAGTGTAGAGTGTAGGGTATAGAGTGTAGGGTATAGAGTGTAGAGTATAGAGTGTAGAGTGTAGGGTATAGAGTGTAGGGTATAGAGTGTAGGGTATAGAGTGTAGGGCATAGAGTGTAGGGTATAGAGTGTAGGGTGTAGAGTGTAGGGTATAGAGTGTAGGGTATAGAGTGTAGGGTATAGAGTGTAGGGTATAGAGTGTAGGGTATAGAGTGCACAGTGTAGGGTATAGAGTGTAGAGTGTAGGGTATAGAGTGTATGGTATAGAGTGTAGGGTATAGAGTGTAGGGTGTAGAGTGTAGGGTATAGAGTGTAGGGTATAGAGTGTACAGTGTAGGGTAGAGAGTGTAGAGTGTAGGGTATAGAGTGTAGGGTATAGAGTGTAGAGTGTAGGGTATAGAGTGTAGGGTATAGAGTGTAGGGTATAGAGTGTAGGGTATAGAGTGTAGGGCATAGAGTGTAGGGTATAGAGTGTAGAGTGTAGGGTAGAGAGTGTAGGGTATAGAGTGTAGGGTATAGAGTGTAGAGTGTAGGGTATAGAGTGTAGGGTATAGAGTGTAGAGTGTAGGGTATAGAGTGTAGGGTATAGAGTGTAGGGTATAGAGTGTAGGGCATAGAGTGTAGGGTATAGAGTGTAGGGTATAGAGTGTAGAGTGTAGGGTATAGAGTGTAGGGTATAGAGTGTAGAGTGTATAGGTTATAGAGTGTAGAGTGTAGGGTATAGAGTGTAGGGTATAGAGTGTAGGGTAGAGAGTGTAGGGTAGAGAGTGTAGAGTGTAGGGTATAGAGTGTAGGGTATAGAGTGTAGAGTGTAGGGATTAGAGTGTAGGGTATAGAGTGTAGGGTGTAGAGTGTAGGGCATAGAGTGTAGACTGTAGGGTATAGAGTGTAGGGTATAGAGTGTAGGGTGTAGAGTGTAGGGTATAGAGTGTAGGGTATAGAGTGTAGGGAATAGAGTGTTGAGTGTAAGGTATAGACTGTAGAGTGTAGGGCATAGAGTGTAGAGTGTAGGGTATCGAGTCTAGGGTATAGAGTGTAGGGTATAGAGTGTAGGGTATAGAGTGTAGATTATAGAGTGTAGAGTGTAGGGTATAGAGTTTAGAGTGTAGGGCATAGAGTGTAGAGTGTAGGGTATAGAGTGTAGGGTATAGAGTGTAGGGTATAGAGTGTAGGGTATAGAGTGTAGAGTGTAGGGTATAGAGTGTAGAGTGTAGGGTATTGAGTGTAGGGTATAGAGTGTAGGGTATAGAGTGTAGAGTGTAGGGATTAGAGTGTAGGGTATAGAGTGTAGGCTGTAGGGTATAGAGTGTATGGTATAGAGTGTAGGGTATAGAGTGTAGGGTGAAGAGTGTAGGGTATAGAGTGTAGGGTACAGAGTGTAGGGTATAGAGTGTAGGGTATAGAGTGTAGGGAATAGAGTGTAGAGTGTAGGGTATAGAGTGTAGGGTATAGAGTGTAGGGTATAGAGTGTAGAGTGTAGGGTATAGAGTGTAGGGTATAGAGTGTAGGGTATAGAGTGTAGGGCATAGAGTGTAGGGTATAGAGTGTAGGGTATAGAGTGTAGAGTATAGGGTATAGAGTGTAGGGTATAGAGTGTAGGGTATAGAGTGTAGGAAATAGAGTGTAGAGTGTAGGGTATAGAGTGTAGGGTATAGAGTGTAGGGTATAGAGTGTAGGGTATAGAGTGTAGGGCATAGAGTGTAGGGTATAGAGTGTAGGGTATAGAGTGTAGAGAGTAAGGTATAGAGTGTAGGGCATAGAGTGTAGGGTATAGAGTGTAGAGTGTAGGGTATAGAGTGTAGGGTATAGAGTGTAGGGTATAGAGTGTAGAGTGTAGGGTATAGAGTGTAGGGTATAGAGTGTAGGGTATAGAGTGTAGGGTATAGAGTGTAGGGCATAGAGTGTAGGGTATAGAGTGTAGGGTATAGAGTGTAGAGTGTAGGGTATAGAGTGTAGGGTATAGAGTGTAGGGTATAGAGTGTAGAGTGTAGGATATAGAGTGTAGGGTATAGAGTGTAGGGTATAGAGTGTAGAGTGTAGGGTATATAGTGTAGGGTATAGAGTGTAGGGTATAGAGTGTAGAGTGTAGGGTATAGAGTGTAGGGTATAGAGTGTAGGGTATAGAGTTTAGGGTATAGAGTGTAGGGCATAGAGTGTAGGGTATAGAGTGTAGGGTATAGAGTGTAGAGTGTAGGGTATAGAGTGTAGGGTATAGAGTGTAGGGTATAGAGTGTAGAGTGTAGGGTATAGAGTGTAGGGTATAGAGTGTAGAGTGTAGGGTATAGAGTGTAGGGTATAGAGTGTAGGGTATAGAGTGTAGGGCATAGAGTGTAGGGTATAGAGTGAAGGGTATAGAGTGTAGAGTGTAGGGTATAGAGTGTAGGGTATAGAGTGTAGAGTGTAGGGTATAGAGTGTAGAGTGTAGGGTATAGAGTGTAGGGTATAGAGTGTAGGGTAGAGAGTGTAGGGTAGAGAGTGTAGAGTGTAGGGTATAGAGTGTAGGGTATAGAGTGTAGAGTGTAGGGATTAGAGTGTAGGGTATAGAGTGTAGGGTGTAGAGTGTAGGGCATAGAGTGTAGAGTGTAGGGTATAGAGTGTAGGGTATAGAGTGTAGGGTATAGAGTGTAGGGTATAGAGTGTAGAGTATAGAGTGTAGAGTGTAGGGTATAGAGTGTAGAGTGTAGGGCATAGACTGTAGAGTGTAGGGTATAGAGTGTAGGGTATAGAGTGTAGGGTATAGAGTGTAGGGTATAGAGTGTAGAGTGTAGGGTATAGAGTGTAGGGTATAGAGTGTAGGGTATAGAGTGTAGAGTGTAGGGATTAGAGTGTAGGGTATAGAGTGTAGGGTGTAGAGTGTAGGGCATAGAGTGTAGAGTGTAGGGTATAGAGTGTATGGTATAGAGTGTAGGGTATAGAGTGTAGGGTGTAGAGTGTAGGGTATAGAGTGTAGGGTATAGAGTGTAGGGTATAGAGTGTAGGGAATAGAGTGTAGAGTGTAGGGTATAGAGTGTAGGGTATAGAGTGTAGGGTATAGAGTGTAGAGTGTAGGGTATAGAGTGTAGGGTATAGAGTGTAGGGTATAGAGTGTAGGGCATAGAGTGTAGGGTATAGAGTGTAGGGTATAGAGTGTAGAGTGTAGGGTATAGAGTGTAGGGCATAGAGTGTAGGGTATAGAGTGTAGAGTGTAGGGTATAGAGTGTAGGGTATAGAGGGTAGGGTATAGAGTGTAGAGTGTAGGGTATAGAGTGTAGGGTATAGAGTGTAGGGTACAGAGTGTAGGGTATAGAGTGTAGGGCATAGAGTGTAGGGTATAGAGTGTAGGGTATAGAGTGTAGAGTGTGGGGTATAGAGTGTAGGGTATAGAGTGTAGGGTGTAGAGTGTAGGGTATAGAGTGTAGGGTATAGAGTGTAGGGTATAGAGTGTAGGGAATAGAGTGTAGAGTGTAGGGTATAGAGTGTAGGGTATAGAGTGTAGGGTATAGAGTGTAGAGTGTAGGGTATAGAGTGTAGGGTATAGAGTGTAGGGTATAGAGTGTAGGGCATAGAGTGTAGGGTATAGAGTGTAGGGTATAGAGTGTAGAGTGTAGGGTATAGAGTGTAGGGTATAGAGTGTAGGGTATAGAGTGTAGGGTATAGAGTGTAGAGTGTAGGGTATAGAGTGTAGGGTATAGAGTGTAGGGTATAGAGTGTAGGGCATAGAGTGTAGGGTATAGAGTGTAGAGTGTAGGGTATAGAGTGTAGGGCATAGAGTGTAGGGTATAGAGTGTAGAGTGTAGGGTATAGAGTGTAGGGTATAGAGGGTAGGGTATAGAGTGTAGAGTGTAGGGTATAGAGTGTAGGGTATAGAGTGTAGGGTACAGAGTGTAGGGTATAGAGTGTAGGGCATAGAGTGTAGGGTATAGAGTGTAGGGTATAGAGTGTAGAGTGTAGGGTATAGAGTGTAGGGTATAGAGTGTAGGGTATAGAGTGTAGAGTGTAGGGTATAGAGTGTAGGGTATAGAGTGTAGAGTATAGAGTGTAGAGTGTACGGTATAGAGTGTAGGGTATAGAGTGTAGGGTATAGAGTGTAGGGCGTAGAGTGTAGGGTATAGAGTGTAGGGTGTAGAGTGTAGGGTATAGAGTGTAGGGTATAGAGTGTAGAGTGTAGGGTATAGAGTGTAGGGTATAGAGTGTAGGGTATAGAGTGTAGGGTATAGAGTGTAGGGTATAGAGTGTAGGGTATAGAGTGTAGAGTGTAGGGTATAGAGTGTAGGGTATAGAGTGTAGGGCATAGAGTGTAGGGTATAGAGTGTAGGGTATAGAGTGTAGGGTAAAGAGTGTACAGTGTAGGGTATAGAGTGTAGAGTGTAGGGTATAGAGTGTATGGTATAGAGTGTAGGGTATAGAGTGTAGGGCATAGAGTGTAGGGTATAGAGTGTAGGGTATAGAGTGTAGAGTGTAGGGTATAGAGTGTAGGGTATAGAGTGTAGGGTATAGAGTGTAGGGTATAGAGTGTAGGGTATAGAGTGTAGGGCATAGAGTGTAGGGTATAGAGTGTAGGGTATAGAGTGTAGAGTGTAGGGTATAGAGTGTAGGGTATAGAGTGTAGGGTATAGAGTGTAGAGTGTAGGGTATAGAGTGTAGGGTATAGAGTGTAGGGTATAGAGTGTAGGGTATAGAGTGTAGGGCATAGAGTGTAGGGTATAGAGTGTAGGGTATAGAGTGTAGAGTGTAGGGTATAGAGTGTAGGGTATAGAGTGTAGGGTATAGAGTGTAGAGTGTAGGGTATAGAGTGTAGGGTATAGAGTGTAGGGTATAGAGTGTAGGGTATAGAGTGTAGGGTATAGAGTGTAGAGTGTAGGGTATAGAGTGTAGGGTATAGAGTGTAGAGTGTAGGGTATAGAGTGTAGGGTATAGAGTGTAGGGTATAGAGTGTAGGGTATAGAGTGTAGGGCATAAAATGTAGGGTATAGAGTGTAGGGTATAGAGTGTAGAGTGTAGGGTATAGAGTGTAGGGTATAGAGTGTAGGGTATAGAGTGTAGAGTGTAGGGTATAGAGTGTAGGGTATAGAGTGTAGGGTATAGAGTGTAGGGTATAGAGTGTAGGGCATAGAGTGTAGGGTATAGAGTGTAGGGTATAGAGTGTAGAGTGTAGGGTATAGAGTGTAGAGTGTAGGGTATAGAGTGTAGGGCATAGAGTGTAGGGTATAGAGTGTAGGGTATAGAGTGTAGAGTGTAGGGTATAGAGTGTAGGGCATAGAGTGTAGGGTATAGAGTGTAGAGTGTAGGGTATAGAGTGTAGGGTATAGAGTGTAGGGTATAGAGTGTAGAGTGTAGGGTATAGAGTGTAGGGTATAGAGTGTAGGGTATAGAGTGTAGGGTATAGATTGTAGGGCATAGCGTGTAGGGTATAGAGTGTAGGGTATAGAGTGTAGAGTGTAGGGTATAGAGTGTAGGGTATAGAGTGTAGGGTATAGAGTGTAGGGTATAGAGTGTAGGGTATAGAGTGTAGAGTGTAGGGTATATAGTGTAGGGTATAGAGTGTAGGGTATAGAGTGTAGAGTGTAGGGTATAGAGTGTAGGGTATAGAGTGTAGGGTATAGAGTGTAGGTTATAGAGTGTAGGGCATAGAGTGTAGGGTATAGAGTGTAGGGTATAGAGTGTAGGGTATAGAGTGTAGAGTGTAGGGTATAGAGTGTAGGGTATAGAGTGTAGGGTATAGAGTGTAGAGTGTAGGGTATAGAGTGTAGGGTATAGAATGTAGAGTGTAGGGTATAGAGTGTAGGGTATAGAGTGTAGGGTATAGAGTGTAGGGCATAGAGTGTAGGGTATAGAGTGTAGGGTATAGAGTGTAGAGTGTAGGGTATAGAGTGTAGGGTATAGAGTGTAGAGTGTAGGGTATAGAGTGTAGGGTATAGAGTGTAGAGTGTAGGGATTAGAGTGTAGGGTATAGAGTGTAGGGTGTAGAGTGTAGGGCATAGAGTGTAGAGTGTAGGGTATAGAGTGTAGGGTATAGAGTGTAGGGTATAGAGTGTAGAGTGTAGGGATTAGAGTGTAGGGTATAGAGTGTAGGGTGTAGAGTGTAGGGCATAGAGTGTAGAGTGTAGGGTATAGAGTGTAGGGTATAGAGTGTAGGGTATAGAGTGTAGAGTATAGAGTGTAGAGTGTAGGGTATAGAGTGTAGAGTGTAGGGCATAGAGTGTAGAGTGTAGGGTATAGAGTGTAGGGTATAGAGTGTAGAGTGTAGGGATTAGAGTGTAGGGTATAGAGTGTAGGGTGTAGAGTGTAGGGCATAGAGTGTAGAGTGTAGGGTATAGAGTGTAGGGTATAGAGTGTAGGGTATAGAGTGTAGAGTATAGAGTGTAGAGTGTAGGGTATAGAGTGTAGAGTGTAGGGCATAGAGTGTAGAGTGTAGGGTATAGAGTGTAGGGTATAGAGTGTAGGGTATAGAGTGTAGGGTATAGAGTGTAGAGTGTAGGGTATAGAGTGTAGGGTATAGAGTGTAGGGTATAGAGTGTAGAGTGTAGGGATTAGAGTGTAGGGTATAGAGTGTAGGGTGTAGAGTGTAGGGCATAGAGTGTAGAGTGTAGGGTATAGAGTGTATGGTATAGAGTGTAGGGTATAGAGTGTAGGGTGTAGAGTGTAGGGTATAGAGTGTAGGGTATAGAGTGTAGGGTATAGAGTGTAGGGAATAGAGTGTAGAGTGTAGGGTATAGAGTGTAGGGTATAGAGTGTAGGGTATAGAGTGTAGAGTGTAGGGTATAGAGTGTAGGGTATAGAGTGTAGGGTATAGAGTGTAGGGCATAGAGTGTAGGGTATAGAGTGTAGGGTATAGAGTGTAGAGTGTAGGGTATAGAGTGTAGGGTATAGAGTGTAGGGTATAGAGTGTAGGGTATAAAGTGTAGAGCGTAGGGTATAGAGTGTAGGGTATAGAGTGTAGGGTATAGAGTGTAGGGCATAGAGTGTAGGGTATAGAGTGCAGGGTATAGAGTGTAGAGTGTAGGGTATAGAGTGTAGGGCATAGAGTGTAGGGTATAGAGTGTAGAGTGTAGGGTATAGAGTGTAGGGTATAGAGTGTAGGGTATAGAGTGTAGAGTGTAGGGTATAGAGTGTAGGGTATAGAGTGTAGGGTACAGAGTGTAGGGTATAGAGTGTAGGGCATAGAGTGTAGGGTATAGAGTGTAGGGTATAGAGTGTAGAGTGTAGGGTATAGAGTGTAGGGTATAGAGTGTAGGGTATAGAGTGTAGAGTGTAGGGTATAGAGTGTAGGGTATAGAGTGTAGAGTATAGAGTGTAGAGTGTAGGGTATAGAGTGTAGGGTATAGAGTGTAGGGTATAGAGTGTAGGGCATAGAGTGTAGGGTATAGGGTGTAGAGTGTAGGGTATAGAGTGTAGGATATAGAGTGTAGAGTGTAGGGTATTGAGTGTAGGGTATAGAGTGTAGGGTATAGAGTGTAGGGTATAGAGTGTAGAGTGTAGGGTATAAAGTGTAGAGTGTAGGGTATAGAGTGTAGGGTATAGAGTGTAGGGTATAGAGTGTAGGGCATAGAGTGTAGGGTATAGAGTGTAGGGTATAGAGTGTAGAGTGTAGGGTATAGAGTGTAGGGTATAGAGTGTAGGGTATAGAGTGTAGGGTATAGAGTGTAGGGTATAGAGTGTAGGGCATAGAGTGTAGGGTATAGAGTGTAGGGTATAGAGTGTAGAGTGTAGGGTATAGAGTGTAGGGCATAGAGTGTAGGGTATAGAGTGTAGAGTGTAGGGTATAGAGTGTAGGGTATAGAGTGTAGGGTATAGAGTGTAGAGTGTAGGGTATAGAGTGTAGGGTATAGAGTGTAGGGTATAGAGTGTAGGGTATAGAGTGTAGGGCATAGAGTGTAGGGTATAGAGTGTAGAGTGTAGGGTATAGAGTGTAGGGTATAGAGTGTAGGGTATAGAGTGTAGGGTATAGAGTGTAGGGCATAGAGTGTAGGGTATAGAGTGTAGGGTATAGAGTGTAGAGTGTAGGGTATAGAGTGTAGGGTATAGAGTGTAGGGTATAGAGTGTAGAGTGTAGGGTATAGAGTGTAGGGTATAGAGTGTAGAGTATAGAGTGTAGAGTGTAGGGTATAGAGTGTAGGGTATAGAGTGTAGGGTATAGAGTGTAGGGCATAGAGTGTAGGGTATAGAGTGTAGGGTGTAGAGTGTAGGGTATAGAGTGTAGGGTATAGAGTGTAGGGTATAGAGTGTAGGGTATAGAGTGTAGGGTATAGAGTGTACAGTGTAGGGTATAGAGTGTAGAGTGTAGGGTATAGAGTGTATGGTATAGAGTGTAGGGTATAGAGTGTAGGGTGTAGAGTGTAGGGTATAGAGTGTAGGGTATAGAGTGTACAGTGTAGGGTAGAGAGTGTAGAGTGTAGGGTATAGAGTGTAGGGTATAGAGTGTAGAGTGTAGGGATTAGAGTGTAGGGTATAGAGTGTAGGGTGTAGAGTGTAGGGCATAGAGTGTAGAGTGTAGGGTATAGAGTGTAGGGTATAGAGTGTAGGGTATAGAGTGTAGGGTATAGAGTGTAGAGTATAGAGTGTAGAGTGTAGGGTATAGAGTGTAGAATGTAGGGCATAGAGTGTAGAGTGTAGGGTATAGAGTGTAGGGTATAGAGTGTAGGGTATAGAGTGTAGGGTATAGAGTGTAGAGTGTAGGGTATAGAGTGTAGGGTATAGAGTGTAGGGTATAGAGTGTAGAGTGTAGGGATTAGAGTGTAGGGTATAGAGTGTAGGGTGTAGAGTGTAGGGCATAGAGTGTAGAGTGTAGGGTATAGAGTGTATGGTATAGAGTGTAGGGTATAGAGTGTAGGGTGTAGAGTGTAGGGTATAGAGTGTAGGGTATAGAGTGTAGGGTATAGAGTGTAGGGTATAGAGTGTAGGGAATAGAGTGTAGAGTGTAGGGTATAGAGTGTAGGGTATAGAGTGTAGGGTATAGAGTGTAGAGTGTAGGGTATAGAGTGTAGGGTATAGAGTGTAGGGTATAGAGTGTAGGGCATAGAGTGTAGGGTATAGAGTGTAGGGTATAGAGTGTAGAGTGTAGGGTATAGAGTGTAGGGTATAGAGTGTAGGGTATAGAGTGTAGAGTGTAGGGTATAGAGTGTAGGGTATAGAGTGTAGGGTATAGAGTGTAGGGTATAGAGTGTAGGGCATAGAGTGTAGGGTATAGAGTGTAGGGTATAGAGTGTAGAGTGTAGGGTATAGAGTGTAGGGCATAGAGTGTAGGGTATAGAGTGTAGAGTGTAGGGTATAGAGTGTAGGGTATAGAGTGTAGGGTATAGAGTGTAGAGTGTAGGGTATAGAGTGTAGGGTATAGAGTGTAGGGTATAGAGTGTAGGGTATAGAGTGTAGGGCATAGAGTGTAGGGTATAGAGTGTAGGGTATAGAGTGTAGAGTGTAGGGTATAGAGTGTAGGGTATAGAGTGTAGGGTATAGAGTGTAGAGTGTAGGGTATAGAGTGTAGGGTATAGAGTGTAGAGTATAGAGTGTAGAGTGTAGGGTATAGAGTGTAGGGTATAGAGTGTAGGGTATAGAGTGTAGGGCATAGAGTGTAGGGTATAGAGTGTAGGGTGTAGAGTGTAGGGTATAGAGTGTAGGGTATAGAGTGTAGAGTGTAGGGTGTAGAGTGTAGGGTATAGAGTGTAGGGTATAGAGTGTAGGGTATAGAGTGTAGGGTATAGAGTGTAGGGAATAGAGTGTAGAGTGTAGGGTATAGAGTGTAGAGTGTAGGGATTAGAGTGTAGGGTATAGAGTGTAGGGTATAGAGTGTAGAGTGTAGGGTATAGAGTGTAGGGTATAGAGTGTAGGGTATAGAGTGTAGAGTGTATGGTATAGAGTGTAGGGTATAGAGTGTAGGGTATAGAGTGTAGGGTATAGAGTGTAGAGTGTAGGGTATAGAGTGTAGGGTATAGAGTGTAGGGTATAGAGTGTAGGGTATAGAGTGTAGGGCATAGAGTGTAGGGTATAGAGTGTAGAGTGTAGGGTATAGAGTGTAGGGTATAGAGTGTAGGGTATAGAGTGTAGGGCATAGAGTGTAGGGTATAGGGTGTAGAGTGTAGGGTATAGAGTGTAGGATATAGAGTGTAGAGTGTAGGGTATAGAGTGTAGGGTATAGAGTGTAGGGTATAGAGTGTAGAGTGTAGGGTATAAAGTGTAGAGTGTAGGGTATAGAGTGTAGGGTATAGAGTGTAGGGTATAGAGTGTAGGGCATAGAGTGTAGGGTATAGAGTGTAGGGTATAGAGTGTAGAGTGTAGGGTATAGAGTGTAGGGTATAGAGTGTAGGGTATAGAGTGTAGGGTATAGAGTGTAGGGTATAGAGTGTAGGGCATAGAGTGTAGGGTATAGAGTGTAGGGTATAGAGTGTAGAGTGTAGGGTATAGAGTGTAGGGCATAGAGTGTAGGGTATAGAGTGTAGAGTGTAGGGTATAGAGTGTAGGGTATAGAGTGTAGGGTATAGAGTGTAGAGTGTAGGGTATAGAGTGCAGGGTATAGAGTGTAGGGTATAGAGTGTAGGGTATAGAGTGTAGGGCATAGAGTGTAGGGTATAGAGTGTAGAGTGTAGGGTATAGAGTGTAGGGTATAGAGTGTAGGGTATAGAGTGTAGGGTATAGAGTGTAGGGCATAGAGTGTAGGGTATAGAGTGTAGGGTATAGAGTGTAGAGTGTAGGGTATAGAGTGTAGGGTATAGAGTGTAGGGTATAGAGTGTAGAGTGTAGGGTATAGAGTGTAGGGTATAGAGTGTAGAGTATAGAGTGTAGAGTGTAGGGTATAGAGTGTAGGGTATAGAGTGTAGGGTATAGAGTGTAGGGCATAGAGTGTAGGGTATAGAGTGTAGGGTGTAGAGTGTAGGGTATAGAGTGTAGGGTATAGAGTGTAGGGTATAGAGTGTAGGGTATAGAGTGTAGGGTATAGAGTGTACAGTGTAGGGTATAGAGTGTAGAGTGTAGGGTATAGAGTGTATGGTATAGAGTGTAGGGTATAGAGTGTAGGGTGTAGAGTGTAGGGTATAGAGTGTAGGGTATAGAGTGTACAGTGTAGGGTAGAGAGTGTAGAGTGTAGGGTATAGAGTGTAGGGTATAGAGTGTAGAGTGTAGGGATTAGAGTGTAGGGTATAGAGTGTAGGGTGTAGAGTGTAGGGCATAGAGTGTAGAGTGTAGGGTATAGAGTGTAGGGTATAGAGTGTAGGGTATAGAGTGTAGGGTATAGAGTGTAGAGTATAGAGTGTAGAGTGTAGGGTATAGAGTGTAGAATGTAGGGCATAGAGTGTAGAGTGTAGGGTATAGAGTGTAGGGTATAGAGTGTAGGGTATAGAGTGTAGGGTATAGAGTGTAGAGTGTAGGGTATAGAGTGTAGGGTATAGAGTGTAGGGTATAGAGTGTAGAGTGTAGGGATTAGAGTGTAGGGTATAGAGTGTAGGGTGTAGAGTGTAGGGCATAGAGTGTAGAGTGTAGGGTATAGAGTGTATGGTATAGAGTGTAGGGTATAGAGTGTAGGGTGTAGAGTGTAGGGTATAGAGTGTAGGGTATAGAGTGTAGGGTATAGAGTGTAGGGTATAGAGTGTAGGGAATAGAGTGTAGAGTGTAGGGTATAGAGTGTAGGGTATAGAGTGTAGGGTATAGAGTGTAGAGTGTAGGGTATAGAGTGTAGGGTATAGAGTGTAGGGTATAGAGTGTAGGGCATAGAGTGTAGGGTATAGAGTGTAGGGTATAGAGTGTAGAGTGTAGGGTATAGAGTGTAGGGTATAGAGTGTAGGGTATAGAGTGTAGAGTGTAGGGTATAGAGTGTAGGGTATAGAGTGTAGGGTATAGAGTGTAGAGTGTAGGGTATAGAGTGTAGGGTATAGAATGTAGAGTGTAGGGTATAGAGTGTAGGGTATAGAGTGTAGAGTGTAGGGTATAGAGTGTAGGATATAGAGTGTAGAGTGTAGGGTATAGAGTGTAGGGTATAGAGTGTAGGGTATAGAGTGTAGAGTGTAGGGTATAGAGTGTAGGGTATAGAGTGTAGGGTATAGAGTGTAGGGTATAGAGTGTAGGGCATAGAGTGTAGGGTATAGAGTGTAGGGTATAGAGTGTAGAGTGTAGGGTATAGAGTGTAGGGTATAGAGTGTAGGGTATAGAGTGTAGAGTGTAGGGTATAGAGTGTAGGGTATAGAGTGTAGAGTATAGAGTGTAGAGTGTAGGGTATAGAGTGTAGGGTATAGAGTGTAGGGTATAGAGTGTAGGGCATAGAGTGTAGGGTATAGAGTGTAGGGTGTAGAGTGTAGGGTATAGAGTGTAGGGTATAGAGTGTAGAGTGTAGGGTGTAGAGTGTAGGGTATAGAGTGTAGGGTATAGAGTGTAGGGTATAGAGTGTAGGGTATAGAGTGTAGGGAATAGAGTGTAGAGTGTAGGGTATAGAGTGTAGAGTGTAGGGATTAGAGTGTAGGGTATAGAGTGTAGGGTATAGAGTGTAGAGTGTAGGGTATAGAGTGTAGGGTATAGAGTGTAGGGTATAGAGTGTAGAGTGTATGGTATAGAGTGTAGGGTATAGAGTGTAGGGTATAGAGTGTAGAGTGTAGGGTATAGAGTGTAGGGTATAGAGTGTAGGGTATAGAGTGTAGGGTATAGAGTGTAGGGCATAGAGTGTAGGGTATAGAGTGTAGGGTATAGAGTGTAGAGTGTAGGGTATAGAGTGTAGGGTATAGAGTGTAGGGTATAGAGTGTAGAGTGTAGGGTATAGGGTGTAGGGTATAGAGTGTAGAGTGTAGGGTATAGAGTGTAGGGTATAGAGTGTAGGGTATAGAGTGTAGGGCATAGAGTGTAGGGTATAGAGTGTAGGGTATAGAGTGTAGAGTGTAGGGTATAGAGTGTAGGGTATAGAGTGTAGAGTGTAGGGTATAGAGTGTAGAGTGTAGGGTATAGAGTGTAGGGTATAGAGTGTAGGGTAGAGAGTGTAGGGTAGAGAGTGTAGAGTGTAGGGTATAGAGTGTAGGGTATAGAGTGTAGAGTGTAGGGATTAGAGTGTAGGGTATAGAGTGTAGGGTGTAGAGTGTAGGGCATAGAGTGTAGACTGTAGGGTATAGAGTGTAGGGTATAGAGTGTAGGGTGTAGAGTGTAGGGTATAGAGTGTAGGGTATAGAGTGTAGGGAATAGAGTGTTGAGTGTAAGGTATAGAGTGTAGAGTGTAGGGCATAGAGTGTAGAGTGTAGGGTATCGAGTCTAGGGTATAGAGTGTAGGGTATAGAGTGTAGGGTATAGAGTGTAGGGTATAGAGTGTAGATTATAGAGTGTAGAGTGTAGGGTATAGAGTTTAGAGTGTAGGGCATAGAGTGTAGAGTGTAGGGTATAGAGTGTAGGGTATAGAGTGTAGGGTATAGAGTGTAGGGTATAGAGTGTAGAGTGTAGGGTATAGAGTGTAGAGTGTAGGGTATAGAGTGTAGGGTATAGAGTGTAGGGTATAGAGTGTAGAGTGTATGGATTAGAGTGTAGGGTATAGAGTGTAGGGTGTAGGGTATAGAGTGTATGGTATAGAGTGTAGGGTATAGAGTGTAGGGTGAAGAGTGTAGGGTATAGAGTGTAGGGTACAGAGTGTAGGGTATAGAGTGTAGGGAATAGAGTGTAGAGTGTAGGGTATAGAGTGTAGGGTATAGAGTGTAGGGTATAGAGTGTAGAGTGTAGGGTATAGAGTGTAGGGTATAGAGTGTAGGGTATAGAGTGTAGGGCATAGAGTGTAGGGTATAGAGTGTAGGGTATAGAGTGTAGAGTGTAGGGTATAGAGTGTAGGGTATAGAGTGTAGGGTATAGAGTGTAGGAAATAGAGTGTAGAGTGTAGGGTATAGAGTGTAGGGTATAGAGTGTAGGGTATAGAGTGTAGGGTATAGAGTGTAGGGCATAGAGTGTAGGGTATAGAGTGTAGGGTATAGAGTGTAGAGAGTAGGGTATAGAGTGTAGGGCATAGAGTGTAGGGTATAGAGTGTAGAGTGTAGGGTATAGAGTGTAGGGTATAGAGTGTAGGGTATAGAGTGTAGAGTGTAGGGTATAGAGTGTAGGGTATAGAGTGTAGGGTATAGAGTGTAGGGTATAGAGTGTAGGGCATAGAGTGTAGGGTATAGAGTGTAGGGTATAGAGTGTAGAGTGTAGGGTATAGAGTGTAGGGTATAGAGTGTAGGGTATAGAGTGTAGGGTATAGAGTGTAGGGTATAGAGTGTAGGGTATAGAGTGTAGAGTGTAGGGTATATAGTGTAGGGTATAGAGTGTAGGGTATAGAGTGTAGAGTGTAGGGTATAGAGTGTAGGGTATAGAGTGTAGGGTATAGAGTTTAGGGTATAGAGTGTAGGGCATAGAGTGTAGGGTATAGAGTGTAGGGTATAGAGTGTAGAGTGTAGGGTATAGAGTGTAGGGTATAGAGTGTAGGGTATAGAGTGTAGAGTGTAGGGTATAGAGTGTAGGGTATAGAGTGTAGAGTGTAGGGTATAGAGTGTAGGGTATAGAGTGTAGGGTATAGAGTGTAGGGCATAGAGTGTAGGGTATAGAGTGAAGGGTATAGAGTGTAGAGTGTAGGGTATAGAGTGTAGGGTATAGAGTGTAGAGTGTAGGGTATAGAGTGTAGAGTGTAGGGTATAGAGTGTAGGGTATAGAGTGTAGGGTAGAGAGTGTAGGGTAGAGAGTGTAGAGTGTAGGGTATAGAGTGTAGGGTATAGAGTGTAGAGTGTAGGGATTAGAGTGTAGGGTATAGAGTGTAGGGTGTAGAGTGTAGGGCATAGAGTGTAGAGTGTAGGGTATAGAGTGTAGGGTATAGAGTGTAGGGTATAGAGTGTAGGGTATAGAGTGTAGAGTATAGAGTGTAGAGTGTAGGGTATAGAGTGTAGAGTGTAGGGCATAGACTGTAGAGTGTAGGGTATAGAGTGTAGGGTATAGAGTGTAGGGTATAGAGTGTAGGGTATAGAGTGTAGAGTGTAGGGATTAGAGTGTAGGGTATAGAGTGTAGGGTGTAGAGTGTAGGGCATAGAGTGTAGAGTGTAGGGTATAGAGTGTATGGTATAGAGTGTAGGGTATAGAGTGTAGGGTGTAGAGTGTAGGGTATAGAGTGTAGGGTATAGAGTGTAGGGTATAGAGTGTAGGGAATAGAGTGTAGAGTGTAGGGTATAGAGTGTAGGGTATAGAGTGTAGAGTGTAGGGTATAGAGTGTAGGGTATAGAGTGTAGGGTATAGAGTGTAGGGCATAGAGTGTAGGGTATAGAGTGTAGGGTATAGAGTGTAGAGTGTAGGGTATAGAGTGTAGGGTATAGAGTGTAGGGTATAGAGTGTAGAGTGTAGGGTATAGAGTGTAGGGTATAGAGTGTAGGGTATAGAGTGTAGGGCATAGAGTGTAGGGTATAGAGTGTAGGGTATAGAGTGTAGAGTGTAGGGTATAGAGTGTAGGGCATAGAGTGTAGGGTATAGAGTGTAGAGTGTAGGGTATAGAGTGTAGGGTATAGAGGGTAGGGTATAGAGTGTAGAGTGTAGGGTATAGAGTGTAGGGTATAGAGTGTAGGGTACAGAGTGTAGGGTATAGAGTGTAGGGCATAGAGTGTAGGGTATAGAGTGTAGGGTATAGAGTGTAGAGTGTGGGGTATAGAGTGTAGGGTATAGAGTGTAGGGTGTAGAGTGTAGGGTATAGAGTGTAGGGTATAGAGTGTAGGGTATAGAGTGTAGGGAATAGAGTGTAGAGTGTAGGGTACAGAGTGTAGGGTATAGAGTGTAGGGTATAGAGTGTAGAGTGTAGGGTATAGAGTGTAGGGTATAGAGTGTAGGGTATAGAGTGTAGGGCATAGAGTGTAGGGTATAGAGTGTAGGGTATAGAGTGTAGAGTGTAGGGTATAGAGTGTAGGGTATAGAGTGTAGGGTATAGAGTGTAGGGTATAGAGTGTAGAGTGTAGGGTATAGAGTGTAGGGTATAGAGTGTAGGGTATAGAGTGTAGGGCATAGAGTGTAGGGTATAGAGTGTAGGGTATAGAGTGTAGAGTGTAGGGTATAGAGTGTAGGGCATAGAGTGTAGGGTATAGAGTGTAGAGTGTAGGGTATAGAGTGTAGGGTATAGAGGGTAGGGTATAGAGTGTAGAGTGTAGGGTATAGAGTGTAGGGTATAAAGTGTAGGGTACAGAGTGTAGGGTATAGAGTGTAGGGCATAGAGTGTAGGGTATAGAGTGTAGGGTATAGAGTGTAGAGTGTAGGGTATAGAGTGTAGGCCTATGGACTGAACAAGAAACCACCAAAAATTTTAACCAGTCATCATTCTCACAACACTGAGGACCAGTCATTCGAAATGACTTCTCCTACATCATGTGGCAAACCGGTGAGCATGTGGCTCTATTAGTATAGGAGATACCTGAAAACATATCACACTTTTCATCATAGTGCTTTTACCAATGCATAAAATGCATGGAGAAGTCATTTCGAATGACTGGTCCTCAGTGTTGTGAGAACGATGACTGGTTAAAATTTTTGGTGGTTTCTTGTTCAGTCCATAGGCCTACATCATGTGGCAAACCGGTGAGCATGTGGCTCTATTAGTATAGGAGATACCTGAAAACATATCACACTTTTCATCATAGTGCTTTTACCAATGCATAAAATGCATGGAGAAGTCATTTCGAATGACTGGTCCTCAGTGTTGTGAGAACGATGACTGGTTAAAATTTTTGGTGGTTTCTTGTTCAGTCCATAGGCCTACATCATGTGGCAAACCGGTGAGCATGTGGCTCTATTAGTATAGGAGATACCTGAAAACATATCACACTTTTCATCATAGTGCTTTTACCAATGCATAAAATGAATGGAGAAGTCATTTCGAATGACTGGTCCTCAGTGTTGTGAGAACGATGACTGGTTAAAATTTTTGGTGGTTTCTTGTTCAGTCCATAGGCCTACATCATGTGGCAAACCGGTGAGCATGTGGCTCTATTAGTATAGGAGATACCTGAAAACATATCACACTTTTCATCATAGTGCTTTTACCAATGCATAAAATGCATGGAGAAGTCATTTCGAATGACTGGTCCTCAGTGTTGTGAGAACGATGACTGGTTAAAATTTTTGGTGGTTTCTTGTTCAGTCCATAGGCCTACATCATGTGGCAAACCGGTGAGCATGTGGCTCTATTAGTATAGGAGATACCTGAAAACATATCACACTTTTCATCATAGTGCTTTTACCAATGCATAAAATGCATGGAGAAGTCATTTCGAATGACTGGTCCTCAGTGTTGTGAGAACGATGACTGGTTAAAATTTTTGGTGGTTTCTTGTTCAGTCCATAGGCCTACATCATGTGGCAAACCGGTGAGCATGTGGCTCTATTAGTATAGGAGATACCTGAAAACATATCACACTTTTCATCATAGTGCATTTACCAATGCATAAAATGCATGGAGAAGTCATTTCGAATGACTGGTCCTCAGTGTTGTGAGAACGATGACTGGTTAAAATTTTTGGTGGTTTCTTGTTCAGTCCATAGGCCTACATCATGTGGCAAACCGGTGAGCATGTGGCTCTATTAGTATAGGAGATACCTGAAAACATATCACACTTTTCATCATAGTGCTTTTACCAATGCATAAAATGCATGGAGAAGTCATTTCGAATGACTGGTCCTCAGTGTTGTGAGAACGATGACTGGTTAAAATTTTTGGTGGTTTCTTGTTCAGTCCATAGGCCTACATCATGTGGCAAACCGGTGAGCATGTGGCTCTATTAGTATAGGAGATACCTGAAAACATATCACACTTTTCATCATAGTGCTTTTACCAATGTATAAAATGCATGGAGAAGTCATTTCGAATGACTGGTCCTCAGTGTTGTGAGAACGATGACTGGTTAAAATTTTTGGTGGTTTCTTGTTCAGTCCATAGGCCTACATCATGTGGCAAACCGGTGAGCATGTGGCTCTATTAGTATAGGAGATACCTGAAAACATATCACACTTTTCATCATAGTGCTTTTACCAATGCATAAAATGCATGGAGAAGTCATTTCGAATGACTGGTCCTCAGTGTTGTGAGAACGATGACTGGTTAAAATTTTTGGTGGTTTCTTGTTCAGTCCATAGGCCTACATCATGTGGCAAACCGGTGAGCATGTGGCTCTATTAGTATAGGAGATACCTGAAAACATATCACACTTTTCATCATAGTGCTTTTACCAATGCATAAAATGCATGGAGAAGTCATTTCGAATGATTGGTCCTCAGTGTTGTGAGAACGATGACTGGTTAAAATTTTTGGTGGTTTCTTGTTCAGTCCATAGGCCTACATCATGTGGCAAACCGGTGAGCATGTGGCTCTATTAGTATAGGAGATACATGAAAACATATCACACTTTTCATCATAGTGCATTTACCAATGCATAAAATGCATGGAGAAGTCATTTCGAATGACTGGTCCTCAGTGTTGTGAGAATGATGACTGGTTAAAATTTTTGGTGGTTTCTTGTTCAGTCCATAGGCCTACATCATGTGGCAAACCGGTGAGCATGTGGCTCTATTAGTATAGGAGATACCTGAAAACATATCACACTTTTCATCATAGTGCTTTTACCAATGCATAAAATGCATGGAGAAGTCATTTCGAATGACTGGTCCTCAGTGTTGTGAGAACGATGACTGGTTAAAATTTTTGGTGGTTTCTTGTTCAGATCCATAGGCCTACATCATGTGGCAAACCGGTGAGCATGTGGCTCTATTAGTATAGGAGATACCTGAAAACATATCACACTTTTCATCATAGTGCTTTTACCAAGGCATAAAATGCATGGAGAAGTCATTTCGAATGACTGGTCCTCAGTGTTGTGAGAACGATGACTGGTTAAAATTTTTGGTGGTTTCTTGTTCAGTCCATAGGCCTACATCATGTGGCAAACCGGTGAGCATGTGGCTCTATTAGTATAGGAGATACCTGAAAACATATCACACTTTTCATCATAGTGCTTTTACCAATGCATAAAATGCATGGAGAAGTCATTTCGAATGACTGGTCCTCAGTGTTGTGAGAACGATGACTGGTTAAAATTTTTGGTGGTTTCTTGTTCAGTCCATAGGCCTACATCATGTGGCAAACCGGTGAGCATGTGGCTCTATTAGTATAGGAGATACCTGAAAACATATCACACTTTTCATCATAGTGCTTTTACCAATGCATAAAATGCATGGAGAAGTCATTTCGAATGACTGGTCCTCAGTGTTGTGAGAACGATGACTGGTTAAAATTTTTGGTGGTTTCTTGTTCAGTCCATAGGCCTACATCATGTGGCAAACCGGTGAATATGTGGCTCTATTAGTATAGGAGATACCTGAAAACATATCACACTTTTCATCATAGTGCTTTTACCAATGCATAAAATGCATGGAGAAGTCATTTCGAATGACTGGTCCTCAGTGTTGTGAGAACGATGACTGGTTAAAATTTTTGGTGGTTTCTTGTTCAGTCCATAGGCCTACATCATGTGGCAAACCGGTGAGCATGTGGCTCTATTAGTATAGGAGATACCTGAAAACATATCACACTTTTCATCATAGTGCTTTTACAAATGCATAAAATGCATGGAGAAGTCATTTCGAATGACTGGTCCTCAGTGTTGTGAGAACGATGACTGGTTAAAATTTTTGGTGGTTTCTTGTTCAGTCCATAGGCCTACATCATGTGGCAAACCGGTGAGCATGTGGCTCTATTAGTATAGGAGATACCTGAAAACATATCACACTTTTCATCATAGTGCTTTTACCAATGCATAAAATGCATGGAGAAGTCATTTCGAATGACTGGTCCTCAGTGTTGTGAGAACGATGACTGGTTAAAATTTTTGGTGGTTTCTTGTTCAGTCCATAGGCCTACATCATGTGGCAAACCGGTGAGCATGTGGCTCTATTAGTATAGGAGATACCTGAAAACATCACACTTTTCATCATAGTGCTTTTACCAATGCATAAAATGCATGGAGAAGTCATTTCGAATGACTGGTCCTCAGTGTTGTGAGAACGATGACTGGTTAAAATTTTTGGTGGTTTCTTGTTCAGTCCATAGGCCTACATCATGTGGCAAACCGGTGAGCATGTGGCTCTATTAGTATAGGAGATAACTGAAAACATATCACACTTTTCATCATAGTGCTTTTACCAATGCATAAAATGCATGGAGAAGTCATTTCGAATGACTGGTCCTCAGTGTTGTGAGAACGATGACTGGTTAAAATTTTTGGTGGTTTCTTGTTCAGTCCATAGGCCTACATCATGTGGCAAACCGGTGAGCATGTGGCTCTATTAGTATAGGAGATACCTGAAAACATATCACACTTTTCATCATAGTGCTTTTACCAATGCATAAAATGCATGGAGAAGTCATTTCGAATGACTGGTCCTCAGTGTTGTGAGAACGATGACTGGTTAAAATTTTTGGTGGTTTCTTGTTCAGTCCATAGGCCTACATCATGTGGCAAACCGGTGAGCATGTGGCTCTATTAGTATAGGAGATACCTGAAAACATATCACACTTTTCATCATAGTGCTTTTACCAATGCATAAAATGCATGGAGAAGTCATTTCGAATGACTGGTCCTCAGTGTTGTGAGAACGATGACTGGTTAAAATTTTTGGTGGTTTCTTGTTCAGTCCATAGGCCTACATCATGTGGCAAACCGGTGAGCATGTGGCTCTATTAGTATAGGAGATACCTGAAAACATATCACACTTTTCATCATAGTGCTTTTACCAATGCATAAAATGCATGGAGAAGTCATTTCGAATGACTGGTCCTCAGTGTTGTGAGAACGATGACTGGTTAAAATTTTTGGTGGTTTCTTGTTCAGTCCATAGGCCTACATCATGTGGCAAACCGGTGAGCATGTGGCTCTATTAGTATAGGAGATACCTGAAAACATATCACACTTTTCATCATAGTGCTTTTACCAATGCATAAAATGCATGGAGAAGTCATTTCGAATGACTGGTCCTCAGTGTTGTGAGAACGATGACTGGTTAAAATTTTTGGTGGTTTCTTGTTCAGTCCATAGGCCTACATCATGTGGCAAACCGGTGAGCATGTGGCTCTATTATTATAGGAGATACCTGAAAACATATCACACTTTTCATCATAGTGCTTTTACCAATGCATAAAATGCATGGAGAAGTCATTTCGAATGACTGGTCCTCAGTGTTGTGAGAACGATGACTGGTTAAAATTTTTGGTGGTTTCTTGTTCAGTCCATAGGCCTACATCATGTGGCAAACCGGTGAGCATGTGGCTCTATTAGTATAGGAGATACCTGAAAACATATCACACTTTTCATCATAGTGCTTTTACCAATGCATAAAATGCATGGAGAAGTCATTTCGAATGACTGGTCCTCAGTGTTGTGAGAACGATGACTGGTTAAAATTTTTGGTGGTTTCTTGTTCAGTCCATAGGCCTACATCATGTGGCAAACCGGTGAGCATGTGGCTCTATTAGTATAGGAGATACCTGAAAACATATCACACTTTTCATCATAGTGCTTTTACCAATGCATAAAATGCATGGAGAAGTCATTTCGAATGACTGGTCCTCAGTGTTGTGAGAACGATGACTGGTTAAAATTTTTGGTGGTTTCTTGTTCAGTCCATAGGCCTACATCATGTGGCAAACCGGTGAGCATGTGACTCTATTAGTATAGGAGATACCTGAAAACATATCACACTTTTCATCATAGTGCTTTTACCAATGCATAAAATGCATGGAGAAGTCATTTCGAATGACTGGTCCTCAGTGTTGTGAGAACGATGACTGGTTAAAATTTTTGGTGGTTTCTTGTTCAGTCCATAGGCCTACATCATGTGGCATGTGGCTCTATTAGTATAGGAGATAACTGAAAACATATCACACTTTTCATCATAGTGCTTTTACCAATGCATAAAATGCATGGAGAAGTCATTTCGAATGACTGGTCCTCAGTGTTGTGAGAACGATGACTGGTTAAAATTTTTGGTGGTTTCTTGTTCAGTCCATAGGCCTACATCATGTGGCAAACCGGTGAGCATGTGGCTCTATTAGTATAGGAGATACCTGAAAACATACCACACTTTTCATCATAGTGCTTTTACCAATGCATAAAATGCATGGAGAAGTCATTTCGAATGACTGGTCCTCAGTGTTGTGAGAACGATGACTGGTTAAAATTTTTGGTGGTTTCTTGTTCAGTCCATAGGCCTACATCATGTGGCAAACCGGTGAGCATGTGGCTCTATTAGTATAGAAGATACCTGAAAACATATCACACTTTTCATCATAGTGCTTTTACCAATGCATAAAATGCATGGAGAAGTCATTTCGAATGACTGGTCCTCAGTGTTGTGAGAATGATGACTGGTTAAAATTTTTGGTGGTTTCTTGTTCAGTCCATAGGCCTACATCATGTGGCAAATCGGTGAGCATGTGGCTCTATTAGTATAGGAGATACCTGAAAACATATCACACTTTTCATCATAGTGCTTTTACCAATGCATAAAATGCATGGAGAAGTCATTTCGAATGACTGGTCCTCAGTGTTGTGAGAACGATGACTGGTTAAAATTTTTGGTGGTTTCTTGTTCAGTCCATAGGCCTACATCATGTGGCAAACCGGTGAGCATGTGGCTCTATTAGTATAGGAGATACCTGAAAACATATCACACTTTTCATCATAGTGCTTTTACCAATGCATAAAATGCATGGAGAAGTCATTTCGAATGACTGGTCCTCAGTGTTGTGAGAACGATGACTGGTTAAAATTTTTGGTGGTTTCTTGTTCAGTCCATAGGCCTACATCATGTGGCAAACCGGTGAGCATGTGGCTCTATTAGTATAGGAGATACCTGAAAACATATCACACTTTTCATCATAGTGCTTTTACCAATGCATGAAAAATGCATGGAGAAGTCATTTCGAATGACTGGTCCTCAGTGTTGTGAGAACGATGACTGGTTAAAATTTTTGGTGGTTTCTTGTTGAGTCCATAGGCCTACAGCATGTGGCAAACCGGTGAGCATGTGGCTCTATGAGTATAGGAGATACCTGAAAACATATCACACTTTTCATCATAGTGCTTTTACCAATGCATAAAATGCATGGAGAAGTCATTTCGAATGACTGCTCCTCAGTGTTGTGAGAACGATGACTGGTTAAAATTTTTGGTGGTTTCTTGTTCAGTCCATAGGCCTACATCATGTGGCAAACCGGTGAGCAAGTGGCTCTACTAGTATAGGAGATACCTGAAAACATATCACACTTTTCATCATAGTGCTTTTACCAATGCATAAAATGCATGGAGAAGTCATTTCGAATGACTGGTCCTCAGTGTTGTGAGAACGATGACTGGTTAAAATTTTTGGTGGTTTCTTGTTCAGTCCATAGGCCTACATCATGTGGCAAACCGGTGAGCATGTGGCTCTATTAGTATAGGGGATACCTGAAAACATCACACTTTTCATCATAGTGCTTTTACCAATGCATAAAATGCATGGAGAAGTCATTTCGAATGACTGGTCCTCAGTGTTGTGAGAACGATGACTGGTTAAAATTTTTGGTGGTTTCTTGTTCAGTCCATAGGCCTACATCATGTGGCAAACCGGTGAGCATGTGGCTCTATTAGTATAGGAGATACCTGAAAACATCACACTTTTCATCATAGTGCTTTTACCAATGCATAAAATGCATGGAGAAGTCATTTCGAATGACTGGTCCTCAGTGTTGTGAGAACGATGACTGGTTAAAATTTTTCGTGGTTTCTTGTTCAGTCCATAGGCCTACATCATGTGGCAAACCGGTGAGCATGTGGCTCTATTAGTATAGGAGATACCTGAAAACATATCACACTTTTCATCATAGTGCTTTTACCAATGCATAAAATGCATGGAGAAGTCATTTCGAATGACTGGTCCTCAGTGTTGTGAGAACGATGACTGGTTAAAATTTTTGGTGGTTTCTTGTTCAGTCCATAGGCCTACATCATGTGGCAAACCGGTGAGCATGTGGCTCTATTAGTATAGGAGATACCTGAAAACATATCACACTTTTCATCATAGTGCTTTTACCAATGCATAAAATGCATGGAGAAGTCATTTCGAATGACTGGTCCTCAGTGTTGTGAGAACGATGACTGGTTAAAATTTTTGGTGGTTTCTTGTTCAGTCCATAGGCCTACATCATGTGGCAAACCGGTGAGCATGTGGCTCTATTAGTATAGGAGATACCTGAAAACATATCACACTTTTCATCATAGTGCTTTTACCAATGCATAAAATGCATGGAGAAGTCATTTCGAATGACTGGTCCTCAGTGTTGTGAGAACGATGACTGGTTAAAATTTTTGGTGGTTTCTTGTTCAGTCCATAGGCCTACATCATGTGGCAAACCGGTGAGCATGTGGCTCTATTAGTATAGGAGATACCTGAAAACATCACACTTTTCATCATAGTGCTTTTACCAATGCATAAAATGCATGGAGAAGTCATTTCGAATTACTGGTCCTCAGTGTTGTGAGAACGATGACTGGTTAAAATTTTTGGTGGTTTCTTGTTCAGTCCATAGGCCTACATCATGTGGCAAACCGGTGAGCATGTGGCTCTATTAGTATAGGAGATACCTGAAAACATATCACACTTTTCATCATAGTGCTTTTACCAATGCATAAAATGCATGGAGAAGTCATTTCGAATGACTGGTCCTCAGTGTTGTGAGAACGATGACTGGTTAAAATTTTTGGTGGTTTCTTGTTCAGTCCATAGGCCTACATCATGTGGCAAATCGGTGAGCATGTGGCTCTATTAGTATAGGAGATACCTGAAAACATATCACACTTTTCATCATAGTGCTTTTACCAATGCATAAAATGCATGGAGAAGTCAATTCGAATGACTGGCCCTCAGTGTTGTGAGAACGATGACTGGTTAAAATTTTTGGTGGTTTCTTGTTCAGTCCATAGGCCTACATCATGTGGCAAACCGGTGAGCATGTGGCTCTATTAGTATAGGAGATACCTGAAAACATATCACACTTTTCATCATAGTGCTTTTACCAATGCATAAAATGCATGGAGAAGTCATTTCGAATGACTGGTCCTCAGTGTTGTGAGAACGATGACTGGTTAAAATTTTTGGTATTTTCTTGTTCAGTCCATAGGCCTACATCATGTGGCAAACCGGTGAGCATGTGGCTCTATTAGTATAGGAGATACCTGAAAACATATCACACTTTTCATCATAGTGCTTTTACCAATGCATAAAATGCATGGATAAGTCATTTCGAATGACTGGTCCTCAGTGTTGTGAGAACGATGACTGGTTAAAATTTTTGGTGGTTTCTTGTTCAGTCCATAGGCCTACATCATGTGGCAAACCGGTGAGCATGTGGCTCTATTAGTATAGGAGATACCTGAAAACATATCACACTTTTCATCATAGTGCTTTTACCAATGCATAAAATGCATGGAGAAGTCATTTCGAATGACTGGTCCTCAGTGTTGTGAGAACGATGACTGGTTAAAATTTTTGGTGGTTTCTTGTTCAGTCCATAGGCCTACAGCATGTGGCAAACCGGTGAGCATGTGGCTCTATTAGTATAGGAGATACCTGAAAACATATCACACTTTTCATCATAATGCTTTTACCAATGCATAAAATGCATGGAGAAGTCATTTCGAATGACTGGTCCTCAGTGTTGTGAGAACGATGACTGGTTAAAATTTTTGGTGGTTTCTTGTTCAGTCCATAGGCCTACATCATGTGGCAAACCGGTGAGCATGTGGCTCTATTAGTATAGGAGATACCTGAAAACATATCACACTTTTCATCATAGTGCTTTTACCAATGCATAAAATGCATGGAGAAGTCATTTCGAATGACTGGTCCTCAGTGTTGTGAGAACGATGACTGGTTAAAATTTTTGGTGGTTTCTTGTTCAGTCCATAGGCCTACATCATGTGGCAAACCGGTGAGCATGTGGCTCTATTAGTATAGGAGATACCTGAAAACATATCACACTTTTCATCATAGTGCTTTTACCAATGCATAAAATGCATGGAGAAGTCATTTCGAATGACTGGTCCTCAGTGTTGTGAGAACGATGACTGGTTAAAATTTTTGGTGGTTTCTTGTTCAGTCCATAGGCCTACATCATGTGGCAAACCGGTGAGCATGTGGCTCTATTAGTATAGGAGATACCTGAAAACATATCACACTTTTCATCATAGTGCTTTTACCAATGCATAAAATGCATGGAGAAGTCATTTCGAATGACTGGTCCTCAGTGTTGTGAGAACGATGACTGGTTAAAATTTTTGGTGGTTTCTTGTTCAGTCCATAGGCCTACATCATGTGGCAAACCGGTGAGCATGTGGCTCTATTAGTATAGGAGATACCTGAAAACATATCACACTTTTCATCATAGTGCTTTTACCAATGCATAAAATGCATGGAGAAGTCATTTCGAATGACAGGTCCTCAGTGTTGTGAGAACGATGACTGGTTAAAATTTTTGGTGGTTTCTTGTTCAGTCCATAGGCCTACATCATGTGGCAAACCGGTGAGCATGTGGCTCTATTAGTATAGGAGATACCTGAAAACATATCACACTTTTCATCATAGTGCTTTTACCAATGCATAAAATGCATGGAGAAGTCATTTCGAATGACTGGTCCTCAGTGTTGTGAGAACGATGACTGGTTAAAATTTTTGGTGGTTTCTTGTTCAGTCCATAGGCCTACATCATGTGGCAAACCGGTGAGCATGTGGCTCTATTAGTATAGGAGATACCTGAAAACATATCACACTTTTCATCATAGTGCTTTTACCAATGCATAAAATGCATGGAGAAGTCATTTCGAATGACTGGTCCTCAGTGTTGTGAGAACGATGACTGGTTAAAATTTTTGGTGGTTTCTTGTTCAGTCCATAGGCCTACATCATGTGGCAAACCGGTGAGCATGTGTCTCTATTAGTATAGGAGATACCTGAAAACATATCACACTTTTCATCATAGTGCTTTTACCAATGCATAAAATGCATGGAGAAGTCATTTCGAATGACTGGTCCTCAGTGTTGTGAGAACGATGACTGGTTAAAATTTTTGGTGGTTTCTTGTTCAGTTCATAGGCCTACATCATGTGGCAAACCGGTGAGCATGTGGCTCTATTAGTATAGGAGATACCTGAAAACATATCACACTTTTCATCATAGTGCTTTTACCAATGCATAAAATGCATGGAGAAGTCATTTCGAATGACTGGTCCTCAGTGTTGTGAGAACGATGACTGGTTAAAATTTTTGGTGGTTTCTTGTTCAGTCCATAGGCCTACATCATGTGGCAAACCGGTGAGCATGTGTCTCTATTAGTATAGGAGATACCTGAAAACATATCACACTTTTCATCATAGTGCTTTTACCAATGCATAAAATGCATGGAGAAGTCATTTCGAATGACTGGTCCTCAGTGTTGTGAGAACGATGACTGGTTAAAATTTTTGGTGGTTTCTTGTTCAGTCCATAGGCCTACATCATGTGGCAAACCGGTGAGCATGTGTCTCTATTAGTATAGGAGATACCTGAAAACATATCACACTTTTCATCATAGTGCTTTTACCAATGCATAAAATGCATGGAGAAGTCATTTCGAATGACTGGTCCTCAGTGTTGTGAGAACGATGACTGGTTAAAATTTTTGGTGGTTTCTTGTTCAGTCCATAGGCCTACATCATGTGGCAAACCGGTGAGCATGTGGCTCTATTAGTATAGGAGATACCTGAAAACATATCACACTTTTCATCATAGTGCTTTTACCAATGCATAAAATGCATGGAGAAGTCATTTCGAATGACTGGTCCTCAGTGTTGTGAGAACGATGACTGGTTAAAATTTTTGGTGGTTTCTTGTTCAGTCCATAGGCCTACATCATGTGGCAAACCGGTGAGCATGTGGCTCTATTAGTATAGGAGATACCTGAAAACATATCACACTTTTCATCATAGTGCTTTTACCAATGCATAAAATGCATGGAGAAGTCATTTCGAATGACTGGTCCTCAGTGTTGTGAGAACGATGACTGGTTAAAATTTTTGGTGGTTTCTTGTTCAGTCCATAGGCCTACATCATGTGGCAAACCGGTGAGCATGTGGCTCTATTAGTATAGGAGATACCTGAAAACATATCACACTTTTCATCATAGTGCTTTTACCAATGCATAAAATGCATGGAGAAGTCATTTCGAATGACTGGTCCTCAGTGTTGTGAGAACGATGACTGGTTAAAATTTTTGGTGGTTTCTTGTTCAGTCCATAGGCCTACATCATGTGCAAGACGGTGAGCATGTGGCTCTATTAGTATAGGAGATACCTGAAAACATATCACACTTTTCATAATAGTGCTTTTACCAATGCATAAAATGCATGGAGAAGTCATTTCGAATGACTGGTCCTCAGTGTTGTGAGAACGATGACTGGTCAAAATTTTTGGTGGTTTCTTGTTCAGTCCATAGGCCTACATCATGTGGCAAACCGGTGAGCATGTGGCTCTATTAGTATAAGAGATACCTGAAAACATATCACACTTTTCATCATAGTGCTTTTACCAATGCATAAAATGCATGGAGAAGTCATTTCGAATGACTGGTCCTCAGTGTTGTGAGAACGATGACTGGTTAAAATTTTTGGTGGTTTCTTATTCAGTCCATAGGCCTGCATCATGTGGCAAACCGGTGAGCATGTGGCTCTATTAGTATAGGAGATACCTGAAAACATATCACACTTTTCATCATAATGCTTTTACCAATGCATAAAATGCATGGAGAAGTCATTTCGAATGACTGGTCCTCAGTGTTGTGAGAACGATGACTGGTTAAAATTTTTGGTGGTTTCTTGTTCAGTCCATAGGCCTACATCATGTGGCAAACCGGTGAGCATGTGTCTCTATTAGTATAGGAGATACCTGAAAACATATCACACTTTTCATCATAGTGCTTTTACCAATGCATAAAATGCATGGAGAAGTCATTTCGAATGACTGGTCCTCAGTGTTGTGAGAACGATGACTGGTTAAAATTTTTGGTGGTTTCTTGTTCAGTCCATAGGCCTACATCATGTGGCAAACCGGTGAGCATGTGGCTCTATTAGTATAGGAGATACCTGAAAACATATCACACTTTTCATCATAGTGCTTTTACCAATGCATAAAATGCATGGAGAAGTCATTTCGAATGACTGGTCCTCAGTGTTGTGAGAACGATGACTGGTTAAAATTTTTGGTGGTTTCTTGTTCAGTCCATAGGCCTACATCATGTGGCAAACCGGTGAGCATGTGGCTCTATTAGTATAGGAGATACCTGAAAACATATCACACTTTTCATCATAGTGCTTTTACCAATGCATAAAATGCATGGAGAAGTCATTTCGAATGACTGGTCCTCAGTGTTGTGAGAACGATGACTGGTTAAAATTTTTGGTGGTTTCTTGTTCAGTCCATAGGCCTACATCATGTGGCAAACCGGTGAGCATGTGGCTCTATTAGTATAGGAGATACCTGAAAACATATCACACTTTTCATCATAGTGCTTTTACCAATGCATAAAATGCATGGAGAAGTCATTTCGAATGACTGGTCCTCAGTGTTGTGAGAACGATGACTGGTTAAAATTTTTGGTGGTTTCTTGTTCAGTCCATAGGCCTACATCATGTGCAAAACGGTGAGCATGTGGCTCTATTAGTATAGGAGATACCTGAAAACATATCACACTTTTCATAATAGTGCTTTTACCAATGCATAAAATGCATGGAGAAGTCATTTCGAATGACTGGTCCTCAGTGTTGTGAGAACGATGACTGGTTAAAATTTTTGGTGGTTTCTTGTTCAGTCCATAGGCCTACATCATGTGGCAAACCGGTGAGCATGTGGCTCTATTAGTATAAGAGATACCTGAAAACATATCACACTTTTCATCATAGTGCTTTTACCAATGCATAAAATGCATGGAGAAGTCATTTCGAATGACTGGTCCTCAGTGTTGTGAGAACGATGACTGGTTAAAATTTTTGGTGGTTTCTTGTTCAGTCCATAGGCCTGCATCATGTGGCAAACCGGTGAGCATGTGGCTCTATTAGTATAGGAGATACCTGAAAACATATCACACTTTTCATCATAGTGCTTTTACCAATGCATAAAATGCATGGAGAAGTCATTTCGAATGACTGGTCCTCAGTGTTGTGAGAACGATGACTGGTTAAAATTTTTGGTGGTTTCTTGTTCAGTCCATAGGCCTACATCATGTGGCAAACCGGTGAGCATGTGGCTCTATTAGTATAGGAGATACCTGAAAACATATCACACTTTTCATCATAGTGCTTTTACCAATGCATAAGATGCATGGAGAAGTCATTTCGAATGACTGGTCCTCAGTGTTGTGAGAACGATGACTGGTTAAAATTTTTGGTGGTTTCTTGTTCAGTCCATAGGCCTACATCATGTGGCAAACCGGTGAGCATGTGGCTCTATTAGTATAGGAGATACCTGAAAACATATCACACTTTTCATCATAGTGCTTTTACCAATGCATAAAATGCATGGAGAAGTCATTTCGAATGACTGGTCCTCAGTGTTGTGAGAACGATGACTGGTTAAAATTTTTGGTGGTTTCTTGTTCAGTCCATAGGCCTACATCATGTGCAAAACGGTGAGCATGTGGCTCTATTAGTATAGGAGATACCTGAAAACATATCACACTTTTCATAATAGTGCTTTTACCAATGCATAAAATGCATGGAGAAGTCATTTCGAATGACTGGTCCTCAGTGTTGTGAGAACGATGACTGGTTAAAATTTTTGGTGGTTTCTTGTTCAGTCCATAGGCCTACATCATGTGGCAAACCGGTGAGCATGTGGCTCTATTAGTATAAGAGATACCTGAAAACATATCACACTTTTCATCATAGTGCTTTTACCAATGCATAAAATGCATGGAGAAGTCATTTCGAATGACTGGTCCTCAGTGTTGTGAGAACGATGACTGGTTAAAATTTTTGGTGGTTTCTTGTTCAGTCCATAGGCCTGCATCATGTGGCAAACCGGTGAGCATGTGGCTCTATTAGTATAGGAGATACCTGAAAACATATCACACTTTTCATCATAGTGCTTTTACCAATGCATAAAATGCATGGAGAAGTCATTTCGAATGACTGGTCCTCAGTGTTGTGAGAACAATGACTGGTTAAAATTTTTGGTGGTTTCTTGTTCAGTCCATAGGCCTACATCATGTGGCAAACCGGTGAGCATGTGGCTCTATTAGTATAGGAGATACCTGAAAACATATCACACTTTTCATCATAGTGCTTTTACCAATGCATAAAATGCATGGAGAAGTCATTTCGAATGACTGGTCCTCAGTGTTGTGAGAACGATGACTGGTTAAAATTTTTGGTGGTTTCTTGTTCAGTCCATAGGCCTACATCATGTGGCAAACCGGTGAAAATGTGGCTCTATTAGTATAGGAGATACCTGAAAACATATCACACTTTTTATCATAGTGCTTTTACCAATGCATAAAATGCATGGAGAAGTCATTTCGAATGACTGGTCCTCAGTGTTGTGAGAACGATGACTGGTTAAAATTTTTGGTGGTTTCTTGTTCAGTCCATAGGCCTACATCATGTGCAAACCGGTGAGCATGTGGCTCTATTAGTATAGGAGATACCTGAAAACATATCACACTTTTCATAATAGTGCTTTTACCAATGCATAAAATGCATGGAGAAGTCATTTCGAATGACTGGTCCTCAGTGTTGTGAGAACGATGACTGGTTAAAATTTTTGGTGGTTTCTTGTTCAGTCCATAGGCCTACATCATGTGGCAAACCGGTGAGCATGTGGCTCTATTAGTATAGGAGATACCTGAAAACATATCACACTTTTCATCATAGTGCTTTTACCAATGCATAAAATGCATGGTGAAGTCATTTCGAATGACTGGTCCTCAGTGTTGTGAGAACGATGACTGGTTAAAATTTTTGGTGGTTTCTTGATCAGTCCATAGGCCTACATCATGTGGCAAACCGGTGAGCATGTGGCTCTATTAGTATAGGAGATACCTGAAAACATATCACACTTTTCATCATAGTGCTTTTACCAATGCATAAAATGCATGGAGAAGTCATTTCGAATGACTGGTCCTCAGTGTTGTGAGAACGATGACTGGTTAAAATTTTTGGTGGTTTCTTGTTCAGTCCATAGGCCTACATCATGTGGCAAACCGGTGAGCATGTGGCTCTATTAGTATAGGAGATACCTGAAAACATATCACACTTTTCATCATAGTGCTTTTACCAATGCATAAAATGCATGGAGAAGTCATTTCGAATGACTGGTCCTCAGTGTTGTGAGAACGATGACTGGTTAAAATTTTTGGTGGTTTCTTGTTCAGTCCATAGGCCTACAACATGTGGCAAACCGGTGAGCATGTGGCTCTGTTAGTATAGGAGATACCTGAAAACATATCACACTTTTCATCATAGTGCTTTTACCAATGCATAAAATGCATGGAGAAGTCATTTCGAATGACTGGTCCTCAGTGTTGTGAGAACGATGACTGGTTAAAATTTTTGGTGGTTTCTTGTTCAGTCCATAGGCCTACATCATGTGGCAAACCGGTGAGCATGTGGCTCTATTAGTATAGGAGATACCTGAAAACATATCACACTTTTCATCATAGTGCTTTTACCAATGCATAAAATGCATGGAGAAGTCATTTCGAATGACTGGTCCTCAGTGTTGTGAGAACGATGACTGGTTAAAATTTTTGGTGGTTTCTTGTTCAGTCCATAGGCCTACATCATGTGGCAAACCGGTGAGCATGTGGCTCTATTAGTATAGGAGATACCTGAAAACATATCACACTTTTCATCATAGTGCTTTTACCAATGCATAAAATGCATGGAGAAGTCATTTCGATTGACTGGTCCTCAGTGTTGTCCTCATTTTATGCATTGGTAAAAGCACTATGATGAAAAGTGTGATATGTTTTCAGGTATCTTCTATACTAATAGAGCCACATGCTCACCGGTTTGCCACATGATGAAGGCCTATGGACTGAACAAGAAACCACCAAAAATTTTAACCAGTCATCGTTCTCACAACACTGAGGACCAGTCATTCGAAATGACTTCTCCATGCATTTTATGCATTGGTAAAAGCACTATGATGAAAAGTGTGATATGTTTTCAGGTATCTCCTATACTAATAGAGCCACATGCTCACCGGTTTGCCACATGATGTAGGCCTATGGACTGAACAAGAAACCACCAAAAATTTTAACCAGTCATCGTTCTCACAACACTGAGGACCAGTCATTCGAAATGACTTCTCCATGCATTTTATGCATTGGTAAAAGCACTATGATGAAAAGTGTGATATGTTTTCAGGTATCTCCTATACTAATAGAGCCACATGCTCACCGGTTTGCCACATGATGTAGGCCTATGGACTGAACAAGAAACCACCAAAAATTTTAACCAGTCATCGTTCTCACAACACTGAGGACCAGTCATTCGAAATGACTTCTCCATGCATTTTATGCATTGGTAAAAGCACTATGATGAAAAGTGTGATATGTTTTCAGGTATCTCCTATACTAATAGAGCCACATGCTCACCGGTTTGCCACATGATGTAGGCCTATGGACTGAACAAGAAACCACCAAAAATTTTAACCAGTCATCGTTCTCACAACACTGAGGACCAGTCATTCGAAATGACTTTCTCCATTCATTTTATGCATTAGTAAAAGCAGTATGATGAAAAGTGTGATATGTTTTCAGGTATCTCCTATACTAATAGAGCCACATGCTCACCGGTTTGCCACATGATGTAGGCCTATGGACTGAACAAGAAACCACCAAAAATTTTAACCAGTCATCGTTCTCACAACACTGAGGACCAGTCATTCGAAATGACTTCTCCATGCATTTTATGCATTGGTAAAAGCACTATGATGAAAAGTGTGATATGTTTTCAGGTATCTCCTATACTAATAGAGCCACATGCTCACCGGTTTGCCACATGATGTAGGCCTATGGACTGAACAAGAAACCACCAAAAATTTTAACCAGTCATCGTTCTCACAACACTGAGGACCAGTCATTCGAAATGACTTCTCCATGCATTTTATGCATTGGTAAAAGCACTATGATGAAAAGTGTGATATGTTTTCAGGAATCTCCTATACTAATAGAGCCACATGCTCACCGGTTTGCCACATGATGTAGGCCTATGGACTGAACAAGAAACCACCAAAAATTTTAACCAGTCATCGTTCTCACAACACTGAGGACCAGTCATTCGAAATGACTTCTCCATGCATTTTATGCATTGGTAAAAGCACTATGATGAAAAGTGTGATATGTTTTCAGGTATCTCCTATACTAATAGAGCCACATGCTCACCGGTTTGCCACATGATGTAGGCCTATGGACTGAACAAGAAACCACCAAAAATTTTAACCAGTCATCGTTCTCACAACACTGAGGACCAGTCATTCGAAATGACTTCTCCATGCATTTTATGCATTGGTAAAAGCACTATGATGAAAAGTGTGATATGTTTTCAGGTATCTCCTATACTAATAGAGCCACATGCTCACCGGTTTGCCACATGATGTAGGCCTATGGACTGAACAAGAAACCACCAAAAATTTTAACCAGTCATCGTTCTCACAACACTGAGGACCAGTCATTCGAAATGACTTCTCCATGCATTTTATGCATTGGTAAAAGCACTATGATGAAAAGTGTGATATGTTTTCAGGTATCTCCTATACTAATAGAGCCACATGCTCACCGGTTTGCCACATGATGTAGGCCTATGGACTGAACAAGAAACCACCAAAAATTTTAACCAGTCATCGTTCTCACAACACTGAGGACCAGTCATTCGAAATGACTTCTCCATGCATTTTATGCATTGGTAAAAGCACTATGATGAAAAGTGTGATATGTTTTCAGTTATCTCCTATACTAATAGAGCCACATGCTCACCGGTTTGCCACATGATGTAGGCCTATGGACTGAACAAGAAACCACCAAACATTTTAACCAGTCATCGTTCTCACAACACTGAGGACCAGTCATTCGAAATGACTTCTCCATGCATTTTATGCATTGGTAAAAGCACTATGATGAAAAGTGTGATGTTTTCAGGTATCCCCTATACTAATAGAGCCACATGCTCACCGGTTTGCCACATGATGTAGGCCTATGGACTGAACAAGAAACCACCAAAAATTTTAACCAGTCATCGTTCTCACAACACTGAGGACCAGTCATTCGAAATGACTTCTCCATGCATTTTATGCATTGGTAAAAGCACTATGATGAAAAGTGTGATATGTTTTCAGGTATCTCCTATACTAATAGAGCCACATGCTCACCGGTTTGCCACATGATGTAGGCCTATGGACTGAACAAGAAACCACCAAAAATTTTAACCAGTCATCGTTCTCACAACACTGAGGACCAGTCATTCGAAATGACTTCTCCATGCATTTTATGCATTGGTAAAAGCACTATGATGAAAAGTGTGATATGTTTTCAGGTATCTCCTATACTAATAGAGCCACATGCTCACCGGTTTGCCACATGATGTAGGCCTATGGACTGAACAAGAAACCACCAAAAATTTTAACCAGTCATCGTTCTCACAACACTGAGGACCAGTCATTCGAAATGACTTCTCCATGCATTTTATGCATTGGTAAAAGCACTATGATGAAAAGTGTGATATGTTTTCAGGTATCTCCTATACTAATAGAGCCACATGCTCACCGGTTTGCCACATGATGTAGGCCTATGGACTGAACAAGAAACCACCAAAAATTTTAACCAGTCATCGTTCTCACAACACTGAGGACCAGTCATTCGAAATGACTTCTCCATGCATTTTATGCATTGGTAAAAGCACTATGATGAAAAGTGTGATATGTTTTCAGGTATCTCCTATACTAATAGAGCCACATGCTCACCGGTTTGCCACATGATGTAGGCCTATGGACTGAACAAGAAACCACCAAAAATTTTAACCAGTCATCGTTCTCACAACACTGAGGACCAGTCATTCGAAATGACTTTTCCATGCATTTTATGCATTGGTAAAAGCACTATGATGAAAAGTGTGATATGTTTTCAGGTATCTCCTATACTAATAGAGCCACATGCTCACCGGTTTGCCACATGATGTAGGCCTATGGACTGAACAAGAAACCACCAAAAATTTTAACCAGTCATCGTTCTCACAACACTGAGGACCAGTCATTCGAAATGACTTCTCCATGCATTTTATGCCTTGGTAAAAGCACTATGATGAAAAGTGTGATATGTTTTCAGGTATCTCCTATACTAATAGAGCCACATGCTCACCGGTTTGCCACATGATGTAGGCCTATGGACTGAACAAGAAACCACCAAAAATTTTAACCAGTCATCGTTCTCACAACACTGAGGACCAGTCATTCGAAATGACTTCTCCATGCATTTTATGCCTTGGTAAAAGCACTATGATGAAAAGTGTGATATGTTTTCAGGTATCTCCTATACTAATAGAGCCACATGCTCACCGGTTTGCCACATGATGTAGGCCTATGGACTGAACAAGAAACCACCAAAAATTTTAACCAGTCATCGTTCTCACAACACTGAGGACCAGTCATTCGAAATGACTTTTCCATGCATTTTATGCATTGGTAAAAGCACTATGATGAAAAGTGTGATATGTTTTCAGGTATCTCCTATACTAATAGAGCCACATGCTCACCGGTTTGCCACATGATGTAGGCCTATGGACTGAACAAGAAACCACCAAAAATTTTAACCAGTCATCGTTCTCACAACACTGAGGACCAGTCATTCGAAATGACTTCTCCATGCATTTTATGCCTTGGTAAAAGCACTATGATGAAAAGTGTGATATGTTTTCAGGTATCTCCTATACTAATAGAGCCACATGCTCACCGGTTTGCCACATGATGTAGGCCTATGGACTGAACAAGAAACCACCAAAAATTTTAACCAGTCATCGTTCTCACAACACTGAGGACCAGTCATTCGAAATGACTTCTCCATGCATTTTATGCATTGGTAAAAGCACTATGATGAAAAGTGTGATATGTTTTCAGGTATCTCCTATACTAATAGAGCCACATGCTCACCGGTTTGCCACATGATGTAGGCCTATGGACTGAACAAGAAACCACCAAAAATTTTAACCAGTCATCGTTCTCACAACACTGAGGACCAGTCATTCGAAATGACTTCTCCATGCATTTTATGCATTGGTAAAAGCACTATGATGAAAAGTGTGATATGTTTTCAGGTATCTCCTATACTAATAGAGCCACATGCTCACCGGTTTGCCACATGATGTAGGCCTATGGACTGAACAAGAAACCACCAAAATTTTAACCAGTCATCGTTCTCACAACACTGAGGACCAGTCATTCGAAATGACTTCTCCATGCATTTTATGCATTGGTAAAAGCACTATGATGAAAAGTGTGATATGTTTTCAGGTATCTCCTATACTAATAGAGCCACATGCTCACCGGTTTGCCACATGATGTAGAGGCCTATGGACTGAACAAGAAACCACCAAAAATTTTAACCAGTCATCGTTCTCACAACACTGAGGACCAGTCATTCGAAATGACTTCTCCATGCATTTTATGCATTGGTAAAAGCACAATGATGAAAAGTGTGATATGTTTTCAGGTATCTCCTATACTAATAGAGCCACATGCTCACCGGTTTGCCACATGATGTAGGCCTATGGACTGAACAAGAAACCACCAAAAATTTTAACCAGTCATCGTTCTCACAACACTGAGGACCAGTCATTCGAAATGACTTCTCCATGCATTTTATGCATTGGTAAATGCACTATGATGAAAAGTGTGATATGTTTTCAGGTATCTCCTATACTAATAGAGCCACATGCTCACCGGTTTGCCACATGATGTAGGCCTATGGACTGAACAAGAAACCACCAAAAATTTTAACCAGTCATCGTTCTCACAACACTGAGGACCAGTCATTCGAAATGACTTCTCCATGCATTTTATGCATTGGTAAAAGCACTATGATGAAAAGTGTGATATGTTTTCAGGTATCTCCTATACTAATAGAGCCACATGCTCACCGGTTTGCCACATGATGTAGGCCTATGGACTGAACAAGAAACCACCAAAATTTTAACCAGTCATCGTTCTCACAACACTGAGGACCAGTCATTCGAAATGACTTCTCCATGCATTTTATGCATTGGTAAAAGCACTATGATGAAAAGTGTGATATGTTTTCAGGTATCTCCTATACTAATAGAGCCACATGCTCACCGGTTTGCCACATGATGTAGGCCTATGGACTGAACAAGAAACCACCAAAAATTTTAACCAGTCATCGTTCTCACAACACTGAGGACCAGTCATTCGAAATGACTTCTCCATTCATTTTATGCATTGGTAAAAGCACTATGATGAAAAGTGTGATATGTTTTCAGGTATCTCCTATACTAATAGAGCCACATGCTCACCGGTTTGCCACATGATGTAGGCCTATGGACTGAACAAGAAACCACCAAAAATTTTAACCAGTCATCGTTCTCACAACACTGAGGACCAGTCATTCGAAATGACTTCTCCATGCATTTTATGCATTGGTAAAAGCACTATGATGAAAAGTGTGATATGTTTTCAGGTATCTCCTATACTAATAGAGCCACATGCTCACCGGTTTGCCACATGATGTAGGCCTATGGACTGAACAAGAAACCACCAAAAATTTTAACCAGTCATCGTTCTCACAACACTGAGGACCAGTCATTCGAAATGACTTCTCCATGCATTTTATGCATTGGTAAAAGCACTATGATGAAAAGTGTGATATGTTTTCAGGTATCTCCTATACTAATAGAGCCACATGCTCACCGGTTTGCCACATGATGTAGGCCTATGGACTGGACAAGAAACCACCAAAAATTTTAACCAGTCATCGTTCTCACAACACTGAGGACCAGTCATTCGAAATGACTTCTCCATGCATTTTATGCATTGGTAAAAGCACTATGATGAAAAGTGTGATATGTTTTCAGGTATCTCCTATACTAATAGAGCCACATGCTCACCGGTTTGCCACATGATGTAGGCCTATGGACTGAACAAGAAACCACCAAAAATTTTAACCAGTCATCGTTCTCACAACACTGAGGACCAGTCATTCGAAATGACTTCTCCATTCATTTTATGCATTGGTAAAAGCACTATGATGAAAAGTGTGATATGTTTTCAGGTATCTCCTATACTAATAGAGCCACATGCTCACCGGTTTGCCACATGATGTAGGCCTATGGACTGAACAAGAAACCACCAAAA